>NW_006160045.1:8409581-8412614 GCF_000334495.1 Tupaia belangeri chinensis
GACATAGAGACAGAAAGCGAGAAATCACCCCCCAGGGGGGATGGTCACGCCGCAATCCCTTCTCCTCCATTCTCCTCTCGGGATCTTGGGTACGCACGCACACGCGCCCAGCGTGAGTTTTAAGCTACCGGGTCTGGGACGCGAACCGCAGTCGACTACGTGGGAGTCCAGCGACATAGCCATTACGCTAACTGCTGGTCCCAGAAAGGGCTTTTTCTTGCATGTCCTCAAACTCTCACTGCAGGAAGGGGCCTCTGGGGACAGACGCTTCCTGCACCCTTCAGGTACTGAGCAAGCACAGAGGGCTTATTTGACCATGCAGGGGTCTGACTTTGCCTCTGGAAGACGCATCTGAAGTTGCCACCTGCCTCCTAGTGCTGCGTGAACACATGCTCAGTGAGCACTCAAGAAATGGTGGCTATTCTTGCGACTGGTATTGATAGAAAAGCCACGCTCCCCAGACCACAAATCTCAGGCTGATAACAATGATGGCCAGCCCTTACAGTGTTTGCTCGGTGCCAGGCACCGGGCCACACACCTCCCGTGTACCGATTCATTTGCTCTTCATGTCCTGCAAAGTAGACTCTCAGATGACAAAACGGGGACACTGAGAAGTGAAAAAACTCACTAGCAGGTCAAACAGCTAGCAAGCGACAGGCCTCACGTTTGAACCCAGGCAGGCTAAAAGGTGTATTTGAAGAGGAATTGGGGCACTCCAGCTGCACTGTACCCCCAGTATCTGTGGCTTTGGACAGGACACAACTCTGGGCCCTCTGGCCTCTACATTCCAGGTTCCCATCTCTTGTTCTGTATCCCGCATGGCCTGGGCTCATGCTGAGCCCTGGTGTGGGAGCCAGGAGGCAGCTCCCCGTGGAGAGCACTCCCCAGAAAGAGTCTGTTGTAGGAAAGGGGGACCTGTGCTCTGGGTCCTGGGGCTGCAGTCACTTGCCATTCCTGGGACGGTCAGTGTCAGTCGGCTACAGATTTCTGTCCTGAAGCATCTAGCTTCCTTGGTCATGGGAAGGACAATGGTACAACCCTAAGGGACCCAGGGACAGGGGAATGAGAGAGGGTTTGAAGGGACCCAAGGATGGTGATGACTCAACAGGAATGCAGAAACTCTCCTCCCTTCCTCTAGGATGAATAAGCCACTCTTCCAGAGTGGCCCTCAGGAAGAGAAGGGAAGGATTTAAACAGGAGGCTAAGGGGACTTGCTTTTTCACAGAACAGCTTTACATCATCAAAGACCAGGACTGGGGTAGGACCAGGGAAATTCAATGGGCACTAAAATACTGTGGAGTGTGGGACAGCAAGTCAGAGGCCTGGCCTGTGTGGCATCCAGACAACCCTTTGTACCCTTTCTAGACAGCCCCCTCCTCAGGCTCCCAGACCTGTCTGGCTGCTGAGCTCCCAGGAGGTCCAAGGGGTGTGACCTCCCTCCCTCCAGCCTCCCTCCCCCCTTTCCCCCAGGCCAGCCCAGGGCTGCTATAAAAGTGGCCCAGGCCTAGCTCAGCACACCCGGCTGGACCCCAGCCCCTCCTACACCTCCTCAGGGGTCACATCCACTCTGCTCCACACTCCTTCTGGCAGCTCCATGCGGCCCCTGTGGCTCTGCTGGGCACTCTGGGTGCTGGCCCTGGCCGGCCCCGGGGCGGCCCTGGGTGGGGAGCAGATCCTGGGCAGCCTGCTGCAGCAGCTGCAGCTGCACCAGCCACCCGTCCTGGACCAGGCTGACCTGGAGCAGCTGGTGGTCCCTGCCCACGTGCGGGCCCAGTACGTGGCCCTGCTGCAGCACAGCCATGGGGCCCGCTCCAGAGGCAGGAGGTTCAGCCAGCACTTCCGAGGTGAGCCTCCCTCCCTGCCCTGCCCTGCCCTCTGGGGAAGGAGAGCAGGGGGCTGTGCCCACTTGTGGTGTCAGAGGGCACCAGGCTCTGTGGGGCTCTGTGGGGAGGCTGTGGAAGTGAGTGTGACTGGGCCTGGGCCCCTGCTCTCTGTGCTGAGGACACCCCACACACACTCAGGGCCAGGAGGAAGGCACCAGGCTGGACCTACTGGCAAAGCCAAGGCGCCAGAGAGAGGAGGGTGGAGAGCGGAGGGCAGAGCCAAGGCATGGTGGGTGCCAGGACCTGGTCCTGCCTGGGAGTATGCTGGGGGAGGACTTGCTGGGTTCCAGGGGGCTGCCGGTGTCTGTCCTGTCTCCCAGACTGTATAGATGTGGGTGGGGTACTGAACCCCCTTGAGCTAACACCTGAGTTATCCAGCTCTCAGGGGTGCATCTGGCCCATTGCACCTTCTCACCCCCTGGGATCCAGAATCCCTCCTCAGTGTCCAGAGCTAGACCCTGGCCGCGGCTCTCCAGGCAGGGATTCTGACCCTGAGCGTCTGAGCTGACCTTAGCTTGTTAGCTCAGGCCCGGAGCTGCCCCTTCCTCTGGGAGGAGACTGTCACAGAACAGGGCCCAGACCCAGGGGGCAGAATTAGAAAACTGGGTTTGCCCCAGAGAGACAGGACAAGGGCTGGTCTCCCCTGGCCCAGCTGCTGGCTCTGGTCCTGCCACCCTCAGGGCTCCCCTGGTGTGGATAGGCCCGGCTGACCCCTCTCTATCCCCAGAGGTGGCCGGCAGGTTCCTGGTGTCCGAGGCCAACACGCACCTGCTGGCGTTCGGCATGGAGCAGCGGCTGCCGCCCAACAGCGAGCTGGTGCAGGCGGTGCTGCGGCTCTTCCAGGAGCCGGTCCCCGAGGCCGCGCTCCGCAGGCTCCGGCGGCCCGGCGCGCCCCGGGTCCGGGTCACCGTCGAGTGGCTGCGCGAACGTGAAGGCTCCAACCGCACCTCCCTCATTGACTCCAGGTGTGTGTCGGTGGGAGGTCGCAGCCGGTGTACGCGGGAGGGGTCAGAGGAGTTAGGGGAAGGGAGGAGGGCGGGGCAAGGGAGGGGCAGGTCCCCAGGACGGTCCCGACCTCTCACGCCGGGCTCCGTCTCCGTGCTGCGTCGCAGGCTGGTGTCCATACACGGGAGCGGCTGGGGGGGCGTCG
>NW_006160045.1:8412678-8421834 GCF_000334495.1 Tupaia belangeri chinensis
TGGTTGAAGAGGGACCCCTTGGCCCCGCCGCCCTCCAGCGCGCACAGGCTGGTGCGCTTCGCCTCGCAGGGGGCGCGGTCGGGGCAGGGCGAGCCCCAGCTGGAGCTGCGCACGCTGGACCTCAAGGACTACGGGTAGGCGACAGGCTGTGCCTGCACGGGACGCAACGACAACTGGGAGTCCAGGCCCGGGTCGTGACTAGCTGGGATGCAGGGGCTACAAACTGCCCCCGATGCCGAGGATTCTCCACTGCATGTCAGAATTCTAATGGTTGAATTTTTAAAAAGAATTATTTTATTTAACTTTATTTATTCTCATCTGACCAGAGAGGACGAGAGAGAGAGGAAGCAAGCCGCCAGGTCCGGGACTGGAACTGTGACCAGCCATGTGGCAGTCCAGTGCCCCTAACCACTATGCCACCTGCTGGCCCCAATGGTAGAATATACTTATTCAAACATTTCATTGGAAAGAATCTGATATTTTCTGTAGATTTATATGTTGTCATTGAATTATACAAACTGGATCATCTATATATTAATAGTTTCCTTTTATTTTCTCCATAATTATTTTTCTTTTATTTTCTTCTTTAATTTGCTGGGGTTCTAGCACTTGTTGGAGATAGAAATGGGGAAAGTGAGAAGGCACCTCCTCCTCCCAATGGGGGATAGTCACACTGCAATCCCTTCTTCTCCATTTTTCCCCTGGGATCTTGGGCACACATGCACAGGTGTCCTACATGTTTTCCAAGGTGCCAGGTCTGGGACTTGAACCATGCATTTGGTCATGTAGGAGCTTCCTTAATCATCATACCGGCAGCTGGACCCATGCGATTATGTCTGTAAAAAAATTAGTTTGGGGACCAACAGATGGTGAAATGGTTACATCGCTGGACTCTCACATAATCAACTGTGGCTTGAGTCCCAGACCCGGTGTCTTGAAATTCGCACCAGGTGCATGTGTGTGCATGCCCAAGATCCCCAGAGGAGAGTGGAAGAAGGATTGTGGCCATCCCCCCCAGGGGGTGATGTCTCATTTTCTGTCTCTTCAGCGAGTACATGTGCCCTACAGCAAAAATCTCCTTTAAAAAAAATTAGGGGCTGGCAGGTGGTTTGGTGCTTAGGGGCGCTGGACTCCCCCACATTATCGACTGTGATTTGAGTCCCAGACCTGGTGGCTTGCTTTCTCACTTTCTCTCACTCTCTCTCATGTGTGCTCTGTCCCTCTCTAGTCAAATCAAAAACAAACAAACAAACAAAAGTTAAATAAAATAATGCTTTTAAAAAATTAGCTTTGGCTATTAACGAAGATGGAACAACTTTTCGCTGCTTTGCCGAATGCTTTTTGTCATCAGACAAGTTAGCAATTTGGAGCAGAGAACTGATGGTAAGATCAGGCCTTTGGACCCATACAGCCTGGCTACTAACACCTGCTAATAGCCCCGCCTTCTGAGGCTGCAGGTGCTCTGGCACACCACTGGGTCTTGTGTCTCAGGTGTAGTAAGGACAGTGTTGGGACCTCCCTCAAGGTTCATTGGAAGATGAAATGCAAATATCACCTGAAATCTCCAAAAAGTTCACAGAAAATAAGTATTATGAAAAACTATACATGGATTTAAAGTTTTTGCACCCAAATCAACCCCTATGTTAATTCCATTTTTCATGATTATTTTTAAGTAATTATTTTTTTATTTAACTGTATTTATTTAAATTTGACCAGAGAGGAACAGAGAGAGAGAGAAAGCGAGAAAGCAAGCTGCCAGGTCCAGGACTTGAACTGCAGTCAGCCATGTGGGAACTGTGACCAGCCATGTGGCAGTCCAGTGCCCCTAACCACTATGCCACCTGCTGGCCCCAATGGTAGAATATACTTATTCAAACATTTCATTGGAAAGAATCTGATATTTTCTGTAGATTTATATGTTGTCATTGAATTATACAAACTGGATCATCTATATATTAATAGTTTCCTTTTATTTTCTCCATAATTATTTTTCTTTTATTTTCTTCTTTAATTTGCTGGGGTTCTAGCACTTGTTGGAGATAGAAATGGGGAAAGTGAGAAGGCACCTCCTCCTCCCAATGGGGGATAGTCACACTGCAATCCCTTCTTCTCCATTTTTCCCCTGGGATCTTGGGCACACATGCACAGGTGTCCTACATGTTTTCCAAGGTGCCAGGTCTGGGACTTGAACCATGCATTTGGTCATGTAGGAGCTTCCTTAATCATCATACCGGCAGCTGGACCCATGCGATTATGTCTGTAAAAAAATTAGTTTGGGGACCAACAGATGGTGAAATGGTTACATCGCTGGACTCTCACATAATCAACTGTGGCTTGAGTCCCAGACCCGGTGTCTTGAAATTCGCACCAGGTGCATGTGTGTGCATGCCCAAGATCCCCAGAGGAGAGTGGAAGAAGGATTGTGGCCATCCCCCCCAGGGGGTGATGTCTCATTTTCTGTCTCTTCAGCGAGTACATGTGCCCTACAGCAAAAATCTCCTTTAAAAAAAATTAGGGGCTGGCAGGTGGTTTGGTGCTTAGGGGCGCTGGACTCCCCCACATTATCGACTGTGATTTGAGTCCCAGACCTGGTGGCTTGCTTTCTCACTTTCTCTCACTCTCTCTCATGTGTGCTCTGTCCCTCTCTAGTCAAATCAAAAACAAACAAACAAACAAAAGTTAAATAAAATAATGCTTTTAAAAAATTAGCTTTGGCTATTAACGAAGATGGAACAACTTTTCGCTGCTTTGCCGAATGCTTTTTGTCATCAGACAAGTTAGCAATTTGGAGCAGAGAACTGATGGTAAGATCAGGCCTTTGGACCCATACAGCCTGGCTACTAACACCTGCTAATAGCCCCGCCTTCTGAGGCTGCAGGTGCTCTGGCACACCACTGGGTCTTGTGTCTCAGGTGTAGTAAGGACAGTGTTGGGACCTCCCTCAAGGTTCATTGGAAGATGAAATGCAAATATCACCTGAAATCTCCAAAAAGTTCACAGAAAATAAGTATTATGAAAAACTATACATGGATTTAAAGTTTTTGCACCCAAATCAACCCCTATGTTAATTCCATTTTTCATGATTATTTTTAAGTAATTATTTTTTTATTTAACTGTATTTATTTAAATTTGACCAGAGAGGAACAGAGAGAGAGAGAAAGCGAGAAAGCAAGCTGCCAGGTCCAGGACTTGAACTGCAGTCAGCCATGTGGGAGCCCAACACCCTTAACCACCACACCACCTGCCGGCCCCTCATGAACTTTTCGAAGTGCCCTTGTACCTGTGAAGGACCTAGTTCAGTGCCTGGCATATTCGGAGACCTCTGCTAAACTGTAGTTGATTTATTATTTTGGCTATGTTTATTTATTCATCCTTTATCACAAATATCCAGCTTTTTTAACATAATGAGAGATGGAACCTAAATCTCAAATCCCCCTGACCTCTGCCTTCTCAGCTGACCTCTGACCTTGCCTCCTCTTGCTCACACAGAGCTCAGGGCGATTGTGACCCTGAGGTGCCAGTGACCGAGGCCACCCGCTGCTGCCGCCAGGAGATGTACATTGACCTGCAGGGGATGAAGTGGGCCGAGAACTGGGTCCTGGAGCCCCCGGGCTTCCTGGCATACGAGTGTGTGGGTAGCTGTCAGCAGCCCCCAGAGCCCCTGAGCATCAAGTGGCCTTACGTGGGGCCCCGGCAGTGCGTCGCCTCGGAGACGGCCTCGCTGCCCGTGATCGTCGGCATCAAGGAGGGAGGCAGGACCAGGCCGCAGGTGGTCAGCCTGCCCAACATGAGGGTGCAGAAGTGCAGCTGTGCCTCGGACGGGGCGCCCGTGCCCAGGAGGCTTGAGCCGTAGGTGCCCGGGGTTGCCACCGGGTAGGTGCCCGGGGTCTCCTCCGAGGCCTCTGCCTGGACGCATGCTTAGAAGCAGTCTCTCTGTAGGTCTTCATTTTATACTTAGCCAGTTCCCCATCCCCATTTAGTGCCCTGTACTCCCTTCACCCCGTGTTCTTCCTCTTCCTGTCCTTGCCCGTCCCCCGGCCTAAGCACTTACGTGAGTACCGACCACTGCTCAGGGTGCTGAGCTCCAGCAGGAAAGCCTGGCCTGCTCTTAGCAGACCCAGCTGCGCAATGGGCAGACTGCTGGCCAAGAGTGTCTGTCCTTTGGCAAATTGCCCACCAAGCATGGAGTAACAG
Organism: Tupaia belangeri chinensis; assembly: GCF_000334495.1. NCBI lineage: Eukaryota > Metazoa > Chordata > Mammalia > Scandentia > Tupaiidae > Tupaia > Tupaia belangeri. The sequence continues at coordinate 8,416,873 of NW_006160045.1, forward strand.
AACCAATGGTGAGAACTGGGGAAGCAGCGGGTACACTCTACCGCATGATGAATTTGAACAACACAACACGAAAGTCCCTCTTTCCCCTAGACAGGGAGGATCTCTGCAAAAAACAAAAACAAAAACATTACCCAAAATACTGACCCATCTGGACTTTTATACACCAAGGTCCCCGTTTCCTTAGGAGAGGGCTAGGAAGGAGGCCAAGGGCAGTGGACAGGGAATCAGGACACCTGGATTCTGGATCCGACAGGGCCTGTGGGTCTCCACTTTCTCGTAAAAGGGCAGAATTGAGCTTCAGCTGTAAGAAAGGCTTCATTGCCTTGGCCAGACCTCCTGGCCTCACCTGCTTCTCCAGAGACTCGCACGGCCTGTGCACCGTCAGGTTAGCCCCCACTGTCCCAGAGAGCTTGCTGCCAGGAAACACTGCATCTGCATGTTGGGTTTTGTTCTGTTTTAGCAAAAGCAATTGAAAATAGATAATCTGAAGAAATAAAGGTGATGAATCACTCTGTCTCTGTATTTAATTTCTAGTGATCTTTCTGTAGAAGAGGAGAGGGCAATAATGGGAAATGAGAACAACAGAATGGTCCATGCAAAGGGGGGACCGTAGACCTCCAACTTCCAGACACTGGAGACTCCAATAACTAAATTTAGATGAGGCTTTAATTTATCATATTGGTATTTTTCTACACAGCTGTCATTCCAAACACAGTATTGTATACAGGTGCTCACATACGGCTCTTTCCTTTTCTTCAGAAAGAGATTTTTGGTGACTAGCAGTTAGCGTAATGGCTATGTCGCTGGACATAGTTTGCGTCCTGGACCCGGTGGCTTAAAACTCACACTGGGCGCGTGTGCGTGCATGCCCAAGATCCCGAGAGGAGAGTGGAGGAGAAGGGATTGCAGTGTGGCCATCCCCCCGGGGGGGGATTTCTTACTTTCTGTCTCTATCTCTCTCTGTCTGTCTGGCGAGCGCACGCGCCCTATAGCAAAAACCTCTTCAAAAAAAAAAGAGATTTTTGCCATAGGGCACACGTGCTCGCCAGAAAGACAGACAGAAAGTGAGAAATCATCCCCCAGGGGGGATGGCCACATGCAATCCCTTTTCCTCCATTCTCCTCTCAGGATTTGGGGTGTGCACATACACGTGCCCAGTGAAAGTTTCAAGCCACTGGGTCTGGGACTCAAACCAGAGTCGGCCATGTGGAGTCCAGTGATGTAATCGTTACACCATTTGCTGGTCCCTCTATGCCTCTTCTTTAGAAAGCACTTTAATCCTGCAGTGGTGACTGTGAGCATGGGGCAGGGGACAGCGGTGTGTGGTAGGTAAGCTAGCGTTTATTGAGCATTCCCGATGAACCAGGAGCCAGGCTAGGCAATGTCACATCTATTATATCACACAATAATCTTTTTTTCCTTAAAGTTCTTGTCATAGGGCACATGTGCTCACCAAAGAGAGACAGAAAGAGAGTGAGAGAGAAAGTGAGAAATCACCCCCAGGGAGGATGGCCGTGTCACACTCTCTTCTTTTCTACTCTCTTCCGGGAATTTTGGGCATGCATGCACATGCATCCAGTGTGAATTTCAGCTGCCAGGTCTGGGACTTGAACTGCGGTCAGCCATATGGGAATCTAGCACCTCAACCACCATGCCACCTGCTGGCCCTTGAATCACCTCATTCTTGGCAGAGATGAGCCTGCTATTTAGAGATGGGTCAGGAGGAGCCTCTAAGCCTGAAGAACCTGGACAAAGACAGAAATGAAGCATCCTTCACTGTGTCTGAGGCAGCTGGAGGGGGAGAGGGAGCAGGCAGGGCTGAGGGGAGAGAAGAAAGAGGAATGGCAGCAACAGCAGGACCCAGATCCTGGAGGACAGGAGTAGAGGTGAGGGTGGGTGGTCCCAACAGCTTCACAAATGTATCTATTTTTAATTTAATTTAATTTTTTATTTATTCACTCATTATTTTAATTTGATTGGAGAGGGACAGAGTAAGAGCGTGTGAGAGAGAAAGAGAGAGATAGGGCAAGTGAGAAAGCAAGCTCGTGAGAGAGACAGAGAGAGATAGGGCAAGTGAGAAAGCAAGCTGCCAGGTAGGGGACTCAAACCACAGTCAGCCATGTGGGAGTCCAGTGCCCTTAACCATCATGACACCTGCTGGCCCCACAAACGTATCTATTCAGATAGAGTAAGGACAGAGCAGGCACCCAAGGAGACAGGCAGCAGACGTGGAGAGAGCATGTCCCTGTCCTATGGCAGTACCAGGTGGGGCTCTCCTAGAGGGTGTGTCCCAAGTGGGCGAGTGAGGACAAGTGTCCCCCCATCTCATCCATCCAACATATCAGCCCAAAGGAACTTCACAAGTATCACAGATAATTGTCCTGGGGACCACCAGATGCTGGCAGCACCGTGCTCTAGTCCCCCTCCCAAGGGCCTGCATTCTGCAGGTGCTCTGTCATCAGGGAGCTGCCCTGTACTTTCCCAAGGGCTCATCAGACATCCCCCTTCCCTTCAGCTAGTTTAACCTGTAGAGTTTCTAGTTTTGGAGCCTATGCTGGTACCCACTAGGCTATGTTGTAACATCACCTGAAAAGCCTTTAAAGTACTAAACGATTGATTCTAGAAATCTTACTTTTTTTTTTTTTTTTGAGAAGTTTTTACTATAGGGCGTGTGCGCTCGCCAGACAGAGCGAGACAGAGAGACAGAAAGCGAGAAATCCCCCCCCCCCTCCAGGGGGGATGGCCACGCCGCAATCCCTTCTCCTCCGTTCTCCTCTTGGGATCTTGGGCACACATGCACATGTGCCTGGCGTGAGTTTTAAGCCACCGGGTTCGGGACTCGAACCGCGGTCGACTACATGGGAGTTCAGTGACATAGCCATTATGCTAACTGCTGGTCCCTAGAAATCTCACCTTTAAGGATCCATTGTTAAGAAAATAACCAGAGTTGGGCAAAGATTTTTATCATAGTATTAAGAATAATAATATTTCTTTCTCTCTCTTTTTTTTGAGGCCAAGGATTTTGACAACAGATTATGGAGGACTGATAAGCTATAATAAGAATATAGAATTTATTTATTTATTTTTAAAGAATTATTTTATTCAACTTTCTTTCTTTATTTTAATTTGACTAGAGAGGGACAGAATGAGAGAGAGGAGAAGGAAAGTGAGAAAGCAAGCCACCAGGTCTGGGACTTGAACTGTGGTCAGTGATGTGGGACTTCAGTGTCCTTAACCACCAAGCCACCTGCCGGCCCCAAGAATAATATTTAAATAGACAGTTTTGTGAGGACTGAGATTTTGTTTTTGTTATAGAGCATAAGCACTCACTGAAGAGAGACAGAAAGAGAGAGAGAGGGAGAGAAAGAAATCATTCCTCAGGGGGGATGACCACACCACAATCCCTTGTCTTCTATTCATCACTATATCCCCAGACCCTGGTTTGATAAATATCTACTGAATGAATGAATGAACTAACGATGACTTTTGGAAGATGGTTCAATTAGTAATACATCAGCACTAATGCTAGGAGCCATTAAGTAGTTTTAGGGGTCAGGTGGTGGCACAGTGTAACCCAACTGGACCCACATGGGAAAGATGGGCTTTCCCCCTAGGACTGGCCTGAGCATGCAGGGCATGTACTTGACCTGGTACCCTGTGCTGACTGAGACTAGAGATGGACTGGGACGTGAAGGTCCTATTTGGAGTGTCTGTCTCTCATCTCTCTGTCATGAAAGAAATGAATGAACTTTAAAAAAACAGTCTTGTTTGGGACCAAGCAGCTGGTGTAATGGTTACATAGCTGGACTCCTATGTAGTTCACTATGGTTCGAGTTCCCGACCCAGCAGCTTAAAACTCATGCCAGGCATGTTCATGTACATGTGCATGCCCAAAATCCTGAGAGGAGAATGGAGGAGAAGGGATTGCATTGCAGCGTTCCACCTCCCCCCCCGCCCCCGGGGGTGATTTCTCGCTTTCTGTTTGTCTCTCTCACGAGTGCATGCAAAAATCCCAAAAAAAAGTTTTAAAATATCACTTTTCAGTGATACTGAAAATGCTTAAGCCCAATATAGAAATTTCAAAACTACATGTGTATCATTATTCCCATGGATGGGAAAACTACATATGCATAGAAAGTACTAATGTAAAGAAACCCATGAAAAATGGTTGCAAGGATCTATCCTTAGGAAGTATGATTCTTCTTTTTTTTTTTTAGAATTATGAATTTTATTTATTCATTCATTTATTTTAATTTGACCAGAGAGAGAGAGAAAGGAAGCGAGAAAGCAAACCAGCAGGTCTGGGACTCAAACCATACTTGGCCATCTGGGAGTGTCCAGCCCCTTAACCATCACGCCACCTGCTGGTCTCAATTTCTTACATTTTTTGTATTTTTCAATTTTTCTCAATATGCATCTCAATATCTATCCATGTATTACTTTTTTTTTGGTTTTGTTTTAAGTTTTGCTATAGGGTGCATGCACTTGCCAGAGAGAGAGAGAAAAGGAAAGCGAGAAATCACTCTTCTGAGGGGTATGGTTAGCCATAATCTCCTCTCCTCCATTCTCCTTTGAGGATTTTGACTGTGCACACACATGCACCTGGTATGTTTTTCAAGCCATAGTCTTGGACTCAATTGTGCAGTCGACCACGTGGGATCCAACTGCCCTAACCACCTTGCCACCAGCTGGTCCCATCTTTTCTAATCAGAAAAAGTTAGAGAGAATTATTGGGACCAGCAGATGATGTAATGGTTACATTGCTGGACTCCCACATGGCTGACCGTTGCTTAACTCCCAGACCCAGTGGCCTGAAACTTATGTGGGGTTTAAGTCCTGGCCTAGGGGCTTGAAACTCAAGCCAGGCACATGTGTGGTCATGGTGTGTGTGTGTGTGTGTGTGTGTGTGTGTGTGTGTGTATGTGAGTCTATCTAAATTCTCTCTACAAAAAGTTGGAGAAA
>NW_006160045.1:8422401-8436360 GCF_000334495.1 Tupaia belangeri chinensis
GGGAACCGAGGCGCCTGGCTCAGAGCCCACAGTTTCCCGACCAGGGTAGATCCCCCGCCAGGACTGTCTTATTCATCCTCTCTCCTTTTAAAAAATAATTATTTTATTTAACTATTTATTCACTTATTTTAATTTGGTCAGAGAGGGACAGAGAGATATCGTAAGAAGCCGCCAGGTCCGAGACTCCAAGCACAGTCAACAAGTGGGATTCCAGCGCTCTTAACCACTACGCCACCTGCTGGCGCCGTCTTATTCATCCTCTTAAATAGGCAACCTGGACCATTCCTCTCGGCCATGCGGGGCGGCTGATAGGGCAGAAATGACATCAGCACCCCCAGGGAAGCCTCCGCCAATCCCCAGGCGCCCCGGTACAGTCAAGAGCTCAGGAGGCGGGCGCGCGGCGCTGTCGCGGCCGTGGATTGGCCTGCCCCGAGCTCCCGGCCGCGGATTGGTCGCCAGGGCAGGGTGGGCGTATCTGCCACTCGCGCCGGGCTAGGTGAGCGAGAGGGGTGGTGGGTTCTTTCGCAGGGTTTACCCGATCGTGGCTCCGGCCCAGGACCCGGCCAGGAAGTGTCCGAGACGCGCTCCGTCTGCTTCCCCGGGTGAGCGCCGGTCGGAGCCTGCTCTCCGCCCCTCCCCTAGCAGCGTTTGGTCGCCAGGGCAGGGTGGGCGTATCTGCCACTCGCGCCGGGCTAGGTGAGCGAGAGGGGTGGTGGGTTCTTTCGCAGGGTTTACCCGATCGTGGCTCCGGCCCAGGACCCGGCCAGGAAGTGTCCGAGACGCGCTCCGTCTGCTTCCCCGGGTGAGCGCCGGTCGGAGCCTGCTCTCCGCCCCTCCCCTAGCAGCGTCTGCCGGCCCACGCCGAGCGCGTTCCCGCGGCCACCTGCGAACCTGAGCCGGGACCATGAGCGTGGGCTTCATCGGCGCCGGCCAGCTGGCCTGTGCCCTGGCGCGGGGCTTCACGGCCGCAGGTAAGCGCGTGCAGGCGGGGGCGGACTCGCCGACGGGTCCTCGGCCTGGCCAGCGCTGCCCTCGGCCCCCCCGCATGAATGAATGAGTGAATGAATGAAAGGGGAACTTGCGTCCCGTGGAGTGGGTAGGTGAGACTTGTTAGGCAACAGGTGCGTCTTCTGTCCGTGCTAAGGGATGGACTAGTGCTTCCACGGACTAGTGCTTCCACGCGGCTGTGGGTTTCCATTCTGTTTTCCCAGGGGGATCTTGGGATCAGGTGAGCCGTGAACCCCGGTTGAAAAGCCTTGTCTTCTGCAGGCATTCTGTCGGCGCACAAGATCATAGCCAGCTCCCCGGAAATGGACCTGCCCACGGTGTCAGCGCTCAGGGTAGGTGGGGCGGAGGGCTATGGGGAAGAGGGTGGAGGCCCAGGAACAGATGACCTGGGGGAACTGAATCTGGCTGGCATCTGAGCCCTGGTCGTTGGCCGCCACAGACCTCTCCACCAAGAGCATCCTTCAACCTTCTTTGGGGCAGCTGAGTGTGGTGGGAGCACCCAGGCAGACAGATTGGAGATCAGATCCAGGCACTGAGGTGGCTGGAGGATGAACTGATGTATTTATAGTGGAATGGTACCCAGTAAAGATTTTTCTTCGTTGACCTGTTGTGTGACCTTAAAAGCTCTCTGCCACTCGGAGGCCCAGTGTCTGTATTTATGACAGCCACGTAGCTGTTATTCTCAGGCACAGATGCACATGCAGGGAGAGAAGCTGGCTAGCTAGTTGTTCCTATCTCCAAAGCCATAATATCCTGTCTTCACTGAGAACTTGGGCAGTGCCGGAGAGGAGGCTAAGGAGCAGGTGACAGGCAGCATCCTGTCTAGGAGTGGCTGATGTCCTAGCATTGCAGGGCCTTGCTTCTCAGCCCGAGGTCCTAGAGGGAAGGCAGTCCTCCAGCCCAGTCCTGGACCACACTGAGGCCCGCAGCCGGATGAGCAAGGAACTGGGGTTGGGACAGGGCTTGACCCACTTTGCTTCTGACCGCTAGGAGCTAGCCTTTCACCTTGTCCTTCGCCTGTGCCCCTTCCTTCCTGGTGCAAGGATACTGTGTGTGCCAGACTGGGGGGCTGAGGAGGGGACAGCTGCTTCCTGGCTACTGTGGAGTGGCTTGTCACGCCCAGCACCTATGCTTAGTTGCCTAGTAGCACTGTGGAAAACTGTCAGTTGGTGTAGGTGTGGAACCCTGAGGGCACAGGGCAAGGAATTCTGGCTGTGGCGGGCAGAGGGAGCTTGGCAGGGGTTCAGCCGCTCCCTGGGAGGCCTGGGCTTAGCCAGACTGCCCCAGTGCCGCAATCAGGTGGTCTCCTCCTGCAGAAGATGGGCGTGAACCTGACGCGCAGCAACAAGGACACGGTGAAGCACAGCGATGTCCTCTTCCTGGCCGTGAAGCCGCACATCATTCCCTTTATCCTGGACGAGATCGGGGCTGATGTGCAGGCCAGGCACATCGTGGTCTCTTGTGCGGCTGGTGTCACCATCAGCTCTGTGGAGAAGGTACCCGCGTCAGCCCTGGTGTCTCCTGTATGAAGAGAGGGGTGGCCTGGGAGTGGCAGCTGCTGGAGGGAGCTGTGCCCTGGCCGCTCACTTGGCTCTCCCCCTCTGTCTTGCCCCAGAAGCTGATGGCGTTCCAAGCAGCCCCCAAAGTGATCCGCTGCATGACCAACACACCCGTGGTGGTGCGGGAGGGCGCCACGGTGTACGCCACGGGCACCCACGCGCTGGTGGAGGACGGGCAGCTCCTGGAGCAGCTCATGAGCAGCGTGGGCTTCTGCACCGAGGTGGAGGAGGACCTGATTGACGCCGTCACAGGGCTCAGCGGCAGTGGGCCTGCCTACGTGAGGCTTTCCTCTGCTCACTCTGCCTTCTGGGGACCAAGGCGGTGACATGGGCTGGCGGGCAGGCTTGGGCTGGGAGTTGCACCTACCTCTTGGGTGTGGCCTGTTATCAGAACAAGCAGACCTCTGGGATCAGCAGATGGGATAATGGTTATGTTGCTGGACTCCCTGTAGACATCTACCAAGAAGTAGATCTCTCAAGGTCAGACATCTTCTAAGTGATGGAGGCAAAAGTCCTAGACCCGGTGGCTTGAAACTCATGCTGGGCACGTGTGCGTGGGTGCCCAAAATCCCGAGAGGAGACTGGAGGAGAAGGGATTGCAGTGTGGCCATCTCCCCTGGGGGATGATTTCTCGCATTTTGTCTCTGTGTCTCTCTTTCTCTCTCTGGTGAGCGCATGTGCCCTATAGGAAAAAACCTCTAGAAAAAAAAAGAAAAAGAAAAAACAGACCCTGGGAACAGCCCGTGAGTTGGTGCTGCCCAGGACTCAGCGAGTGTCTCTACAGGCATTCATGGCCCTGGACGCGCTGGCTGATGGTGGGGTGAAGATGGGCCTGCCACGGCGCCTCGCGGTTCGGTTGGGGGCCCAGGCCTTGCTGGTCAGTATCTGTCTCCTACGTGTTTGGGACGAGGGTGTGGGATGGTTCTTGGGAGTCACGTAGCTGGGGCCTGGGCTGGTTGGGAAGCCGGGTTAGGGTTGGGCAGAAACAGTGTTCATGGGGACGCCTGTCCCAGTGTGCGCTAGCAGCTGTCTCCTCTGTTGCCGCCTTCCTGCCGTAGGGCGCTGCTAAGATGCTGCTGGACTCGGAGCAGCATCCAGGCCAGCTCAAGGACAATGTCTGCTCCCCAGGGGGGGCCACCATCCATGCCCTGCACTTCCTAGAGAGTGGGGGCTTCCGCTCCCTGCTCATCAATGCCGTCGAGGCATCCTGTGTCCGAACACGGTGAGTCACCTCACTGTCCTCTGTGTCAGCCCTCCACCCCAGCTGGCCCCTGGGCGGGGTGCACCATGGCCTCGTGGAACCCGCCATCTTGGTATGAGCAGTGCTGGAGTCTGCCCTCCACGACTGGCCAGACTGTGTAGCTATGGGTTTGCAGGCCTCACTTCACTTAATTCTCATCACAGTGTTCTGATGACTGGGATGAGCTTTGACTTACAGGTGGAGGAGCTGGGGCTTGGGCCATTTTCTCAAGGTCAAACAGCTCCTAAGTGATGGCGGCACAAGTCAGCTTTAAGGCTTTGGTTCTGTACCCCGATTTCCCGCACTTCCCTCTCCCCCTGTGATGGTGCTTGGAACTCTCTGTCTAGATCAGAGCAAATGGGATAAATAAGGCAGGGCTGTACTTAGCTAAACAGCATTTCTAAGAAATTTTGGGGACTGCTTGGTTGAGGCTCTGGTGTTTGGTGGTGTCAGAGAACAAGGATTGGGGATCATGTGTATGGGGAGACGCCGGAAGCTCTGGCTCTGAGGGTCTTATTGCCTTCCTTTACCCATCTGGGGTGTTACAGAGAGCTGCAGTCCATGGCCGACCAAGAAAAGATCTCCCCAGCAGCCGTTAAGAAGACCCTCCTGGACAGAGTGAAGCTGGAGTCCCCCACAGTGTCCACACTGGCCCCCTCCAGCCCAGGGAAGCTCCTCACAAGAGGCCTGGCCCCAGGAGGCAAGAAGGACTAAGGCAGCCTCTACCCTCCTCTCTGCAATTCAGAGCCCTCGATTGAGGGGCCTGCACCCCCCGCCCTCTCCCAGCTATGCAGGGCGAGGGCAGACTCCAGTAGTTGTCAGGTTCCTGTGGTAAAACCCGCAGACCGAGCAGCGCTGGTTTCCTCCTGTCGCACGTGGAAGGGGCTCTGAAGGGGTGGCTGATGCCGAAGCCAGATGCAGCCCTGCTGTTGATAGGGAGGGAGGGTGGGGCTGGGACGCAAGCAAGTCAGCCCTGCTCCTGGGAAGGTTAGCAGGTCCCTTCAGCCGGAACCCATGGTGGGGTCAGTTTGACACCAAGGCGAGGAGGTGAGGACAAAGCTGGAAGGGCTGTCCTCTGAACTGATGGAAGGGGAGACGAGCAGCTCAGGATGGCCACAGTGGGTCCGAAGTGTTCAGAATTGGACTACGCTTGGATTCAACTCTGCTCATACGTGCGCATTTCAAAATGTTATTCAGTACTAGGTTCAGCTGCTTTAATAAAGCTTATTTGCTATTCTGCTTTTCTCATGTTTAATCTATTTTTTTAAGATTCATTTATTTATTTACTCATTCATTCCTTCATTATAATTTGACCATAGAGAGACACAGAGAAAGAGAGAGAGAGAGAGAGAGAGAGGAAAGTGAGAAAGGAAGCCACCAGGTCTAGGACTCGAACCGTGGTCGGCATGTGGGAGTGAGTGTCCAGCGCCATAACCACCACGCCATGTGCTGGTCCCATTAATCTTTTTTTCTTTTTTTTAAGTTTTTATTTTAATCATGAGAAGAGCACATAGCTAAGAGGTCCCCTCCACAGGCTCTCGTGCTGTGACCCCCCTCCTCGGCAGATGGGGTGCCTCAACACGGAATCCTCACACTGATCCCCTTCCCTGCTCTCCAGCTTGTCAGGGTCTTGAGTGTGCACACTCACCTGGCGTGTTTTCAGGTTGATGTGGGATCTGAACCCTCGGCCATGTGGCCGCCATTACTTCCAGTACATGACCACCCATGTCACTGAGTTTAGGGCTTGTGCTTTATCTTAAATCATCATCTCAGGCTCACGCCCCTACCAAGTCCTGAGTTTCTGGGGGGTGGTCCCTTCTGTTCAATGGCAAGAAGCAGGGGTGAGAGGAGCTAAGGGGCCAGGCCCTGAGAACCGCAGTGACTACACCAGACCCTCAGCCCAGCGTCGGTGGAGGTACTGTGTTACGGGCAAGGCGGAAGGCAGAGAACTAGGCAGCCGGGCTAGGACGTGGGCCAGTAGCCCAGACGGGAGGAAGCTGCGGCCAGAAGCATTTGATCCTCACAACCAACCTCCGAGGGAGGGACTGTTTTCCTCGCTATAGGAGATGCCGAGGCCTCGTGCAGGGGATGAACATCTTGCCACAGTGGTGCTGCTCATCCGTGGTGGTGCTTTTGCTTAGTTTCTTTTATTTTTGGCAGAGAGCACACGCACTCACTGGAGAGAGGGAGGGAGGGGAGGTAAGAAATCACCCCCCAGGGATCAACAGATGGCATAATTTTTACATTGCTGGACTCTTGTAGTCAACTGTGGTTTAAGTCCCAGACCTGTTGGCTTAAAGCTCATGCCTGGTGCATGTGCGTGCGTGCCCAAAATCCCCAGAGGAGAATGGAGGAGAAAGGATTGCGGCATGGCCATCCCCCCTGAGGAGGGTTATTGCTTGCTTTCTGTCACTCTGTCTCTCTGTCACAAGTGAGGAAATGTGCCCTATGGAAAAAAAAAATCGCCCCCAGGGTATGGCCACACTAATCCCTTCTCTTCCATTCTCTTGGGATTCTGTGTATGCATGCACGCATGCCTAGTGTGTTTTTCAGGCTGCCAGGTCCAGGACTAGAAGCGTGGAGTTTGACCGTGTGGGATCCAGCGCCTTCACAACGCCACCTGGTGGCCTGGTGATGCTGTGTTCTTGGACACTGACTCCAGCTTCCAGAAGCTGAGGCCAGGTGAGCTACCACAAAGTGGGAGTGAGCCTCTGGTTCTTGGTGCAACCCCGTGTGTGCCTGCTGCTCGTCCCCGCACGCTCCCTGCCTGGCTGCAGAGGGCTGGTTTTGAGAGTGTGGATGTTGGCATCAGCGTCGACTCTTGAGTTGAGTCTTAGATTCCACCACATTCAGCTACACAGCCTTGGGGGTTACTGAATATCTGCCCTCCAGGTTTCACCCCTTATAATATGGAGGCCCTGCTTCACAAGGTTCTGGTGGATGTTGGAGACCATGCGGACTTGCTCAGCAGAACCTCCAGGGTCAGGCCAGCCTGTGGCAGAAAAGTATGCCACCACTGCACCACCCCAGCTCACTCCCAATCATCACTTAGTTTAGTTTGTCTTTTAAAAAAGTTACTCTGCTGTTTCTTCTGTTGTCTAATTTCAATAGCTGGTCTCCAGAAGTTAAATAAAAGAGATGGTGGTATGTAGCATTGTCTTGTCCCATGTGATTTTAATAGGACTACTTTATTGTCTCCTCTTTAAATATGACAGTTGAGAGAGATACATTGTATCATGTCAAGGAAGTATTCTTGGGGCCAGTAGATGGCGGTGTAATGGTTACGTTGCTAGACTCTCACATGGCTGACAACGATTTGAGTTCCAGAGTCGCCAGTGGCTTAAAATTCACACTGGAGAGGACCAGCAGTTAGCATAATGGCTATGTTGCTGGACTCCCATGTAGTTGACCATGGTTTGAGTCCTGGACCCGGTGACTTAAACTCATGCCAGGTGCATGTGCGTGCATGCCCAAGATCCCGAGAGGAGAATGGAGGAGAAGGGATTGTGGCGTGGCCATCTCTCCTGGGGGGGGGGATTTCTTGCTTTCTGTCTCTCTCTGTCTTTCTGGCGAGCACACGTGCCCTACAGCAAAAACCTCTCAAAAAAACAAACAAACAAAAAAACTTCACACTGGATGTGTGTGCACCCAAGATCCTAGGAGGAAAATGGAGAAGGGATTGTGGTGTGTCCATACCCCCTGGGGGATATTTCCTACTTTCCTTCTCACTGTCTCTGTCTGTCTCTCTCCTTAGCAAGTATGTGACCTAAAGCAAAAACCTCTTTTTCTAAAAAAAGGAATTAGTCCTAATAGGAGTTTTTAAAAATCAGGAATGGGGGGGCCAGCAGGTGGCATGGTAGTTAAGGGCACTGGACTCGCACATGGCCGACAACAGTTTGAGTCCCGGACCTGGTGGCTTACTTTCTCACTTTCCCACTTTCTCTCACTCTGTCCCTCTCTGGTCAAATTAAAATACATACATACATGCACACATCAAGTTAAAATAATAAAAATAATTCTTGGGACCAGCAGTTAGTGTAATGGCTATGTCGCTGGACTCCCATGTAGTCAACCGCGGTTCGAGTCCTGGACCCGGTGGCTTAAACTCATGTCGGGTGCATGTGCATGTGTGCCCAAGATCCCAAGAGGAGAATGGGGGAGAAGGGATTGTGGTGTGGCCATCCTCCCTGGGGGATGATTTCTCGTTTTCTGTCTCTCTGTCTTTCTGGCGAGTGCACATGCCCTATAGCAAAAATCTCTCCAAAATAATAATAATAATAAAAATAATTCTTTTAAAAAAATCAAGAATGGAGCTGCTGGTGGTGTGGTGGTTAAGGCGGCAGGACTCACATGACCAACTGTGCAGTTTGAGCCCCAGGCCTGGTTTTCAGCTTCAGAAACACACCAGGTGCATGTGCAGGAGTGCCCTGAACGGAGACAGTATTGTGGTGTGACCATTCTCCACAGGGGTTGCTTTCTCCACTCTTCACTCTTCCCATCTCTCTCCAGAGAGTGCATGAGCCCTCTGTCAAAAACAAAAACATCCACAAACATCTGGAGCACACTGACCCTTCCCTGCCCTCCGTTGCTGCTGTTCTTCGCCCTCCTGCTGAGGAGGAGCGCCCTCTTCCTCTTTTCTACCTATTAGGGCAGGCCTTGCTCTGACTCCAAACCTGAGGTTCATGCCTGTGTCCCAACAGGGCCAGCACTGTACAAGAACGTGGTAAAGCCCTGGAGTGTAGCAGGCCCCTTGCAAACACGTAGTACAATCTTGCCTTAGGATCTGGTTTAATTTTTTTTTTTTTCAGAAGAGTAAAGTGAAATTCAAAAAGGTTAAATAAGTTACCCAGAAAGATTCAAATAGACATCTCACCAAAGGATTTACACAAATGGTAAAACAGCACCTGAAGAACTGTCCCATATCATTATTAGAGAGATGCAAATCAAAACCCGACAAGATACCACTTCATACCTACTAGTGTGACTATTGGTTACAAGAAAAGACAAGATGTGGTGATGATGTGGAGAAAACAAAACCCTCGTGTTGCTGGTGGGGATTTAAGATGGTATGGCTATGGTATTAGCAGATGGCATAAAGGTTGTACTGCTGGACTCCCACATGGCCAACCATGGTTCAAGTCCCAGACCCGGAGACTTGAAACTCACTGTGGGCACGTGTGTGTGCATGCCCAGGGTCCAAGGAGAAGAATGGAGGAGAAGGGATTGCTGTGTGGCCATTTCCCCTGGGGTGTGATTTCTCACTTTCTGTCTCTGTCTCTCTGGCAAGTACACGCACCCTATAGCAAAAAAACAAAAAAGGTACGGCCAGTGACCACGGTTCGAGTCCCAGACCCAGCGACTTAAAATTCACACCAGGCACATGTGCGTGCATGCCCAGGATTCTGAGAGGAAAATCGAGAAGGGATTGCATTGTAGCCATCCCTCCAGGGTGAGGGGTGGGGGATGATTTCTCACTGTCTGTCTCTCTGGCAAGTACACGCACTATAGCAGGAATCTCTCTTAAAAAGAAAAAGAAAAAAAAAAAAAGGTACAGCCAGTTTAGACAGTCTCATAGTTTCTCAGAAGACTAAGCATAGAGTTACCATATGACCCAGCAGTGCCACCCAGAGTTCTCTACCCAAGAGAAGTAAAAGCATGTTCATGGGGCCAGCAGGTGGCGTGGTGGTTAAGGGTGCTGGACTCCCACATGGCCGACTGTGGTTTGAGTCTTAGACCTGGTGGCTCCTTCCTCATTTTCCCTCTTGCTTTCTCTCCCTCTCTCTCTTTCTCTCTGATCAACTTAAAATAAATAAATAAATAAATAAAGTAAAATAAAGTGATTTTTTTTTGAGAGGTTTTTGCTACAGGGCGCGTGCTCGCCAGAAAGACGGAGAGAGACAGAGAGACAGAAAGTGAGAAATCACCCCCTGGGGGGATGGCCACACCGCAATCCCTTCTCCTCCATTTTCCTCTCTGGATCTTGGGCATCCACATACATGCGCCCGGCCTGAGTTTAAGCCACTGGGTCCAGGACTTGAACCGTGGTCCATTACTTGGGAGTTCAGTGACATAGCCATTAAGCTAACTGCTGGTCCCTAAAATAAAGTAATTCTTTGAAAAAAATGTCCACACGAAATTTGCACATGAATATTTATAGCAGCATTATTTTTTTAAGTTAGACTGGATTTTTTTTTTTTTTTAGGTTTTGCTGTAGGGCCTGAGCACTTGCTGAGAGAGACAGAGGCAGAAAGAGAGAAAGAGAGATCATCCCCCCAGGAGTGGTCGCGCCACAATCCCCTCTTCTTCATACTCATCTTGAGATCTGGGGTACCCGCGACACACGCACTGCATGGTTTCCAATCTGCCAGGTCTGGAACTCAAACCGGTGTAGTTGGCCCTGTGGGATCCAGCACTTAAACCTCCATGCCACCTGGTGGTCCTAGGACTTACAGCTTTCTTTCCTGGACAGAGGTTCTAGACCTTGTGTTCCAGTCCCACCTGAGCCACCAGGAAAGCCCAGGTGGCTCCTGCAGGAGCTGCCACTGAGGGTTAGCACAGCCTTTTCTCCCTGTGAGGCCTGGGTGTGCCCAGTCAGATTGTCCTTGTTCTGAGCTGCACAAAGGGTGAGGACAGATGTGCACTCAGACATGCGGCAGGGAGAGGACAGGGCAGCCTGGAGAAGGCGAGAGCCTTGGGAAGTATGCCACTGTGGGGAAGGCGGCCTGAGAATGGGCCTCTGTCCAGGAATGTTTTCTATCTTTCTTTCTTTCTTTTCTTTTTATTTATTTATTTTTGTTTGTTTGTTTGTTTCTGCCTTAGGGCATGTGTGCTCACCACAAGAGAGACAGTGAGAAGGAAAGTGAGAAATCACCCCCAGGGGGATGGCCACACCACAATTATTTCTCCTCATCCTCCTCCTGGGATCTTGGGCACGCACACGCTCACGCCTGCATGTGCCCAGCATGAGTTTCAAGCCACTGGATCTGGGACTTGAACTGTGGTCGACCATGTGGGAGTCCAGCTACATAACTGCTACACCATCCTCTGATCTCGGTCCTGCATTTTCTTACCCAGAAGTCCAGCATCCTCACAGCCTGTGCTGGACCGGGCGCCTCGTGGGGGAAGTTTCCTGTTACAGAGTCAATGTGTATTCCTTTGTTCTGCTTAAGCGTGTGTGTCGTGTGCACCAACCCCTAACCTATAGCTGTCCGCTGTGGGGAAGGGGACTCTGCTGCGCACAGAGGGCTGTGTGCAGGGGATGGCCCTGCGGTGGCTGCTGGGACTGCCGCCCACTGAAGCCGGCCTTGCTGTCTCTGCACATGACTGGCCCTTGGTGCCTGGCTGCGTTTTTTCCTTAGTGACTTGGATACCAAGATTCAGCAAGCAGAAGTACTAGGGTTTTTGCTCCTGGCCGCAGGTAACAGACGCCACTTGCTCCACACCAGCCGACCTCCTGCAAGAGCTGACTCGGGGTCACCTTCCCGTCTCACACATCTCCCTCATTCCTGTCTGCTCAAGCCTCCTGGGTACCAGGGCCAGGTCAGCCTGAACCCCCAGTTCACAATGCACCTCTCTAAGACCCAGAAAGCACTTCTTTAGCTATTGCTTCTATTTTGACCTTCTATACATGGAGCAAAAACATCTGCTCCATTACTGCGGGGAAGTGGGATTGAGGTTGTCTTTTATTTTTTTTTTTAATCAAAATCTCATTGGATTTTGGGGGGCTAGCAGTTAGCGTAATGGCTATGTCGCTGGACTCCCATGTAGCCAACCGCAGTTCGAGTCCTGGACCCAGTGGCTTAAACTCACACCGGGCACGTGTGCGTGGGTGCCCAAGATCCTGAGAGGAGAATGGAGAAGAAGGGATTACGGCATGGCCATCCCCCCTGGGGGGTGATTTCTTGCTTTCTGTCTCTCTGTCTCTTTCTGTCTGTCTGGTGAGCGCACGCGCCCTGTAGCAAAAACCTCTTCAAAAAAAAAAAAATCTCATTGGATTTTTTAAAAATTAAATTAAATTAATTAATTAATTAATTATTTTTTTGGAGAGGTTTTTGCTACAGGGCACATGCGGTCGACAGAAAGACAGAGACAGAGAGACAGAAAGTGAGAAATCACCCCCCAGGGAGATGGCCACGCTGCAATCCCTTCTCCTCCATTCTCCTCTCGGGATCTTGGGCACGCACGCACACGCAGCCGGTGTGAGTTTAAGCCACCGAGTCCGAGACTCAAACTGTGGTCGACTACATGGAAGTCCAGCGACGTAGCCATTATGCCAACTGCTGGTCCCAGCAGGCAAGATTTTGATAAAGAGGTTTCCTTTCAGAGGCCTTACAGGAACAAAACACACCCTCCTTAGTTCCCTGCATCCAAACGACCGTTACTAAGCAACGTTCTCCAGAGAGACCCTGGAGACGCTAAGCCCAGGGCAGGCACCGTCCCCCACCATCCCATGCAGTGTCACAGGCCTCAGTGTATCCAGTCAAAATCCGCACAGGGCCCTGACCTGTATTCCACTTTCACTAATAAAGCAGACGAACACAGACAGGAGCGCGAGTTGTGACTCCATGAAGTGAGCAGCGTTCTGAAAATGTAGTGCACTTCTTTTCTTCTTTTCTTTCCTTTTTTAGAGCTATTTTTGCTATAAGGTGCACGCACTCACTGGAGAGAGAGAGACAGATAAAAAGTGAGAAATCACCCTCCTCCTCCCACCCTGGGGGATGGCCACGCAGCAATCCCTTGTCCTCCAGTCTTCTTTTGGGATCTGGGGCATGCACAAACACACGCCTGGTGTGAGTTTTAAGGTGCTAGGTTCGGGACTCGAATCGTGGTCGACTAAGTGGGAGTCCAGCAGCGTAACCGTTATGCCACCTGCTGGCCCCAGTGCACCTCTTTTTTTTTTTTTTTGGAGAGGTTTTTACTATAGGGCACGTGCGCTCGCCAGACAGAGAGAGACAGAGAGACAGAAAGCGAGAAATCACCCCCCAGGGGAGATGGCCACACCGCAGTCCCTTCTCTTCCATTCTTCTCTCAGGATCTTGGGCACACACGCACACACGTGAGGCCCCCCTCCCCCCCCCGCATGAGTTTTAAGCCACTGGGTCTGGGACACGAACTGCGGTCGACTACATGGGAGTCCAGCGACATAGCCATTACGCTAACTGCTGGTCCCTCCCAGTGCACTCCTCTTTTCAAGGTCCTGGTCAGCACAGGGAAGTAAGCTGCCTTGATGTAAGAGGGGGAGAGAGCAATGGGCAGAGGAGTTCTGGGAGGGGACCCGGGAAGCCAGGGAAAGGCACCTGGTTTGGGAAGGGGCAATAGGAACATAGTGGAGGCAGGACAGCACATTTCACCGAGACCCTTGTGTTGTGTGGACGGAGGACTCCTAGGAGGGACTTCCTAGTGACAAATACACTTGGGCCATCTCCCGGGGCTGCCAGGCTGCCCTGGCTGTGGCGCCACAGCAGGATGCTCACTCCACGGTGGTCGGTCAGCGGGGCACGCCCTGTGTGCCCACTGTGGTTTAGAGCTGTGTCCTGGAACACTCCGGGCGTGACTATGTCTTTCTCATAAAGGGGCAGAGGGTCCTTTGTGTCCGGTCTTGTCCCTCCACCTAAGCCCTAGCCCCCCAACATGGGCTGGGATGCGCCCCTCCCTCCATCCCTGGGGCACTCGTCTGCTCCAGACAGGCATCACATCTCGGTGAGTAATCTGTTTACTGTCTGTCTCCCTCATCAGCCTGGGGGCTCCAGGGCTAATGGATAAGGTCGCCAAACTTGGGGCCAGCAATTAAGGGGGTAGGTCATGTGGCCCCCCCCCCCCCAGTGCCTGTTTCCCAATAAATTCGACTGAATGAACGCACAAATGAATGCACGCATGCAGGACAGTCCTCTGCTTGACTGTCACGTTGAGCTATTTCTTAATGTGCCTAAGGAGGTCTCTGGTATACAGGGGGTGAGAACTCTGTATAACCCCAGGTAAACTCGGACCTGGGTACCCATGGCTTGGCTTCAATTTTCTTCAGCAAGTGTTTCCTTTCTTTTTTATAAAAAAAGTTTATTTATTATTATTATTAAAGAATTATTTTATTGAGAGACCAGCAGTTAGTGTAATGGCTATGTCGCTGGACTCCCATGTAGTTGACCACAGTTTGAG
>NW_006160045.1:8436496-8442241 GCF_000334495.1 Tupaia belangeri chinensis
TCGCGTTCTGTCTCTGTCTGGCAAGCGCATGCGCCCTATAGTGAAAACCTCTAAAAAAAAAATTATTTTGTTGAACTTTATTTTATTTATGTATTTACTTATTTTAATTTGACCAGAGAAGGACAGAATGTGTGTGTGTGTGTGTGTGTGTGTGTGAGAGAGAGAGAGAGAGAGAGGGAAAGTGAGAAAGCAAGCTGCCAGGTCCAGGACTTGAACCGCGGTGGGCCATGTGGGAGTCCAGCACTCTTAACTGTCATGCCACCTGCTGGCCCCATTAATTTATTATTATTTTTAAAGTTTGCTATAGGGCGTGTGTGCTCATGAGAGAGAGGTAGAAGAGGGGAGTGAGAGAGCAAGTAACCAGGTCCAGGACTCAAACCACAGTCAGTCATGTGGGAGTCCAGCACCTTAACCACCACGCCACCTGCTAGTCCTCAGCAAGTGTTTTCTGAGCCCTTCTGTAGGACTGTGCTTGCGTGGGGAAGCCTAGTCAACACGTGCCCCGGCTACTCTGCCTCAATAGCACATCTATTAGAGACACCCCCGCCCCCCATAAGGTGCCTGAGAGCCTTTTTCAGTACCTAAGGATGAGCTCATTTTTTTTTGTTTGGAGAGAATTTTTATTTTGTTATTCTCCCTGCTATGGGGCATGTGTGTTAACTGGAGAGACAGAGAGACAGAAAGCAAGAAATCACCCCCAGGGGGTGGCCACTCCACACTCCCTTCTTTCCTCTCTCAGGATTTTGGGCACACACCCACACGCGCCCAACATTTTTTTAAAAAAAGAATTACTTTATTTAACTTTATTATCATTATGTTAATATTTCCAGAGAGAGACACATACAGAGAGAAAGAGAGAGAGACAGACAGGGAAAGTGAGAAAGCAAGCCTCCAGGTCCGGGACTCACAGTCGGCCATGTGGGAGTCCAGCGCCCTTAACCACTACACCATCTGCTGGCCCCAGTGCCCAGCGTGTTTTAACCCATCCAGTCCAGGACTTGAACCGTGGTTGACTACGTGGGAATCCCGCAAAGTAACCACTACACCTTCTGCTGGCCCCAAGGTGCATGCTAATTTTTATAGGTTTGGGCTCTTTTTTTTCTTTTCAGGTAAGAGGGAAGGACCTCTTTGGGACATTTAAATAAAAACCATTTGGGATGGAAATCAACCTTATAATAGGGATTATGTGTTAAATGTTCTCTCCTCCTTGAAAAGAAAAGCAGCTGAAGTGCCCTTTGGTGGGCTGGACCAGCAGCACGTGAGGTGTGGTCAGACATCAGAGACTTGTCTTCTTGGTCGCCAGCTTCAATGTCAGGTGACCAGGAGAGGCTGGGACGCGGCTGGGGCATGCCTCTCCCTTGCTGCTCGAACCTGGATTCTAAGCTACGTGAATAGGAAACCAGAATTCACTTATGTCTTTTGAGTTGAGGTATGGTAACGGCAGGCGTTGCTCTGACAGTCCCTTCCCTTTCTTCAACCCCACACGCTGCAGTTTTCTCTGTCCTAAGATGGGAGACCCCACAATGCCCCTTGTTAAGCCACTTCTCATATAAGATCGCAACTGTGGAAACTTCCTTCATAAATGAACACGTGTTCTTCCTATATGCTAAGCGTGGTATGCGTGCCAGATGCAAGATCACATTTCATTTGTAACTCAGAATTGTGATGTAGTTATTTCCCATTTTACCAGCGGGAAAAATGAGGCTTGAGAAGTGAAGAGCCCAGCCAGTGTGGAGACAGTTCTGGGTGCCAAAGTGGACATGTCTAAAACCGTGAGCCATTTTCTAAAGCACTGCCCTGCCCTGCCAGGGGGCAGGCATGGTCTCCCTCACTGCTCTAAACAGAGGGGCTCTCAGGAGACCCACCCAGCCATCAGCCTGGGGTCAGTACTGGCCTCCCTGCGGCCTTCGAGAAAAGTGGGGACCTCGTTTCTGAGGGAATGAGTCACTGGGAAACCTGTGGGGAGACATAACTACTTTTTTTTTTCTTTCTTTTTTTGGAGAGTTTTTTTGCCATAGGGTGCGTGCGGTTGCCAGAATGGCAGAGAGAGACAGAGAGACAGAAAGCGAGAAATCACTCCCCAGGGGGGATGGCCACACCACAATCCCTTCTCCATTCTCCTCTCGGGATCTTGGGCAAGCACGCACATGCGCTCGTGAGTTTAAGCCACCGGGTCTGGGACTTGAACCGCGGTCGACCACATGGGAGTCCAGTGACATAGCCATTACACTAACTGCTGGTCCCATACGTTTCTGTTTGTTGTAAAATGTTGTTGGAGGTTGCAGGCTCTCGCCAGAGATTGTTTGTTGTAAAATGTTGTTGTTGGAGGTTGCAGGCTCTCGCCAGAGAGAGACAGGAGAGGGAGAAAACACCCCATGGGCATGGTCACACGGCAATCCCTTCTCCTCCATCTCTCCCTCCTTTGGGACTGGGTCTGCACGCCCACGCCCAGTCCGGTTCTCAAGCCGCCGGGTCCAGGGCTCCAGCTGCCCCGTTGGCCACGTGAGAACTGGCTGTTTAACCACGGAGCCGGTCCGAGACAGAATATTTTAATTTTTTGTTTTAAAGTAGTAAATATAACGACCATTCCTACCTTGCCTTTTAAATCATGCCTTTTTATTTAAGAGAAAGGAACAAAAAATGAGCATTTGCGGCGTTCAGCCAACGTGTTGCCGGAATCCCTCAGAGCGCTCCCTGGACCCTAACGGAGCGCGTCTCCGGAAGCCACCTCCTTCCACAGGGGCATTTCCTTCCAGCTCCTTCCCCTACACCCGGCCCTTGGTCCTCACATCCTAGACCGGTAACTCTTTTTCTCACTAACTCGATACCTTGCACTGTAGACAAGGTATTATTGCCCATCACATGCAAGAGGACCCCCAGAAGATCCTGGGAGGCAGGGGGACATATTTAGGCGACTAGGAGAGCTGGCACCCTAATCCCAACCACCAAATCCAATCGTCTTTCCAGTTCTCCCAACTTAACTCGGACGACCCTAAGAACAGCGCTGGTGCTAAAAACGTCGCCACTAGAGGGCGCCAGGCACCAAGTGCTGGCCCTGGCCACAGCCCCCCCCCTCCCCCCCCAAGAAGCCTGTGCTCTGTGAAGAACCCAGATAAAGACAAGAGAAGGGCTTGGAGCCGCCTGCCGGTGGGACAGCTGATTCCGTGTGTTCGCGCAGCAAAGCAGCTCAGTGTCGGTCAGAGAGGAAAGCACCGCAGCCCTTCCTCTGTCTGCTTGGGCTTCGCCTCTGCCCTTCATCCTATGAATCCACCGCCAACAGGCCTGACTCCCTCCCCCCAGTGTCCCGGGCGAGTGACGCAGGCATGATCGAGTGCCCACTGTGTCCAGCTTCTCCTAGGTCATATGACTCACTGCATAGCAGCCTTGCACATGGAAAGGCCTTGAGAGTCAGGTCACTTTACCAACGTGTGACCTTAGGCCAGCAGCTTAACGTCCAGGACCTTATCTGTGACGTGAGGATGAGCTTAGGCCCCGCCTGGAGGCTGAGATGAGGATCCGTGAGATAAAGTCTCATTCATGGGCTTGGTGTCTGGCAGGAGGTGAGCTCTAATGAGCTGAGGTTGCTGCTGTTGATTACGACTGCTCAGGAAACGGAGGCTCAGAGAGGCTAACTAGCAGGACGGGACCGGGGCCAGTGCCGGATGGAACCAGTCAGGCTGCAGTCAGTGCACTTAACAATGCCTGTTCCCTGAGCTGGACTGATCGCCTGTCTTTTAAAAAATATATTATTATTATTGTTGTTTTCCAATTTTGCTACAGGGCATGCATGCTCATCATAGAGACAGAGGGAAAGTGAGAAAGCAAGCCGCCAGGTCAGGGACATGAACCGCAGTTGCCCATGTGGGAGTCCAGTACCTTAATCACCATACCACCTGCTGGCCCCCACCTGCCTTTCTTAAGTGAAGGGAAATAGAGAGGGAACTAGCATTTATCGAGTTCTATTTCTAACCTAACACCCTCGACTCTTCAAAACGCTCCCTCTGTCTGAAGCCCAGACCCCTCCTTCCCTGTATGACCCCACTGCCTTTTCTCACCCTATTTCCACAATCAGAAATGTCTTGTCTTTTCTGCCTCTCTAAATGTGGCAGACCCTCATCTCTCACCACAAACCCCGGAGTCAGGTCTCTGGAGTTCCACAGGGGAGTACAGCCCTCAGCCAGGACTCGGGCCACTGCTCAGCACTGCCCTTGGTGCTGGACAAACGCTCGTTGAACTGGACTTGAGCCGATTGTGGCCTGCAGCCAGCATTCCCAGGTGTCCGAGGACACAAACCAGACAGAAAGCACTGGATGAGAACGAGTGTCTGGTTATTTAGATCTTGTGGGCACACAGAATGCAAATTGTTCACAACGTCACAGCGTCCATACCCTGAGCCACTCAGGGCCAGCCTGGGGTAGGGAGGCCCACATGTAAAGGAGAGAACTGCAGGGGGCTGGCTCGTTTCTTGGTGGTTAAGGCAGCTGGATCCCATGTGACTATGTGGTTCAAGTCCCTGACTAGGTGGCTTGGAAAACTAAGTGGCTTCTGGGTGTGTGTGTGCATGCCCAGAATCCTGAGAGGAGAATGGAGGGGCCAGAATTGTGGCACAGCCCCTTTGGGGTGATTTCTCACTTTCTCTTCTCTCTTTCTCCAGCAAATACACACGCTCCATGGCAAATTAAAAACAGAAACAGAAACAAAAACAAAAACACCCAGAGGTCAGCAGATGGTGTAGCGGAGGGGTTATTTTGCGGGTCTCCCACATGGCTGACTGTGCTTTGAGTCCCAGACCCACTGGGTGCGTGTACGTGCGTGCCCAAGATCCTGGAAAGAGAATGGAGGCGAAGGGACTGGGGCATGGCCATCCCTGTTGGGGGGGTGATTTCTCACTTTTCCTCTCGCTGTCTCTGTCTCTCTTTCCAGTGAGCACATGCACCTGATGACAAAATTCTCTACCCCAAAACCCTGAAAACAATGGCGATAAGGAGGACTGGGAGGGAGAACCACACGGGATGAGATGCAGGGAGCATCAGCCTCACGCCTACTCACACGCCTGGATGTACTCCGTTACTTACTCAGTCCTCACACGTGTCCCTGTGTGTGCAGACCCAACTTACAGACACGGCCAGATCTGATTGGCTCACTCTCTAACGGGGTTACTGATCTAGAGAGGGAAATGAAGAAATCATGCAGGGCCCCGACAGTGCAGAGGTAACTGAACCTGTATGAGAAAGGTCCTGGATTCGAGTCCCAAGACCTCCCTGAGCATGCCAAGACTAAGGGTGGATGGCAGCATAATGGTTGGGGATGCTGTGATCTACCCTGCCTCAGCTGGACACATGCATGCCCGGTGTGTTCAGGGAGGCCCCTGGACATCTGCAACCTTCCCACACGGGCAGGCACACAGAATGCTGTTACTGCTACAGTACCATCTGGGCCGGGGCGGGGGAGTTTTTAAATGGAGAGGGATCAGGCCTATTCTTGCTTAAGAAAGAAAACTCAGGAGGTGGCAGAAACCAGTACCCTGAGTCTTGCAACTATCTGGATAAAAGATAAGGAGCCTGAGGCCAGAAGGTGGCATGGTGGTTAGGGCACTGGACTCCCACATGGGCAACCACGCTTTGAGTCTCAGATCTGGCAGTTTGCTTTCTCACTTTCTTTCTCTTTTTCTCTTTCTCTCTCTCCAGTGAACATGCATGCCCTGTAGCAAAGTAAAATAATAATAATAATAATAATAATAATAAT
>NW_006160045.1:8442277-8459022 GCF_000334495.1 Tupaia belangeri chinensis
TGAACTCCCACATGGCTGACTGCGGTTTGAGTACTGGATCTGGTGGCTTGCTTTCTCACTTCCCCACTCTCTCTCTCTGTGTTCCTCTCTGATCAAATTGAAATAAAATAAAAAATAAAATAAATGAATAAAGATAAAATAAAATAATTATTTAAAAATATAATAATGATACATTACATTTAATAAATAATTATTTTTTTAAAAAAGATGAGGAGCAGAATCAGCAGCTGAAGAAAGTAATCCTTAAGGCTTAAGGACCTATGGCTTCCCCAGATACATCCCCCTTTATCAGGTGATCTCTTGAAAATTAATTAGTTTACCGTTTGGATAAGCATTGTATGTTCAGCACCGCGCCACGCTATCATTTAGTAGGTGCTTAAAGGGTGTTATTGAGCCAGAAGACAAGGACAGGGCAGGGCAATGCAGGTGTGAGGGCCAGGCCAAGGCTTCCTGCTTGTTCGGAGACTCCACTAGCCAGCAGGGAAGTGCTGGAAGGAGGCCAGACTTAAATAATAAAAACAGCAGCTGCCGTTTGCTCTGGAGTGCTGAGCACAGGTCACACCCAGGCTGGGCCCTTTATACAACCTGCCCCAGTCCTTGCAGACAGCCCAGCCGAGGAGATGTCTTGCAGAGGAGGTACTGAGGCCTCTGGTTTGCCCAGGGCCATGGCCAGCAGCAGTAGCCAGTGCCTGCACTTGCAGGATGTTGCCATGGGGAAGTTCCAAGTGGGGGGTAGGAGAGACCCCAGAAGGGTTGGTGGGGACATAGGCATGGCCTCAAAAGAGGCTGGAGGCCCAGATGGGGTTTGCAGCCTGACGCCATCGTGCTAGGATGGGAGCTGAGCTGGTGTGAGAAGAGCAGAGTGGTGGATTCCCAGGTGACAGCTTAAACTGTCACCTGGGGGCCCGAAGGGCGCATGTGTTCACTGGAGGGACACACAGAGAGAAAAGTGTGAAATCACTCCCCCAGGGAGGACGGCCACGCTGCAATCCCTTCTCCACTCTCCTCTAGAGGTTTTGGGCATACGCACACATGCACCTGGCATGAGTTTCAAGCCATGGATCCAGGACTCGAGCTGCTGTTGGCCATGTGAGAGTCTAGCTGCCCTAACTACCACACCACCTGCTGGCCCGCATATCTTAGAATCTTCTTATGGGAAACACCAATAAAATAAAAATGGAAAGTAGAAATAAAACAAAGACAAATCTTAAATGATTCCCAATTACTGGAGCAGCCATGGGCTAGAACCAAAATCCTGGAGAGACGGGAACACGGTGCAGGTGAAATCCTCCCCTGGTGCAGAGGGTCCTGGGCCGCCCAGGGCTGTGCACCCCTCAGGCTCATATCCACACAGGCCAGCCAGCCCTCCTGTGTCGACGCTGACCACAAACGGCTCCCACCTCCCACCTCCCCCGGGGCACCAGTACCCTAGTGTGCCCTAAGATGGGGCCTGCCCACCTAAAAGACCAGTGTGGCCAGCCTCCACTGTGCTCCCCACAGCCTCATCTGCTCTGGGGGACCCTGGGGAGGAAGCTGAAGCCTGCTACGGGAGAATGAGCGCTGGAGACCAGCCTCCATTCCCACTTTACATGTTATTTCATTTTTAATTACAGAGCCAAGGTAGCAGAGTCTCCCAGGCTGAGCCAGAAATAGCCAGCTTTTTAATTTGATTTTTTGTTCTCTCAAAGGAAAGTCTTACGGACCCATGGCATGGACCTTGTGGGGCCCCAGGGGCTTGATGAGGCCCAGGGCTTGAGAATGTGGGTGGATCCCATGACCTGGACACTGTGGGGTGACTTTGGCAGGCCTTGGTTTCCACACCTGCAGAACAAGGAGGTTGGATGAGAGCCGCCTCTGGGGAACCTCCTCCCTCTGCACATCTAAATCCTGAACAGCTCCTCGCTCCCCACATGTGCGGGTTGCAGGTCCTCTGACCTCTCCCATTTCAGGGAAGCTGCCACCCCTCAGAGGGCACATGGGCTTGACAGACAATCAGAGAGCGAGTGCTCCTCAGTAGGGCATGGGGACCCCTCAGTTCCTGCTCCTCCATTTCTCCAGCCTTTCGGGATTTGGGGCACACACACACGTGCCCGTGTGTTTTCATTTTATTTTAATTTTGCTCTAGGGCATGTGTGCTTGCTGGAGAGAGACAGAGACAGAGAGAAAATGAGAAATAATTCCCTAGGAGGGATGACCACAATCCCTTCTCCATTACCCTCTCAGGATTTGGGACATGTATGCACACATGCCCAGCACGTGTTCCAAGCTGCCGGGTCTGAGACTTGAACTGCCTGATTGACCAGGTGGAATCCAGCTGCTTTAACCACCACACCACAGGCTAGTCCCTCTTAAAGGAAAGAAATAATGAAAATAAGATATTGACAAATACTGACTCTTTTATTGATCAAGATCCTGGGCCCACGTGCACCACCCAATATGTCTTGCGAGTCGCCGGGGCGAGTCGTCGGGGCTAGGATTCGAACCTTAACTGGCTACTGGGATCCTGCTTCTTCTCCATGGATGCACTATGGGGCTGGTCCTGCACTATATTTGGTGATTAAAGTTTGTCAACAATGACTAATTTTTATTTATTTTTTGAGAGACATTGTTGCTATAGGGTGTGTGCACTCGCTGGAGAGACAAAGAGAGGCAGAGAGACAGAAAGCGAGAAATCACACACACACACACCCCAGGGGGGATGGCCAAGCCACAATCCCTTCTCCTCCATTCTCCTTTTGGGATCTTGGACAGTAACGCATATGCTCCTAGCTTGAGTTTTAAGCCATTGGGTCTGGGACTCGAACCACAATTCACTATGTGAGAGTCCAGCAACATAACCGTTACGCCATCTGCTGATCCCAACAATGACTATTGATGAGGGGGTGAAGAATGAAGCAGTAGGAAGCACTTACTGTGACCCAGCAAGTGATGGGTGGTCACAAATGTGCAAGGTGTATTTTAGAGGCAAAACCAGAACTAGCTGGGAGGCTGACTCTGCGCATGTGGGAAGGGAAGAATCAAGAACGATCCCTGGTGGGACCAGCAGTTAGCAGAATGGCTATGTCACTGGACTCCCATGTAGTTGACGGCAGTTTGAGTCCCGGACCCAGTGGCTTAAAACTCATGTCGGGCGCGTGTGCGTGCGTGCCCAAGATCCCAAGAGGAGAATGGAGAAGAGATTGCGGCGTGACCATCCCCCCTGGGGGTTGATTTCTCGCTTTCTATCTCTCTGTCTCTCTCTGTCTGTCTGGAGAGCGCATGCGCCTAATAGCAAAAACCTCTCCAAAAAAAGATAAAAAGGAAAAAGAAGGACCCCTGGCTCTGAGGCCTAGCTGCAGGTCCTGCTATGGAAACGGATGGCGTAGAGGGGCTCTTGGACATATGGTCCTGGTGCCCAGGGGAGAGCCCAGCCTGGAAGCACCGGTGGCTGGGTGGCACCTAGGACAGAGCCATCACCTGGCGCAGAGGGCAGAAGCAGGCCCAGGCTCTGTCCACGGCCTCGGCTGTTTGCAGCGGGCAGTTCAGACCCGCAGCACTCCTGGAAGGGGTCAGAGAGAAGGCGGGACACTGTAGTACAGGGGATTGTTTGGGTGTGGGGAGCAGTAGAGGCAGACAGAGGGCCAATCCCCCAGACCCATTATCCCTACACAAACACAGGCCTTTTCCTGAATGTGGATTCTGGATGGGTTCAAAAGTTTTCCTGGAGAAATCCAGTAATTGGGCAATCAGCCAGAAGAAAGCAAGTGTGGATTGGGAATCTTTTACAATGACCCAATTCGTCCTCAGGGGGGAGGGTACTCCCCGCCCTTTGTCATGCAGAGGAAGGAGCCTGGTTCCCTAGACCTGTGGCTGGGGTGGGGTCGGGACATCTGGCTGGTCTGCAGCGTTAGATTGAGCCTGAAAGGCCAGAAGTGGTAAAGTCACACTGAAGCCAGATCTGCTGTCCTGGAAGAAGCAAAGTGGGGGCAGGGGCCAGGAGAATGGGAGATGAGAGGAAGCCCACCTCTCTGAGTTGAGAGCCAACCCTGGGCCTGGACTTGAGGGCTCTGTGGCAGATGGTGACAGGGGCTACCACTGGTAGGCTGTGGGAGGGGGGCCCTGTGCTCACCTTCCTGCCCTTGATGGGCCAGGATGTGACCCCAGCCAGAGACTGATTGCCCGGTAAGGGCCATGGGAAAACACGGGGGTCAGAGGTTGTCCTAGGGCCTCCATGGGTGGAGACAAGCTGGGCCCAGTCCTGGGCTCAGGACCAAAGGGGGCTCTGAGACCAGCAGGGGCAGAGTCTAGGAACAGGGTCACTTCTAGGTTAGAGCAAGCCTCTGGGAGCCTCCAGGGTGGCTGCTGTTCCCTTCCTCGGCAGGAACAGGCACTACTGTAAGTGCCCCGGAAATGTGCCGAGGCCAGCCCCACTCCTGGGAACGATACACCCCAAGACCCCCAAAGTCCCTGGGCTGCCCTGACCCCACACCTTCAACCTTCCTGCTCCCAGGCCTGGGAGGTCTTCAGATATGTCCCTGGTTTGCCTCTGTTCTCCCAGAGCAGCCCCAGCCGTCCCTGGGGCTCCCTGGGCCCTGAGTGGGGAGGAGGCAGGAATAGAGACCCGCTTTTCAGTTCCCCTTCCTGGCAAGGGGAAGTCCTGAGCCGTGGGCTCTGTGCACCCCTGGCACCTGTGAGGCAAGGAGAGGCAAACTCGAAAAGAGGCCAGGAACGGAGTCTTTGCAGCCAGACCACGCAGCCCGGGTGGAAGGAGCACTCTGTACCTTAGCCTGGTTGTACTTCACCCTCACGGTGGCTCATGCCATCCCATCTCACAGGAAAGAAAACCAGGCACAGGCAGGTCGCGAACTTGTCTTGCCTCAACCACCATGCCCCTGCCTGCACCTCCCCCCCACAGCGATAAATTCTATCTAGCCACAGAGGCAGACACTCCAGCCCCCTGACTGCTTTCATTTGTTTGCTTTCTCCTGCCTCAAAAGTGTGTGCTTTTTTTAAAAAAAAAAATTATTTTTAAAATTTGCTATGGGGTATGTGTGTGTGCTTGTGGAGAGAGACAAAGAAAGGGAGAAAGCACCCTCCCAGGGGGAATGGCCACGCTGAAATCCCTTCTTTTTGATTTTTGGGATTTGGGACACGTATGCACAGGTACCCGGCATGGTTTTCAAGTACCAGGTCCGGCCCGGAACCACGCAGTCAGCCATGTGGAATCCAGAGCCTTAACCACCACACAGCTGATGCCCCCCTGGGAAGTGTTTTTTTTTTTTTTTTTTTTGGAGAGATTTTCACTGTAGGGCGCGTGCGCGCGCCAGACAGACAGAGAGAGACATAGAGACAGACAGCGAGAAATCACCCCCAAGGGGGGATGGCCACGCCGCAATCCCTTCTCCTCCATTCTTCTCTCTCGGGATCTGGGCACGCACGCACACGCGCCCGGCGTGAGTTTTAAGCCACTGGGTCCAGGACACGAACTGCGGTCGACTACGTGGGAGTCCAGCGATATAGCCATTACGCTAACTGCTGGTTCCCCCTTGGGAAGTGTTTTTTAAAAGAGAAAGTGGAGTGTTTGGACCCAGGATGTGTGGGACAATGTGTGGAGGCTCATATTTGCAGTGTGGACGGAGAGCAGCAGGGACAGCCCCCGCTGCCCATAAGCACTCAGTGGATTTATTTTTACATCTGGGCACGAGACCCACATGCACGTCTATACCGCCCGACCGGAGATGCGGTGCAGTCGGAACGCTCACCCTGGCTGCTCACCCGGTGTTTTCCCAGCTGGAATTGGCTCACTGAGGGGCAGAGCCAGGTGTGCTCAGCCATAGAGAGAACAAAGACCAAAAGGAATCCAAGCCTGCGGGCGGGCGAGGCCTTCTCCAGGGCTCCTTTGTGTTCAGTTCTGTAAAGGTGACTCTTGTCTGTGTTAACTGATTCCAGTTCTGACCAGGTCTCCGGTGCTTCTTTCCGGGCAGAGAAAGAGCTTCCCCGCAGAGCCCCACCTGCAGGAAGGAAAAGGCACACTCTTGAGATACACCCTTATAATGAGGAAAACAACAAGAACGAAGGCCCAACCACACCCTGCAACCTGGAGCCAAGCCGTGAAGGAACCACAGCTGCCCTGGCTCCAGCCTGATGTCCTTCTGTGGCACAGCCACCGGCCTGCCCCGCTGTCCTGATGGAGGCCATGAGGGCCCTGGACAGGGTGTGGCAGGGTCACTGTGCACCGTGTCTCCACCACGCATGTGGTCCATCGTCCCGCTGTGGGTATAGCAATGGGGGTGCTGGTGGTCCTTACTCTGTGTGAGCCTTGGCAGCTGCGGGCAGCTCCCTGCTCACTGGTAGGCCTGAATCCAGGGTGACTGGACAGCCAGTGGCAGCCCCGCTTTATCTGCCAGAGGGTGACTTGCTTCTGTGGCCAACAACAGTGTTGCTGGAGCCATGAGCTAGGCTGTGGCTGCTCAGCCAGGAGAAGATGGTCAGCTGGGATGCGGGGCTGGGGCTGGGAGGACAGAGTGGTGGGACAGGACAGGGACGGGGATTGCAGCCTCCCTGGATATGGGGCACATGGATGGTCTTATCATTTCTACCTCTAGGCTCTTTGCAAGCTTGAGGCCATTTCTTAAAACACATGTGTACACAATGTCTGCAGATATGCAAAGTGGCTAACTGTAGAAAGAACTAAGAGGTGTAAATCTTGGCAGTAAGGAGCCACATAACCTCTATTTAATTTTTTTTTTTTTAAATTTTAGAGAGATTTTTGCTATAGGGCGTGTGTACTCACCACAGAGACAGAGACACAGAAAGTGAGAAATCACCCCCTTGGGGGATGGCCATGCTGCAATCCCTTCTCCATTCTCCTCTTGGGATTTTGGGCATGCACACACATGTCCCAGCATGAGGTTGAAGCCACCAGAACTGGGACATGAACCGTGGTTGGCCATGCAGGAGTCCAACGACATAACCATTATGCCATCTGCTGGTCCCCAAAGTTAACCTCTATTAGAAAATCGCTGTTTTCCCTTACTTAAGAAATAGAAACAATGCATCTTTAAACACTGTAGTTTATTTCTGCCTGGTTTTGAATTTTATGTATTTATCTATCATGATATTTTTAAAGAATTATTGATTTAATTGTATTTGTTATTTTTTTTTGACACATCCAGAGCCTTTTACTGGCCACTTATGTATTTATTATTCTTATTATTCTTATTTTTAAGTTGCTATAGGGCGTGTGCACTCACCAGAGAGAGACAGAAAGAGAGAGGGAAACTGAGAAAGCAAGCCTTCAGGTTCAGGACTCAAGTCGCAGCTAACCATATGGGAGTCTAGAGCCTTAACCACCATGCCACCTGTTGGCTCCTTGAATTTTAAATAAATAGACTCATATACATCTTTCGTGTCTGGCTTCCTTTGTGCTATGTTCTGTTTGTGATATTCACTAAAGTTGTATGCAGCTTTGGTGCATTTTCTTCACTGCAGAGTATTACACTGTAGGACTATACTATACATTTTATTTAACCTTTATATGTTAATGGATATTTTTTGAGGGGTTGTTCAGTTAGGACTCTTTTTCTTTTCTTTTTTTTTTTTTTTGAGAGGTTTTCGCTATAGGGTGCGTGCGCTTGCCAGACAGACAGAGAGAGACAGAGAGACAGAAAGCGAGAAATCACCCCCTGGGAGGATGGTCATGCCGCAATCCCTTCTCCTCCATTCTCCTCTCGGGATCTTAGGCACGCACGCACACGCGCCCGGCGTGAGTTTTAAGCCACTGGGTCCTGGACGCGAACTGTGGTCAACTACATGGGAGTCCAGCGACATAGCCATTATGCTAACTGCTGGTTCCCAGTTATGACTCATTTTTGAGTGACTTTTGGTATAGGGCGTGTGCACTTGCTGGAGAAACAGAGAAACAAGTGAGAAATCACTCCCCTGAAGGGATGGCCATGCAGCAATCCCTTCTCCTCCATTCTCATCTCAGGATTTTGGGCACCCACGCATGCACGCACACACCAGCAATGTAACCATTATGCCATCTGCTGGTCCCTTAGTTAGGACTCATAAAAATGCTATTTGGGCCAGCAGGTGGCGTGGTGGTTAAGGCACTGGATCCCACATGGTTAACTCTGGACATGGTAGCTTGAAAATCACACTGGGTACGTGTGGGGAGTAGCCAGTTTGAAAATATGTGATTAAAACATGTGGCTTGTAGATATATGTAAAAATGCACTTTTGTAAGTTATTTTAGTAGGGCTACCACATTGGGCGCCACTTCGCCAAGACTAGCTCGGCATGAACACGTTTCTCTGAGTGGGGAAGGCTGTGGATTAGAAACAGTCGCAATAACAAACACACAAAGACACACGAGTATAGAAAAGCAAGGATTGGGTGGGCACAGCTTCTCTCATGGAGAAGTCACGACCAGAACCAGCCTCAGGTTTATTCTTTTAAAGGGCAGAAAATGGGGGAAGGGGAAAATGGGATACAAAAGAAATGGGAAGAAAGAAGTGGAATGCAAAGAGAATAAGGGAGGAGAAATGAGAATGCAAAGCCAGTTGTTTTTAAACATAAATTGTCTAAAGTAAAAGTGACTGGCGCCGTATAATTTCCCTAATCTTTTTGGGGAGACAATCCAATGAACACATGTGACTTCCTTTAGCCTGATACTAGGCAGTATGGGGTACTGAGTATTGACAACAAGACGACAACCGTTGACAACAGGCAGGTACTGCTTTCCTATTTAGATGCTCTTCAATAGCCCTGCTAGAGTAGCTTACAGACGCGTGTTTCTGCATGTGTCTACAGGTCACATATTTTAATCACGTGTTTTCAGATTGACTGCTCTCCACAGGTACGTGTGCACACAGGTCCAAAATCCCAAGAAAAGAATGGAGGAGAAAGAATTGCAGTATGGCCATCTTCCCTGGGGAGTGATTTTTCACTTTCCATTTCTCTGTCTCTCAGGTGAGCATATGCATCCCATAGCAAAAAAATACTGCCCTCATCATTCTGGTATAGGCATCTCAATTGAATGAAGTTAGTTTTAAACTGTTTTATGTAACTGTATCTTATCTTATTTATTTATTTATTTAAATTTGACCAGAGAGGGACAGAGTGACAGAAAGAGAGAAACTGAGAAAGCAAGATGCCAGGTGTGGGATTCGAACCATGGTCAGCCACATGGGAGTCCAGTGCCTTTAACCACCACGCCATCTGCTGGCCCCAAATGAATTTTTTTTTTAGTGAGATTTTTACTATAGGGAGCATGTACTCACTGGAGAGACAGAGAGACAGTGAGAAATCACCCCCCCAGAGTGTGTGGCCATGGGGGTGTGGCCACGCCGCCATCTCTTTCCCCTCCATTCTCCTCTTAGAATTTTGGGCATGCACGCCCAAGAGCCCGGCATGAGTTTTAAGCTGCCAAGTGTGGGACTTGAACTGCGACAGACTACGTGGGAGTACAGTGATGTGACCATTACACCATCTGCTGGTCCCCAATGGAATGAAATTGTTGGGTTTTGACCTCTAGTAAATACTGCCAGTGAGTTCTCTAGTTTGGTATAGAATTTTACACTCTTACCTGAAAGAGAGAGAGAGAAAGAGAATGAGAAATGTCTCACCTTGGGGGATGGCTATCCTGGAATCCCTTCTCCTCCATTCTCCTGTCAGGATTTTGGGGGTACACACATACCCTGTGTGTATTTGAAACTTTTGGGTCTGGGACTTGAACTGCACAGGGGCATGAGGGATTCAGCCACCTTAACCACAATATGACCATCTGGCCCCATTCTTGGTTTTTAAACCTTCTATTATGAATACTGCCTTAACAGTATAAAATGTATCTATCTCTATCTCGAAGCAAGCCAGACTTTGAGAGACAGACTGTATGTCCCTGGTCAATATATACTGAGTGTTTGTGCTCTATAGCAGAAACTGAGACTGGGAGGTGTAAGAGCAGGGAGGGCAACTGTAGATACTAGAGACAGCCAGGGAAGGGTACTAGGGGGTGGTAGAAGGGGGAAGGATGGAGAGGCCCAGGGAAAAACAAACATTTAATTGACACAAAATGAAAATGATTTGCTGATGATAATGTATATGACATCTTTGTCTTGACTGATAGGCACTGTAATTCGTGCTAGGAGAAAACCATGTGGGACTAGCAGGTGGAGTGGTGGTTAAGGGTGCTGGACTCCCACATGACTGACCACAGTTGGAGTCCCAGACCTAGAGGCTCGCTTCCTCTCTCTCTCTCTCTCTCACTCTGTCCCTCTTTGGTCAAGTTAAATAAATAAAGTTAAATAAAATAATTATTTAAAAAAACATGTTGTAAACTATAAAGATGTATAATGATTAAATTTAAATAATAATAATAAAACATTGAAGGACAGAAACCATACAATCATCTTGATTAAAAAAAAGCATTTGACAAAATCTAATACCCCTTTATGATTAAAAATGCTCTACAAAATTGCACATAGATAGAAGGGAAAATATTTAGTATTATACAATACAGTAGGGAGAACGTGGTTAACAATAGTTAACTGTGTATAATGTTTCAAACGGTTGAGATGATGGACATACTAGTTACCCCAATTTAATCATTATGCGTTCTATTCATTTACTAAAAAAATCACATTATAGTAATTGTTAATAAAAAATTAATTAAAAATATTTCCCAACCCTCTCACTTGATACAAAGTGGATGAATATAAATGATTTAATGCTAAGTGAAGCAAGCAGACTATGAAAGATAGATATCATATGTCCCCATTCAATATATACTGAATATCTGCACTCTGTGTCAGAAATTTAAAAGGAGAAAGTTTAATAGCAGGGCAGGAAAGCATAGATACCAGAGACTGAATACGAGGGAGTGGGTATGGTGGGAGGAGAGAAGGGCTCAGGAAAAAAACAAAAAACATTCAACAGACACAAGAATGATAGAAAGTTATCTGTTGATGATATGTATAGTAATATCTTTGACTTGATTGACAAGCACTGCCTGGGTGCTGGGGAAAAACATGTTGCAAGCTGTAAAGATGTACAATGATGGGACCAGCAGTTAGCGTAATGGCTGTGTCGCTGGATTCCCATGTAGCCGACCGCAGTTCGCGTCCCAGACCTGATGATTTAGACTCAAGCCGGGTGTGTGTGCGTGTGTGCGTGCCCAAGATCCCGAGAGGAGAATGGAGGAGAAGGGTTTGAGACGTGGCCATCCCCCAGGGGGGTGATTTCTCCCTTTCTATCTCTCTGCCTCTCTTTTGTCTTTCTGGCAAGCGCACGCGCCCTATAGAAAAAACCTCTAAAAAAAAAAAAAGATGTACAATGATTAAATGTATATTTAAAAATAAATACATTTTAAAAATGTATCTATCTCAACTGTAAAGCTCATACTTAATGGGAAGACAGTAAAGTAGACCTATTAAAACCAGGAACAAGAAAATGCTACATACCATCTTCCTTTTTACTTAGTTGTTCTGGAGATGCTGGCTAATGAAACTAGACAATAGAAGAAACAAAAGGAATACATTTTGAAAAAGAAGAACTATGGGGCCAGCTGGGCTGGTGCAGTGGTAGCATGCCTTTCTGGATACTGGATCCATGTGGAAGACCAGGGTTCGGGTTCCAGATCCACTTACGACACTGGCACACACATGTGTGCCCATGAGGCTGGCTGCCTCGGAAGACTGCAGGGAAGATGATGTCCCTGTGAAGATGCTAATGTTTCTCCTGGCTTTCTCTCTCTCTCTCCTTCTCATGGGATAAATAAATAAGTAAGCTTAAAAGAAATTATCATTAGCAAACATTAAGCCTTTGTACCTAGAAAATGCAAGAAAATCAACTAAGAACAACTAAAAATGATGAAAGAATTCAGTAACGTGATTGGGTTCAAAATTGTTATATAGAAATCAGCTGTCTTCAATAATACAAACGATAATTAAGCAGTACCATGGAGTAAAAGGTCCCATTTTTAACCATGACAAAAAAATGTATACTACCCAGGAACTGATTTAACAAGTTACACATAAGATGTAAGTAAGACAAACAACAATAGAAAAAAAATTTCATGAATGAAAGGCAAACTGTGTCCTTAGATAACTGTCAATGTTTCCTAAATTAATATATACATTTAACATACTTCAATAACACTTTAGGTGGCAAAAATCAGCACAAGTAGAATTAAAAAAATCAAAAGCAAATGATAAACTGGGGGGAATATATATGTATATATTTACACATACCAGTCATCTTTTATTGGGTGTGAATTCTCGACTGGGATATGAAAGTACTCAAGATGCTCTGGAGGGGTGCTAAGCCGAGGGGATGAAGGTCTGGTTCAGTGTATGCCCTCCACGCTGGCCCTCTTCAGTGGTATCTACGTCGCCGCTCGTGTTTGAGTTCCTTCTAGGAAAGGCAGTAGCTGAAGAGCACGTAAGCGGCCAGCACCATAGAAACCCCAGCAACACCCCCTTTCTTCACGTTGACGTCCTTGTTGTAATACCGGTAGTAACCTCTCTGAAATGCTCCGGCAATGCCTTCAGGGGTAAAATGCCGCATCAGGATCCAGCTGGGCAGCTCCCCGAGTTTGACATCCGTGTTTCTTTTCCTTCACTGCTACGACTGACGCCATCTTGGAGTCCTGGTGCCCGCTGCCTGGGGGGAATATTTTTAATACATATAACAGAGAAAGGGCTAACGTCCCTAATATATCAAGAGTACCTAAAAGTCAGTAAGAAAAAAGAGAATTCAATAGAAAATGGACACAATGTACGAACACTGTCATTCTCAGGAATGGAAAGACAAATAACTTTAAACACATAAAAAAAGCTTAATCTCATTCTAATGAAATAAATGCAGATTAAGACTACAGGTTTTTTTAATTTTTTCCTTTGCTTAACAATGTTTCTTGGGGACTCTTCTATACAGTTTTGTCTCATTCTCTTATCTCGCTTTGGTAGATACTGACAAACTGATCTGCATTTACACCAGCAATACACCAGCAGTGTCATTAAAGATCAAACTTCATCTATTAAGTTGGCTTTTTTGATCTTGGGGACCAGCAGTTAGTGTAATGGCTATGTGGCTGAACTCCCATGTAATCAACCACGGTTCAAGTCCCGGACCCGGTGGCTTAAACTCACGCCGGGCACGTGTGCATGCGTGCTCAAGATCCCAAGAGGAGAATGGAGGAGAAGGGACTGCGGCATGGCCATCCCCCCGGGGGGGTGATTTCTCGCTTTCTGTCTCTCTCTCTCTCTCTCTGTCTTTCTGGCGAGTGCATGCATCCTATAGCAAAAACCTCTCCAAAAAAAAGTTTGATCTTGGCCCACGTTGGAAATGGAGCAAGTCAAAACTCCCGTGCTGATCAGTAGTGGGATCATGCCAGTAAATAGCCACTGCTCTCCAGCCTGGGCAACATAGCGAGAAACAAACCAACAAAGTCTGATCTAGGGTCAGCAGGTGGCATGGCGTTAAAAGTGCTAGACTCCCACATGGCCAAGTGAGGCTCAAGCTCCGGACCTGGAGGTGCGGAACCCAGTGTGGGGCCAGCAGATGGTGTAATAGCTACGTCTCTGGATTCCCATGTAGTCAACTATGATTCGAGTCCTGGACCCTGCAGCTTAAAACTCACGATGCTGGGCACGTGTGTGTGCATGCCAAGAGGAGAATGGAGAAGGGCAGCGATGTGGTCTTTCCCCCTGGGGGGTGATTTCTCATTTTCTGTCTCTGTCTCTCTGGCAAGCAAGCCCAAACACCCTATAGCAAAAATCTCTCTCTCTAAAAAAGAAAGAAAATCATGCCAGTGCGTGTGCATGTGTGCCCAAAATCCTGAGAGGAGAACGAAGGAGAAGGGATTGTGGCATGGTCATCCTCCCTGGGGGGGTGATTTCTCACTTTTCCTCTCTCAGTCTCTGTCTGTCTCCCTCTCTCTAGGGAATACATGAGCCCTCTGGCAAAAACCTAAACACAAAAGATTAATAAAAGAATAATGTGTGTCCTTCCCTTCTCCAGCAAGAAAAGAGGCTGAGCACCAGCAAAAACAATAAGCCTCTTGGAATCAATTAAACTAATAACACTGCTTGTCTCTAGAGAGGGGGACTAGGGTGGGAGAGAGGTGTTTTTTTTTTTTTTTTATAATTATTTGATTTACCTTTATTTATTTTAATTTGTCCAAAGAGAGACAGAGAGAAAGAAAGCGAGAAGGCAAGCCACCAGTCTGGGACTTGAACCTCAGCTGACCATGTGGGAATCCAGTGCCCTTAACCACCCTGCCACGTGTTGGCCCCGAGACTTTTTACTATATTTAAATTATCCTTTTTGAAAAGCAGGGTATCATTCATGTTGATAGATTAGTACATTTTGTGTGGTGGATACAATATTTTTGTGTTTATTTGTAAGGGCATGGGCAGATGGAACAGGCAGAAGAACAAGAGTAAGGCTGACATTTCTCTACATTCCCTCTCGTACCTTTCAAATGCTATGCTATTGGTATTAATTACACCACATACAAATTAAGAAACGAGGTTGACCTACCTTTTAAGAAAGTTAAAACATGAGGGGGTGGTACCCCTGATAGAGGGTAACAGTGTGAGAGACTTCTACTATTTATCGGGCACCCACTGTGTACTGGGAGGCTGCGGCAGGCACCCTGTGGACATCTCCACTAATGTGGACACAATTCTTGCAAAAAAGTACACTGTCCCCATTTTTCTTTCTATGCGAGGGCACAGGTGTGCACACGAGAGACAGAGCGTGTGCACCCCCAACAGAGCTTGCTCACTCTGCAGTCGTCTTTCTTCCAGGACTCTATCCAGCCAGGATCCTGGGCACTCATATGCACCTGCTATGTTTTTTTTTTTTTTTCAGGTTTTTGCTGAGCCCAGGTCCAGCTCATCCCACCCTCCATGGTGCCCTTACCTTAGGCCAGGGCCGGACCCAACTGGGCCCTCTACCAGGTGTACCACCGGGCCCCTCTTTGCCCCTTTTTTTTTTTTTTTTTTTTTCAGGTTTTTGCTGAGCCCAGGTCCAGCTCATCCCACCCTCCATGGTGCCCTTACCTTAGGCCAGGGCCGGACCCAACTGGGCCCTCTACCAGGTGTACCACCCCCTCACTCCTTTGCCCCCTCATCTCCCTCTGGACGGAGATGTGGTTCTGGGGCCACTTTAGCATCTCTGGCCTGCCCTGGGCCAGACACAGATGAGGGCGGGGTGGGCGAGCCAGGCCACTTATGCATAACAAAAGGTGGGGCTGCCCTCCTGTCTGACAGCAATTCAGCCCATTGTAGTCTCCCAATCCACATTGGATTGCTTCTTTTGGCCTCTGGCTAGGCTTGCCAGATTTAGCAAATAAAAGTATAAGACTCTGGTGAAATTTGAATTTCAGATAAGCCATTACTAATCTTTTAGTGTGAGTATGTCCTAAATTGCATCCTGTATTTATTTACCTGGTACCTCACCTCTGGATGATTGCCCAATGATTGTATTCCTCTAGCAACCTCTTCAACCTGCCCACAAATCTACATTCGGAATGGGGGGGCTGCGTTTTAGGGAAGCCTTAGGAGACTGGGGGATTGCCCCTCTG
Organism: Tupaia belangeri chinensis; assembly: GCF_000334495.1. NCBI lineage: Eukaryota > Metazoa > Chordata > Mammalia > Scandentia > Tupaiidae > Tupaia > Tupaia belangeri. The sequence goes on from NW_006160045.1 coordinate 8,457,849, forward strand.
CTCCCCAGATCTGATCACCTGGTTTGAGTCTGGCTCTGGGGTCAGGACAGGACAGCAAACAGTGTGAGGGCCTGAAAGAACTTGGAACTGAGAAAGGAAGCCTGCACTTCAGGTGGACAGTGATCAGGATTTACATACGTTTGGGGAAGCTGTCCCCTCCCTGCGCCTCGGTTTTCTTCAAAAGTTGGGGGAGATGCTGGACTGGATGTCCCTTTAACTTGAAACTTAAATTCTACAAAAAGCGGGGGAGAGGATGAGGCTCCCTCTTGGACAGGGCCCCTCTGGTGCCAAATGCTCTCATATCCTTTCCTGGGAAGAGCCCTACCAACTGGGGCCACCAGCTTGGACCTCAATGGCCCCAGATGTTCATCCCTGCAGGGCTTCCTGGTCAGAGTCCTGGTGGGGACTGCGAAGGGCTAGTTGCTATTGAGAGGTTGATTGCTGTAAGGACCAGAGCCCTAGATCCGCACAGCAGCAACTGGGAGTCTGAGCCTCTCATTCTAGAGAAGGGGCACTTACCTCTTCTCCAGGAAAGGGACTTTAAAAAAATTATTTGACTTTATTTATTTACTTATTTATTTTAATTTGACGAGAGAGAGAGAGAGAGAGACAGAGAGACAGAGAGAGAGGCAAGTCACCAGGTCGGGGACTCGAACTGCAATTGGTGATGCGGAAGTCCAGTGCTCTTAACCACCATGCCACCTGCCGGCGGCCCCACACTTTTGAAGACAACTGTCCAGGTATCCAAGAAAAGGTAGAGGCTCACCCCTGTACAGATAGCAGTAGCCAGCTATCCACGTCTGAACAGATGTACTCTTTCTAGACAGCCCCCTCCTCAGGCTCCCAGACCTGTCTGGCTGCTGAGCTCCCAGGAGGTCCAAGGGGTGTGACCTCCCTCCCTCCAGCCTCCCTCCCCCCTTTCCCCCAGGCCAGCCCAGGGCTGCTATAAAAGTGGCCCAGGCCTAGCTCAGCACACCTGGCTGGACCCCAGCCCCTCCTACACCTCCTCAGGGGTCACATCCACTCTGCTCCACACTCCTTCTGGCAGCTCCATGCGGCCCCTGTGGCTCTGCTGGGCACTCTGGGTGCTGGCCCTGGCCGGCCCCGGGGCGGCCCTGGGTGGGGAGCAGATCCTGGGCAGCCTGCTGCAGCAGCTGCAGCTGCACCAGCCCCC
>NW_006160045.1:8459054-8460221 GCF_000334495.1 Tupaia belangeri chinensis
CCCAGTACGTGGCCCTGCTGCAGCACAACCATGGGGCCCGCTCCAGAGGCAGGAGGTTCAGCCAGAACATTCGAGGTGAGCCTCCCTCCCTGCCCCGCCCTACCCTCTGGGGAAGGAGAGCAGGGGGCTGTGCCCACTCGTGGTGTCAGAGGGCACCAGGCTCTGTGGGGAGGCGGTGAGGGGCCACAGGGCAGTGAGGAGAACCATGGCAGTGAGCGTGACTGGGCCTGGGCCTCTGCTCTCTGTGCTAAGACCCCACCCTGTCCCAGGGCCAGAAGGAGGGCACCAGGCAGGACCTACTGGCAAAGCCAAGGCGCCAGAGAGAGGAGGGAGGAGAGAGGAGGGAGGAGGGAGCAGGGTGGAGGGCAGAGGGCAGAGCCAAGGCATAGTGGGTGCCAGACTGTATACACGTGGGTGGGGTACTGAACCCCCTTGAGCTAACACCTGAGTTATCCAGCTCTCAGGGGTGCATCTGGCCCATTGCACCTTCTCACCCCCTGGGATCCAGAATCCCTCCTCAGTGTCCAGAGCTAGACCCTGGCCGCGGCTCTCCAGGCAGGGATTCTGACCCTGAGCGTCTGAGCTGACCTTAGCTTGTTAGCTCAGGCCCGGAGCTGCCCCTTCCTCTGGGAGGAGACTGTCACAGAACAGGGCCCAGACCCAGGGGGCAGAATTAGAAAACTGGGTTTGCCCCAGAGAGACAGGACAAGGGCTGGTCTCCCCTGGCCCAGCTGCTGGCTCTGGTCCTGCCACCCTCAGGGCTCCCCTGGTGTGGATAGGCCCGGCTGACCCCTCTCTATCCCCAGAGGTGGCCGGCAGGTTCCTGGTGTCCGAGGCCAACACGCACCTGCTGGCGTTCGGCATGGAGCAGCGGCTGCCGCCCAACAGCGAGCTGGTGCAGGCGGTGCTGCGGCTCTTCCAGGAGCCGGTCCCCGAGGCCGCGCTCCGCAGGCTGTGGGGTGGGGAGCGTCGCGGCTTCCAGCGCTGGCGGAAAAAGGCAGGGGAGGAGGCTGCTGCGCCCAGGGAGGGTTAGGGGAGGAGGGCGGGGCAAGGGAGGGGCAGGTCCCCAGGACGGTCCCGACCTCTCACGCCGGGCTCCGTCTCCGTGCTGCGTCGCAGGCTGGTGTCCATCCACGAGAGCGGCTGGGAGGGCCTCGCGGCGGCAGC
>NW_006160045.1:8460277-8460787 GCF_000334495.1 Tupaia belangeri chinensis
TGGTTGAAGAGGGACCCCTTGGCCCCGCCGCCCTCCAGCGCGCACAGGCTGGTGCGCTTCGCCTCGCAGGGGGCGCGGTCGGGGCAGGGCGAGCCCCAGCTGGAGCTGCGCACGCTGGACCTCAAGGACTACGGGTAGGCGTCTGGGTCAGACGGAGGAGCCCAGATAAAGACACGAGTGGCGGTTTTACCTAACTTTGAGATGGGCAACTTTTCCGAGTGCTGTGGGAATGAAAGAGACCTGGATAAAATTCTCCTTCAGACCCATAGGAGGCCCCCAGGCCCCGCACTTGGTTTTTTTTTTTTTTTTAATCGCAAATATTCAGCTTTGTTTTTGTTTTACATAATGAGAGATGGAACCTAAATCTCAAATCCCCCTGACCTCTGCCTTCTCAGCTGACCTCTGACCTTGCCTCCTCTTGCTCACACAGAGCTCAGGGCGATTGTGACCCTGAGGTGCCAGTGACCGAGGCCACCCGCTGCTGCCGCCAGGAGATGTACATTGACCTGC
>NW_006160045.1:8460845-8462388 GCF_000334495.1 Tupaia belangeri chinensis
CAGCAGCCCCCAGAGCCCCTGAGCATCAAGTGGCCTTACGTGGGGCCCCGGCAGTGCGTCGCCTCGGAGACGGCCTCGCTGCCCGTGATCGTCGGCATCAAGGAGGGAGGCAGGACCAGGCCGCAGGTGGTCAGCCTGCCCAACATGAGGGTGCAGAAGTGCAGCTGTGCCTCGGACGGGGCGCCCGTGCCCAGGAGGCTTGAGCCGTAGGTGCCCGGGGTTGCCACCGGGGGACTTGGCTTCTGTGTACATCCAGTCTGCCTGGGCGGCAGTAGAGCTGAGGGTTCCTGAACTGCCGCTGGACAAATGCTCGGTGCTCCCTCCTGAGCTCTGAAGTTGCTTCCTCTGACAAGTCAGCTCACGTCCTCATGTTTGCTGCCCAGGAATGAAACTCCTTGGCTGTTGGGTGGCGCCTGCGCGGTCGCCTGCACTAAATCCTAAGCACTTACACGTGTAGATAATGTAATATGGGGCAGAAATAACGTCAGCTCGCTTGCCCTGTCACTGGGTCTGGGCTGGTCTCTAACCACTACTCTGGGTCTAAGAGCCGGGGGTCTGGTGTGGGCTGTACATCTTTGCAAGACCGAATAAAACATTTTATTCTGTAATTTCGTATTTTTCTATTGTAAGCTAAGTGCTGCAAGTTGAGGAAGGAACAAAGTTCTAATGAGAATAGGTCCACCTGATTTGAAAACTAATGACAAAGCTTGACTCAATCAAGGTCTTAGTTAAGTAACGGCAGGAAGGTCTTAAGTAATACCGAAAGCAAGGGTCTTGGTTAAGGTTTTGGTTAAGTAATATAGGAAGCAAGGGTCAACATGCAATCAGATTCTAGTATCTGTGGTACCTGTCTTCTCAGAATTGAGATGGAACTCTGCTGTTGTTGACATTCTACTTGCATCAAAATAATAATTAAAAAGACTATTATTGGGTTAGCAGGTGGCATGGTGGTTAAGGTGCTGGACTCCTACATGGCTGATCTTGGTTTTAGTTCTGGACCTGGTGGCTGAAAATCACTCCAGGTGGGGCTGGCAGGTGGCGTGGTGGTTAAGGACGCTGGACTCCCATGTGGTTGACCACAGTATAAGTTAAATAAAAACTAATTCTTTTTTTTTTTTTTGCTAAATCAAAAATTTGAAATATTTATTTATGAAGTAAATTACTGTCTTCAAATTTAAACAGTTCACTGAACAATGAAATATTTTCAGCAGACCCGTTCACATCTAACAACTTCTACATATAAGATACTCATCATTTTTCCAGTTTCAGTCTGAACATAGGGCTTTTAACTAGGTACGAGACACAAATTCTAATACAGATTTTCTAATTAGTTGTCTGGGTCTAGACAAGCCATTTTAGAGCTCTGCCCTTACCCACATCAAACAAGAACAATAATATCCTTTAAACCTACATTTAGGTAAACAGACATAAGATTATGTGAAAACATTTTGCTAAAGTTGCTAAACAAATGTAAGGTAAAATATTTATCATATGAACTATTTTCTTTTTTTTTTTTTTTTTTGAGAGGTTTTTCACTATAGGG
>NW_006160045.1:8463224-8464218 GCF_000334495.1 Tupaia belangeri chinensis
ATGTGTGCCTAGAATCCCAGGAGGAGAATGGAGAAGGAATTGGCAGTGTGGCCATTCCTCCTAGGGGCTGATTTCTTTCTTCCCTCTCACTGTTTCTCTCTCTCTCTTTCTCTGGTGAGCACACATGCGCTATAGAACAATTTTTAAAAATAATAAATACTAATTCTTATCAAATACAAGAATAGGTTGTTCCTTTAAACTCTGGGCAAACAAAAGGAGTAAATGTTCGCAATGTTGGATATAACACTTTAGGATGCAGAGATTACAGGAGCTCTTATTTTATTTACTTTTTTTTATTTTTGAGAGATTTTTTACTTTATAGAGAACATGTGCTTGCCGGAGAGACAGAGAAAGAAAGCGAGAAATCACCTCCCAGGGAGGATGGCCACACTGCAATCCCTCATTCTCCATTCTCCTGGGATTTTGGGCCCTCATGCACACATACCCAGCATGCATTTTAAGCCACCAGGTACAGGACTCAACTGTGGTTGACTATGTGGGAGCCCAGTGACATAACCATTATGCCATCTGCTGGTTCCCGTTCTTATTTTATTTCATTTTATTCTTTTTAAATGCCAGAGGGTATATGCTCTAACCAGAGGCAGAGGGAGGGAGTGGGAGAAAACATCTCCCAATGGGATGTGGCATTGCAATCCCATCTCCATTTTTCTATCCCATTGGGATTTGGGGCATGCATCCATGACGAATGTGCATGGTTTTTTTTTTTAAAGAACTATTTAAAAATTTATTATTGTATTTTAACTTGACTAGAAAGAAAGAGAAGAGAAAGTGAGAAAGCCATGGTGAGTCCAGCACCTTAACCACTATGCCACCTGCCAGCCCCAACCCAAAGTGTAATTTATTTATTTATTTATTGCTATAGGGGGCATGCACTTGCCAGAGAGAAAGAGAGAGAGGGAAAGTGAGAAATCAGACCCCCCCCCCCAAGATGATAGCCATGCCACAATCCCTTCTCCTCCATTCTCCTCTTGGG
>NW_006160045.1:8465274-8468233 GCF_000334495.1 Tupaia belangeri chinensis
GGCGCGCAGGACTAAAAACTAATTCTTAAAAAAAAAAGAGAGAAAATCACTCTAGGCATGTGTACATGTGTGCCTAGAATCCCAGGAGGAGAATGGAGAAGGAATTGGCAGTGTGGCCATTCCTCCTAGGGGCTGATTTCTTTCTTCCCTCTCACTGTTTCTCTCTCTCTCTTTCTCTGGTGAGCACACATGCGCTATAGAACAATTTTTAAAAATAATAAATACTAATTCTTATCAAATACAAGAATAGGTTGTTCCTTTAAACTCTGGGCAAACAAAAGGAGTAAATGTTCGCAATGTTGGATATAACACTTTAGGATGCAGAGATTACAGGAGCTCTTATTTTATTTACTTTTTTTTATTTTTGAGAGATTTTTTACTTTATAGAGAACATGTGCTTGCCGGAGAGACAGAAAAAGAAAGCGAGAAATCACCTCCCAGGGAGGATGGCCACACTGCAATCCCTCATTCTCCATTCTCCTGGGATTTTGGGCCCTCATGCACACATACCCAGCATGCATTTTAAGCCACCAGGTACAGGACTCAACTGTGGTTGACTATGTGGGAGCCCAGTGACATAACCATTATGCCATCTGCTGGTTCCCGTTCTTATTTTATTTCATTTTATTCTTTTTAAATGCCAGAGGGTATATGCTCTAACCAGAGGCAGAGGGAGGGAGTGGGAGAAAACATCTCCCAATGGGATGTGGCATTGCAATCCCATCTCCATTTTTCTATCCCATTGGGATTTGGGGCATGCATCCATGACGAATGTGCATGGTTTTTTTTTTAAAAGAACTATTTAAAAATTTATTATTGTATTTTAACTTGACTAGAAAGAAAGAGAAGAGAAAGTGAGAAAGCAAGCCATCTGGGCTCCAGGACCCAAATTGTGGTCAGCCATGGGGAGTCCAGCACCTTAACCACTATGCCACCTGCCAGCCCCAACCCAAAGTGTAATTTATTTATTTATTTATTGCTATAGGGGGCATGCACTTGCCAGAGAGAAAGAGAGAGAGGGAAAGTGAGAAATCAGACCCCCCCCCCCAAGATGATAGCCATGCCACAATCCCTTCTCCTCCATTCTCCTCTTGGGCCCCTGGGCATATACACGGCCAGTATGAATTTCAAACCATCAGGTCTGGGACTTGAACTATGGTCAGCCAAGTAGGAATCCATTGACTTAACCACCACACCATCTACTCACCCCCTACAGAGGCTTTTAAATCATAACCTTGATGCAGGATTTCGGCTTGGTGTATGGACATTTAAGTTGTTTGCTAGACGGGCTGGAGAGCTAAAGGGTACTGCTTTTATTAGCTGCAAATTTGCTATCTTCTAAGCCTTAATTTCTTTCTTTACCTAGAGTTAACAGTCCCTGACTTCTATACTTTACTGGCTAAAGAAATGGTTTTACAAGCACTTCACATACCCACTGATACATATAATGAAGGCTATGCTATCTGGAGTTCTGACCCATCATGGCCACCTTGTGATTTTTTTTTTTTTTTTTTTTTTTGAGAGGTTTTTGCTATAGGGCGTGTGTGCTCGCTGGCAAGACAGAGAGAGAGAGAGAGACAGAAAACGAGAAATCACCTCCCAGGGGGGATGGCCACACCTCAATCCCTTCTCTCCATTCTCCTCTCAGGATCTTGGAAACACACACGCGCTGGATGTGAGTTTAAGCCACGAGGTCTGGGACTCAAACCTTGGTCGACTACACGAGAGTCCAGCGACATAGCCATTACGCTAACTGCTGGTCCCACCACCTTGTGATTTTGAAACAATCTTGACCTCCTACTGAAGGAGTAGCTTAGAAAGCTTTCCTCTCTGAAATCAAGGATCCTAACTTCTCTGACGATCCTATTACTGGCCCAGAACCGTGCACTTCCTTGGACCCATGCTCGGCCCAGGCAGGTAGCAAGGGAGGGAGGAAGAAACACGAGGTGGACACAAGAGGAGAGGAAAGAGGGCTGAGCGGGGTCCCTCTGAAGAGCCACAGCCAGGAGTCTGCAGGAGATGGGGGGGCGGGGGGAGTCCTCGGCAGCAGGAGGAGATGGCTGGGCACAACTGTGGAGGGACAGGGGCAGAGCTCAGGCTGCAGAAGAGAAACTCTGGGACATACCTAGTAGGGAGGTAGGGAGCCTGGGAGAGAGAAAGAGGCAGGAAGAGACCTCAGACCCACCCAGAGCCAGAGGCTGGTGTGAGAGCTAGGGATAGGGGGGTAAGGGGGATATTTCCTTGTTACAACAAAAGGTGGAAGCCCGGAAAAAGAGGAGGTCCGAGAATCTGCAAAACTACACGCGGCGAGCGGAGCGAGGGGGCTCTTTAGGAGTTAGATGTTTTGAGCTGGAAAAGTTCCCCAGAGGCAGTTTCTTCCGGTCCCCTTGTTGCGCAGATGTGGAAAGGCTGCGGCAGGGGAGGTTAGCCGCGACAGGGCTGAGGACAGGGCTCTCTGGCTTCCCAGGACGCGGTTTTCCCTGCGTGTCCTGCACAGAGCATAGCCAGGGCCAGGCGCGGTGGGACGGGCCCTGTCCTGGGCGAGTTTACAGTCCACTGGCGGAGGTCACGGGCTCCCTGGAAGCACCTGGCTAGCCCAGCCGGTGAGTCGCCAAGCTGGGCGAGCTGGGCTGGAGTCGATGCTCCAGGAGGATCTCGCACTGACTGCACTGAGCTTGCTCCCCCCAACCCCAAACGCTGGAAATGCTGCCACCTCCGTTTGGGGCTTTCAGGGTCTAGGCTCCTTACAGCGGTGGCCGTCAGCAGGGGGCTCTGAGCGGCCGCAGACTGCTTGGAGCCCGGGTGAGGGCTGAGCCCCGTTGAGTTCCTACGCTGCCACCCCGCCATCCCTGCTCCGCAATGCAATCCGATAGCAAACTTTGCAGCTGCTCTCTATCCCCGCGCGTCCCAGGCTGCGACCGCCGGGTGCCGGGCCCGGGGCTCCCCGAGGGGCTCCCGC
>NW_006160045.1:8468297-8482894 GCF_000334495.1 Tupaia belangeri chinensis
GGGCGGGGTGCGGAGGGCCGCGGAAGGGCGCCTAGCCCCGGGCGCGGTGGGCGGCGTCGCGGCAGGCGCCAGCGCAGGCAGACTCCAAATTGGGCAAGCGCTGGACGCAGCTCTGCGCATGTGCAGGAGGCGCCCGAGTTTCACTTTGTAACTTTTAAGTGGTCGGGACGCCGCCGCGCCGGGTCAGGTGGGGCAGACCACTCCCCTGGTCGTGCCTGCCAAGCTGCCGCCGCAGGTAAAGTGGAAAAGGGGCGTTGAGGATGGGGCTGTCGCCCACTCCCTTTATCCGGACGTACCGGACCCGGGCCCGTGCCCAGGTGCCATGCCAGGTGTCCGGTTCCGGGTACAGCTCCTGGCCTCCGCAGCCCCCACCACCCAAGCAGGGGTGACTGTCGGGTGGGAAGCAGGAGTGTGGCCAGGCGACCCCGCGCCCCGGTTCCAGCCCCGCTCTCCGCGGGACTTGCTGACAATTTTTCAGGACTTTCCTAGGCTCCAGCCTTTGGCTTTTAGGCTGCTCTCTTCCTCTTTTCCTACCTCCTAGCTAACTGGGAGCGCAGACGCAGCCTTGGGGCTCTTCCTTCTCCAACTGTACGCGAGGCAGGACTAGGAAAGAGCCACCCGTCGGAGTCCTTGATGCTGGGAAAGCAGAAACCACCATTGAGCAGAGTGTCCCTGTCCTTAGGTGACCATTCCTGGTCACCTGGGCAGAGTCCTGAGGAGGAAGGCTGGGGACATAGGGATGAGGAGGGGCAGGGGAGTGAGGAGAGCTTTGCAAAGGAACCAAATCCGCCCAGCTTCCAGTGCCTGATGAGACAGGCTACTGGCGTGGTCCCTGCCGTTAGGCCCCAGGTGGTGTCCTCTGGGGCCGATGTGGGCAGGTGGTGGACCAAAGGACCTCCAAGATCCTTTCCTGCTCCGCCTCTGTGACTGTGTCCCAGCCCCTCCATAGTTGAGGTCTGGGTTAAGCTGTTGCATGAGTGTTCTCCAGTACAAGCCTCCTGGGCGCTGGGGACTGTGGTAGGCATCCTTCCTGCAGCACGGACACCAGTGGGGGTGTAAACACCCACTGGGGATAAGGAAAGGCAGCTCATCTCTTACTGGAGAAACGATCATGTGTGGAGGTTAAGGCAGCTGGATCCCATATGTCTGATTGTGCAGTTCAAGTCCTGGGCCCAGCAGCTTGAAAATCACACCAGGCACATGTGTGTACATGCCCCAAATCTGTAGTTGAGTGTGAAGGAGAAGGGGTTGCCAGGTGGCCTTCCCCCTTGGGGGGGGTGATCTCTCACTTCCTCTCTCTCTGTTTCTCTCTGTGTCTCTGACAAGCACACATGTGAGCGCACATGCCCTATAGCAAAAGTCTTTTCTACACAAGGCCTTCTTGCAAGAACTGACAATGTTCACACACTTCCGGTAGAATTCTGCCCGCATTTCTGGAAGAGATCCATAGAGGTCATCCAGTCTGCTCTGGGGCCCTGTCCTTGCTGCCAACTCAGCTGGCATGGTGGGTTTACTTCTTCGGCAAGTTGAGATCAGCTGTTGAATTCAGCCCTGTCCCCCAGCCACAATGACTCTTGGGTGCTCAGGGGCTGAGTTTTGGGGTGGAGGCCTGTGTTTACCTGCTGCTCACCCTGGCTCCCGGGCCTCAGCTGTAATTCCTGGTTTTCACACCTCCAGGGTATTGGGTAGGGGATGGTGAGTGGAGAGCTCTGGCATGGATAAGTGCTAGGCATCGCATGGATGTGTCCGACATTTGTGGGTGATGAATATGCCGAGGGCACGCTGGCTGGCAGGGGCCCTGTGGCCACAGTGCCAGGTTGCTGCTTTGGCCCCCTCTCCTCCTTTCCAGCCCTCTCTGCTCAGCCTCTCTGTAGCCTGCAAGGCTGCCCCATGGTGAGTGTGTTCCCAGCTGCACTCTGATAGCATTCCTATTCGAAAAGACGCAGAGGGCTGGGCCCACAGAGCAGGAGCGATGGTGAATCTGGACTTGCCAGGACTACTTGGCAGGGACAGCCAGACTGAGCTGAGAGGTCTGTGAGAGACTGTGGCCCCCAAAGCTCTGCCTCCTGTGCCTGACTTGGAGGGGACAGGCAAGCTAGGCCACACGGCCAGGGGAGCCCTGAGGCCAGGTCTGACCTCCATCCCAGAATAGTATTTGCTGGCTGACCTCCTTGGATTCTTATGGAACTTTGTAAAGCACCCGGGGAGCCTGTTTGGCAAGAGGGAAATGACTTAGAGGCGTGACTGGGGCTGGAGGGGCAGAGGAGCCACAGGCACCCTCCTCCCAGGGAGGCCTCTGCTTTTCTGAAACTCTGGCAGAAAGCTGCCTTGATGAGGCATCAACACCACCCAGCAGCTCTTTTCCAGGGATAGTGCTCCCTCTGTGAGCCCGTTATGGGGATGCTTTTTCTTCCCACTTCACTTTCCAAGCCTTGTTTGTTCTGCGGTGTTCCTTTCTTTTGATTCTAGCCCTTGGGGGACCTTGGGGCATCTTCCCAGCAGTAACAGCAGCCTCTGAGGTCCATGGCTTGGGGGCCTACCTCAGGCCACCAGCTACCAGAGCTTCTATAGGAAGCAGACTGCACCCTTGGGGCCTGAACCATTGGAGAACGGGGAGAGGCTGGAGCCACAGGTGATGCTGGGAGAGGAGAGGAGTTGGGTGACAGAGGAGCAATGGCTGGGGACCCGGTTCTGGGAGTTTGAGAGAGGCAGGAAGAAAGGAGCCTACGAGGCAGAGCTAGAAGCTCCGTGTGGATGTGGGTGTGGGTGTGGAGTTCAAGGACGTGTGGGCAGGGATGAGTGCAGCGGGTGCTGAAGGTGTCCCTGTGGAACCCCTAAACTGGAAAAGGGTGGCTCCCATTTGACTTTGAGCATCCCTTCCTTCAGGGAAGTGTCTAAGGCCAATGCCCCAGGACCCAGAGGTCAGGAGAGTCCTTCGAGAAATGAGTGCGGGCCCGAGGCCTGGCCCCCAGAGACACCGCCAACCCAGGACCCCTCCAACAGGCCCATCCACCATCCTTCCTCCCCCTGGCATCTGGTGAGTGTGGGGAAGGGAAGGAGGGCGGATGCTAGGCGCATAGCCTGGGGCTGGGGTGTCCCACTGGGAGGGCACCACAAAGTGGGGTTTAAAGGGAGAAGCTGAGAACATTCCCCCCCCCTGCCCCCTACAAGGCAGCTTTTATGACTGCTCAGAGCCAGCAGCTCCCTGGTACATCACAACTCCACCACCCCACCATTGCCGAGTCTCTTCCAGGGTCAGAAAGCCACTTGGCCTCCTGGGCAGTCCTGCCACTACCTGCCCTTCCTGCCCTTTCTGTCGTGTGTGTGTTTGTGTGTGTGTGTGTGTGTTCGTCCCCAACATGGCAGCTCTAGGAGGCAGAACTAGGAGTCATGCCCACACATGAACACCCCCCCACCCCCAGCATGGCCAGGTAGTCGGAGATCTGTTTGGGTTCACAACTTCTTGTTCTCAAACTTTTTGTCTCTATTATAGGTGGAAAAATCAGACTAAGCAGAAGTCCCCTGGGAGTTCTAGTTAAACCAGATTTGGGGAGGTGGGAGCTTAGGGAAGGGGGTGCTGAGCATTTCCTCTGGCCCTTTTGCCACAAGCAGTGGAAAGCAGGCAGGGCTTAGGCACCAGCTCCAACACTGGAGATTTCCATTTGCTTCACCGGGGGTGCCAGGAACCACAGGAAGGAAAGGTCAACAATCCAGCCTGCAGTGCTGTTTGCTTTGGAAATGCTGAGGCTCCCATTTAGCCAGAAGGTCTAAAGGAGCTGAGGGTGAGAGGGGAGAGCTGGGGGACCCAGGGGTCCCTGAGGAGGCCCTGAGACTCTCTCTTGCTCCCTACCCTAGGCCACGCGGTTAGCCTTTTCCTTGTTCTCTCTAGCTGCCCTCCTGCCTCCTTCAGTTGCTCTAGAATTAACACGAGGCGGTCAGTGGACAGAGAGGGAGTGTGGCATTGTAACAAGAGAACTGGAATCTGGGAGTCAGGGGGCTGAGTTAGGGTCTCAGTTCTGCCCCGCCAGCACCTTAATCTTGGTGCAGGTTATTACCCCTCAGAGCCTCAGTTTCTAAGTGCATCAAATGGACCCATCTCTGAAGTCCCCGCTCTGACATTCTATGAGCGCTAGGTCAAATGAATGGGCCATTGTGCTGGTCCACACTCGGGTTTCCTCCTTCCCCGTCTGTCCGTGTTTCTCTGTCCCCTTCCTGCTCCCCTGCCTGTACTCTCGACCTCCCAGTGGCTCCCACAGGAGTGATTTTCCAAGCAGTGGCAGAGGCTAGAGGAGCTTCAGCATCTCTTAAGTCAGCAGCCGCAGCAACTTCTGGCCATTCGTTTCTCCCCCAGGGAGTCTGCATGCTGTGTCTTGGACGAGCCACCCGCTCTGACCATCTGACCCTGCAGGCCTGCTCCCACAATGGAGCTATTCTGTGTGGACACTGCCAGGCACGCAGGGGTCCGGTGTCTAGCTCTCCCTGCTTCCAACCCCCAGGGAGGCACTCCCCTTGGGCTCTGCCAGTGCTGGCTGGGGGAACCGTGGGTAGTTGGCGCCCTGACCACCTGCCTCCTCCTGTTCTCCAGGGAGGACAGGCATGACGACCGACTCCCCATTCCTGGAGCTATGGCAGTCCAAGGCCGTGTCCATCCGTGAGCGGCTGGGCCTCGGGGACCAGCCCAACGACTCCTACTGCTACAACTCGGCCAAAAACAGCACCGTGCTCCAGGGGGTCACCTTTGGTGGCATCCCCACCGTCTTGCTCATAGATGTCAGCTGCTTCCTGGTGAGAGCCCCGATGAATCATGTCACCTCCTCAGTTATTTGTTTAAACCCTCCTTCCAGGGTCTCCTGGGAAATGCAGGTGGGGAGTCAGATTTACGTCCATGGACTTAAATCCCAGCTCTACTGCGGACCAGCTCTGTGATCTTGGGCACGGTACTTGGTTTGGGTCTCAGGTTTCTACTCTGAACAATGGAGGTAATAACTCTTACCTCAGATGGCTTCGGAGAAGAAGAAATAAGGCTATGGGTGTGAGGAACACACAGAGCAGCTCCTTTGGGGTCTACATTTTGCAGAGGCAGGAGGCTGCCGGGCCTTTCAGGGTCCTGGGAAGGGCCCGTCTATGGGGAGGAGTATGGACTAGCATTAGAGTGGGTGCAGTTCCCAGTGTACCAGTGTCCTCTTCTGCTCCCCATTGGGATCAGGGGCTTTTTAGAGAATCAGAAGCTGATTCTCAGAGCTGATCCTCTGCAGTGGCCTTTCTTTACTGTAGACATCCTTGTTCGCAAAGACCCTCCCAATTCAAAATTGTCATTGTTCCTCCTTGTACTGCCATAGCATTGGCTAGTTGAGATTTACTTTCTTTTCATCTTTGGGATGGCGAGTCCCGCCGGTGCCATCTCCAAACACAGCGGATCATCTGAGTAAATGGTGTCAGCGGGGGCAGATAGAGTAGACACCCTTGGACTGCTTGGGACCAGAGAATAGGCCAGGTGGGGAGCGTGGGCAGCAGGAGTTGGGATATCATGAGGGCCCTGGTCCTCGGGGGAAAGGGTTCCTGGGCAGTAGGAAGGGGGGCACCAAACACATTTGCTGGCCCCAGAATGCTCGTGGGCAGTGGAAAGGGAGTTGGCCTTCTACCATTTTTTCGTTTCATTGTTTGTTCCTAGGATTTAGGTCCAACTTGTTGATAGAGCTTTGTTATATTATTTGTCCTCTGTGGGCTGCTGTGGGAAGCTGCTTGCTGCCCACTTTGCTTTTACAAACAAGGACTCTCTAAGTTCTAAGTAGCCCATTTCTTGGAGCTGGAACCTACTTGTAGGTCGAGAGCTGTCTTATGTATAGCAACCTTGGTTAAGAGGGAGGAATAGGCAGGGGCGTGGTGGGAAATGTGTCAGTGGGATTAATGGGAGGGTGGCCCTGAGTTGTCAGGGTGGGGAGAGTTTGGCCAAACCGAAGAATACTGGGCAGCCCCTGTCCCCCGAAGGTTGGGTGAGTGTGGCTGCAGCTGGGTTGGTTGAAAAGAGAGTCCTTTTCCCCTGGAGTGTGCTAGGGGCAGGCAGGTGGACTTTAAAGTCAGAGAGCTGGAGGACACATGAGAGCCAGAGGGGCCTGAGAGACACAGAAAGGGCCTGCACTATCCCTGCCATGGTGACAGCAGCCATGCTCATGGGCGACACTCACTGAGCAGCCTTTGTGTTTATTCCACACCGTGACTCACCTACCTTTGAGATTATACCACCAGCTTCCTGATTCACCTGGAGAAAATCCGTGGATGCTTGGTGCCTTTGGGGTAACTCAGGGCCTCTGGGATTCAGGCCCTCTAGATTCAGAGAAATAAAACCCACCTTTGAAACTCCAGTTTCTGACCAGAGCAGGTAGGAGTATGCTTGTGAAGATCTGTTTCTTCCCTGAATCTTGAAGGGAGGGAGCCTGTCTGGCAGGGAGAGAGGCAGGGAGTTAGCTGAGAGCCTGAGGTGGATGCTGGGAGTGAGGGGCAGCCTGGACCTTGCAGAGTGGTGGAGTAACGTGGTGCAGAGCAGACATCGCTCAGCCAGCCCCTCGTGTTGCTGTTGGGCACACAGGTCAGCAGAGGTGCCCAGCTTGCTGAGGCCAGCAGGTCAGCCCAGAGCATCAGGTTCTTGTTGGGCATCAGTGTCCACATGCTCTGTGCCCGGAGTTCACAGGGCTTGCCTTCAGGAGAACCAAACTAGGTGAAAATCCAACTGTTTCTGGCTCAGTCTGGGGAGGCTCTGTGACCTTGGTTCTGTAATTAAAAATAAAATTCTAGGGTCGGGCAGTGCGTGGCGATAACACAACTAGACCACATGAAAAAGGGCCTGGGTTTGTGTCCTAGGACCTTCCTAAGCACGTGGTGCATGTGTGCACTTGTGGTCTGGGTTAGCTGAGGCTGGGGTGGATCACAGCATGGAGACCCTGTTGGGGTGCGTCTCTATGGCTTTCAAAGGAAAGGAAAACAGAGAGTGGATGTGAAGTGAAGGGAGCAGGTTCCCTGGGCAGCCGTGGGGCCAGACCTTGCCTTCTTACTTAGGGACTGAGATCAGAGACTCGTGGTGTTGATGCTGCCCTGGCTGCCCTGAGAGCAAAGGACGGGCTGACGAGCCTGACTAGGAGGTGGGCTCCGGGACAAGCTTGGCATCAGCTCTTACAGCCTTGGGGGCTTGGGCACAGGTGACTGGAGCTGGGGAAGGGACAAGCAAAGCATCGGGTCACTGAGCTATGTGGCCCTGGGCAGCAGATGATCTTTCTGTGTCTAGATGAGTCTGGGCAGGTGGTCTCTTCTCATTAGAAGTTGTCAATATGCTCTTAAAATTTTTTTTTTAATTTAATTTAATTTATTATTTTAAAATTTGCTATAGTGCTCGAGAGAGAGAGAGAGAGAGAGAGGGGAGAAGGTGAGAATGCAAGCTGCCAGGTCCAGGACTCAAACTGTGGTCAGCAATGTGGAAGTCCAGCGCCTTAACCACCATGCCACCTGCTGGTCAATGTGCTCTTACTTGATTTCTTTGCTATTTTTAGTTTTTAATCTTGGTGTTTTCCATCATAAGAAGAAGATTCTGGGATTATGGCCGCATTGCCCTGGTGTCAGAAGCAGACAGGTAAAAAAGAGATGTGGCCTAGATTGTACGTGTGTGCATGTGGGTGTGTATTTGTATATATGCATGTATATGAGATTGTGTGAATGTATATATTGTATGTATGCATGTATATAGTATGTATGAGTTTGTCCATATGTGTGTATCTAAGAATATATGTGTATTTACATATGTGTGAGCGTATACATGAGCACACATATATTTGTATGTGAGTTTGTGTATATGTGAATTATGTGTGTGTGTGACTGGATGGACTGGGTCTTGTGAAACCCACCACATGGACTGGGCCCACACATCCACACCATTAGATTGGATTTGCTGAGTGCATCTGCGGGCCTCTGCTCCTCACCACAGACCCAGGAGGCCCGCTGGGTACCCTCCCTGTGCCGGGGAACACCATGGCCCCGTTGCTGCCTCTGTCTTGGGTTTCCAGCTGAGCTTTGGCCAAGAACCTGTTGGCTTCAGGCCGTGGAAGCAGCTTTGCTGCCTTAGACACTTAGGACTTTCATTCTTCCTCACCTGTTCTCCTCTTCACCTTCAGTACTTGGAGTGTATCGTCTCTGAAACTAGCTTGGGGCGGGGCTGGGCCAGGAGGCTCTGGGAGCCGCAGGGCCTTGCTGAGCTGCCCCACCCTCCTTCCACGTCAGAGCTGGCTTTGGATGAGCCTGTTGGGAGGTGCAGGCTCCCTGGGCCAGACCTCATTCTTCCAGTCCATCCGCGGCTCTGTTCATGGCCCCGTTCCCTTACCTGAAGTTGCAGGAATGCAGTCTACAAGTGCACAACCGAACTTCCTGGTGCCGCTGGCTGCTGGCAGCCTGGGATCCTGTGTCCAGTGTGGCAACAGGGAGTGTGGAGAACTCGGATTGGCCTGCTGCCTGCCCAGGCAGACCCCCACCCCGGGAGGCCTGTGATGACATGTGGCTGGTGCTGGAGGGGTCCTCTCCACTGTGTCTGTAAATGTCCCTTCCTTCCCCCGTGGTCTCTGCTCTGGCTTTTGCAGACTCTCCAGGGGGAACCTTTAGGACTGTCTAATGCCTTTAGGGCACATTCAGCCCTACATGGGGCCACACTGCAATAGAGAAGTGTACTGGGCGGGGCTGGCACAGCAGCTGCAGGATGCTCTGCAATGCTGGACTCACCTGGGAAGGCTCTGGGTTCACATCGAGGCCCCCCCATACTTGGCAGGTGCGTGTGTGCATCGGTGATCCGGCATCTGAGGCTATGGGTGGACTGCAGCACTGGGACCTTGTTGGGCCGCTTTTCTTTGTCTCTCTCTCTCACACATGGAGGAGGTAGAGAGGTTTAAAAAAGTTATTTTTAAATAATTATTTTATTTAACTTTATTTATTTATTTAAATATGACCAGAAAGGGACAGAGTGAGAGAAAGTGAGAAAGCAAAACGCCAGGTCTGGGACTTGAGCTACGGTCGACCATGTGGGAGTCCAGTGCCCTTAACCACCACAGCACCTGTAGGCCCCTAGATAGGTAATTTTTTTAAAAATAAAGAAAGAAAAGAGCACATGGGCATTGACAGGCCATGCCATTTCCCTGGCTTGTGATCTTGGTCAAATTTGCAGACTAATTGAGGTCTGTCTCCTCTTGCCCTCTCTTCCCCATGGGGTTACTGCCAAGGTCAGATAAGCCTGGTGTCTCTAAATGCTTTGAAAATTACTTCATCAGGTTTTATGCTGGTAGAAAGCACCCCTTCCCAATGGGGCATGGCCATACTGTAAGCCCGCCTGTGTTTCCCCATCCTGTCAGGATTTTATAAATGCATACACATACGCCTGGTATGTTTTCCATGCTGCCAGTGTTGGCCACGTGGGATTTTTTCCTTGACCAGTAGGCCACGGTCTGGCTCTTTTCCCAAGTGCCATTGGTGTACTGTATTAGGAAATACGTTAACAGGCAACACGCTGAAGTCACTTTAGGTTGGCCAGTCACGGGGGTGAAGATGGAGGATATGGTTGCATATGAGGCTGTCTAGCGATGCCCTGGCCTCATCGAATTCATCCTATCTAACAGAGAGGTTTTTTTTTTTTTAATTTGCCAGAGGGCACGTGTGCTTGCCAGGGATAGATGGAAAGGCGAAGAGAGGAAAGGAGAGAGGACTGTCAGTGGGGTGTGGTCGTTCCCGTCTCCATTGCTTCATCCTGTAGGGAATTTGGGCATGTGCCTAGACACCAGATTTGGTTTTTTTTCAGAGAGATTTTTGCTATAGGGCATGTGTGCTCACTGAAGAGACACAGAGGGACACAGAGAGAACGCAAGAAATCACCCCCCAGGGGAGATAGCCACACCACAATCCCTTCTCCTCCTTCTCCTCTTGGGATTTGGGGCACACATGCACATGCACCTGGCTTGAGTTTTAAGTTGCCAGGTCCAGGATTCTGACTGTGGTCAGCTACATGGGAGTCCAGCAACATAACCATTATGCCATCTGCTCGCCCCCTGGTGTGCTTTCTAAGCCCAGGGCCAGGATGCAAACCACAGATCAACCATGTGGGATCCAGCTCCCTTAACCTTAAGCTCCCCAGACTACGGGGCTGGCCCTGTAACAGAGTTTTATACCATACCTGGGAATGGTCATTGTCCTTGCATCTATTTTTCATGGAGTTGTATTTTTTCCAAACCATTGAGGGATGATAGCTTTGCTCTTGAGCTTTAAGAGTCATAAAGATATTGAATATAGTGGTGTAGTGGTTATGTTGCTGGACTCCCACATGGCTGACCATGGTTTGAATCCTATACCTTATGCTTGAAAATCATGCGGGGTATGTGTGTGTATGTGCCCAAGATCCTGGGAGGAGAATGGAGGAGAAGGGCTTGCAGTGAGAGCATCCCTGCTGGGGGATGATTTCTCACTTTCCCTCTCGTTGTGTCTGTCTGTCTCTCTCTCCAGCAAGCTCATGTTCCCTAAGTCAAAAAACTTAATACAAAAAAAAAAAGAAAAAGAAAAAAGAAAGATAATGAATGTAATTTTTAAACTTTTTTATTTTTATTTTTTTAAGTATTATCTGGGGGCTGGGACCACCAGAGGTTGTAGTGGTTATATCACTGGACTCCCATGGAGTCAGTTGTGGTTTGAGTCCTGGATCTGGTGGCTTAAACTCATGCCAGGCACATGGACGTGCATGCCCAAAATCCTGAGAGGAGAATGGAGAAGGGACTGTGGTGTGGCCAACTCCCCTGGGGAATGATTTTCACTTTCTGACTCTTTTTGTCTCTCCAGCAAGCGCATGTGCCTTATAGCAAAAATCTCTCTTCTAAAAAAAATTATCTGGGGCCAGCAGGTGGCGTAGTGGCTAAGGTGCTGGACTCCCATATGGCAGACCACAGTTTGAATCCCAGACCTGATGGCTTGCTTTCTCACTTTCCCTTTCTCTGTTGCTCTCTCTCTGATGAACTCAAGTGCCCGATAGCAAATTAAAATAATAATAATAATAATAGTAAACAGGGGCCAGCATGTGGCATGGTGGTTAAGGGTGCTGAACTCCCACATGGTTGACTATAGTTCAAGTCCTGGACCTGGTGGCTTGCTTTCTCACTTTCCCTTTTTCTCTCCTTCTCTCATTCTCTCCCTCTCCAAATTAAAATAAGTAAGTAAGTAAATAAATAAATAAAATTCAATTAAAAAATTTTCTTTCTTTTTTTTTTTTTTTTTGAGAGGCTTTTGCTATAGGGCACATGCGCTCACCAGACAGAGAGAGACAGACAGACAGAAAGCGAGAAATCACTCCCCGGGGGGGATGGCCACGCCACAATCCCTTCTCCCCCATTCTCCTCACAGGATCTTGGGCACGCATGCACACGTGCCCAGAGTGAGTTTTAAGCCACCGGGTCTGGGACTCAAACCGCTGTCGACCACATGGGAGTATGGCGACATAGCCAGTACGCTAACTGCTGGTCCTAAAAAATAATTCTTAAAGAAAATAATAATAGTAAATAAAATAATTCTTAAAAAAATAATTATCTGTTCTTTTTTGCTTTAGTGTTCCTAGTGAGTCCAGATTCCAGAGACTGTCATCATCTTCCTCCTTAGGGCAAGACTTTGAGAGCGAGCTGGTTGGTATCTAAGGGACAGTCGTGGTTGTGGCCGGGGTGGAGACCAGCAGTAATGATTAGGTGGGGGCAGGGCAGTGGTACTCTTGGTCCAGCCGCCAACTTAGTACTGTGTCTCTTGAGTGGCAGGTGCTGGTGGAAGTTCTCCTCTGCACCAGTGGAGGCACTGCCCTTGGGAAACAACAGAGGAGAAGGCAGCGCAATGACCCCGGGCACGAGACTGGGTCAGCTCACAGGCAGGAAGGGCTGTGGAGCCCACGGGCTCCCCTAGCAATCGTCTCTCTGTCATCCTCAAGGCTTTGTGTGCTGGTTAATTATTGGCTTGCCTGCTAGATTATGAGCCAAATGTGGGCAGGAACACTGCCGTCTCCAGCCCTTCCTCACAGCCCCTGCTGTCTGGTGGGTGCTTAGTCACTGTTGAATGAATGATGATCAAATATTTGTCCTTCCCAGCTGGGTAATAGCTCAGCTTCAGTTTAAGAGATGTGAAAGATAATCAAAGCTGCAGATACCCTTCTCCTCTAAATCCCACTCCAGGGGCTGTCCAATGGACTGGGCTTTTCTCCGCTCTTTCGTTCCACCTCTCATCCAGTCCTGTTGAAACAAACAGAAGCCTGCATCACTTTCTCCTGAGCTTTCATTAGCTCTTGATCCAGGTTTCATAATTTAACCATGACCTTGTCAAAACTTGAGAATTCTAGGCACAGGGCGCATGTCGCAAAGGGCTGGGAGTATGCGGACTTTGTCATGTTTGGGGAGGGGGAGCTCGCTGAATAGGGGGCTGCAGCTCTGTTTTCCTAGGAGAGGAAGTGATTATATAATGTCACAGGCAATTGCAACTGCCTCAGGACCCAGATGTTGGAGCTAATCCCTGCTCTCTCTGTTTCCAGGGATGCTGCCCATGGCTGACCGCGATCTTCCGTCTGCAGTGAGTACACCATGGGGCAGCTGCCACAGGGCCTTTGGGCTAGTTTATTTGGTTCTTTGGCCAGTTGGGAGGAAAGAATCCACATGCTTAATCTTAAAATGGAGCCTCTTAAATACTTTGTAGTTCGGGTCCAAAGTAATACGTGTGGCTGAGAATATAGGTGGCCCAGGTAACCCTGGGTCAGGGGCATTAGTGAGGAGACGTTTAAGATTGCGGGTCCTTAAGTCCCTGGTTGGAAATTGGGGTTCCCCAAGTTGCACATAGAATCCAAGGGTTCTTTTTTTTTTTTGAGAGGTTTTTGCTATAGGGCATGTGCACTCAGCAGAAAGACAGAGTCAGAGAGATAGAAAAAGAGAAATCACACCCCCGGGGGATGGCCATGCCACAATCCCTTGTCCTCCATTCTCCTCTCTGGATCTTGGGCACACATGCACATGTGCCTGGCATGAGTTTAAGCCACCGGGTCTGGGACTCAAACCACAGTCAACTACATGGGAGTCCAGCGACACAGCTATTATGCCATTTGCTGGTCCCCAAGTCCAAGGGTCCTTGGAGGTAGTGATGAATTTTATTATTTCAATTTTTTCCCCAATTTTATCCAGTTTTTATATCTCTTTTTTAAAAAAGTTGTTTATAACAAGAAATACAATACATATAACAGTTACTTATAGATACAAACTGGTGCTAAGCCACAGTTGCACAAAGACGGTGAGCATTTGGCCAACTTGTCAGTCCTTTCTTTTGGGCAAGGTGCTCCTTTGATGACAAATGAACAGATACACACTGGAGTGAGCAGTTTCCAGATCATACAAAAACATTTTAATTTGTTTTCCTCTTGTAAACGTGCCTATCATTTGTAATCTCCAACTATTATTGCACTTCAACTTTCATAATTTGATAAAGCATTCATGAAACAATCTGCAGACTAGTGTAACAGACAGATAACACCTTTTCTTTTTAAAGTTTCTCATGCTCCTTTTTCTTTTTAAATTTTTTTTTAAATTCATTCACTTATTTTAATTTGACCAGAGAGAGACACAGAGAGAGAGAGAGGGAAAATGAGAAAGCAAGTCACCAAGTCTGGGACTCAAACCATGGTGGGCCATGTGGGAGTGTCCAGCGCCTTAACTACTGTGCCACCTGCTGGTCCCCCAGACAGATAACACACCTTTGAACAGACATGACTACCTAAATTTCTTTTTCTTCATACACACTACCTACCACCCATCCTCCATCAACCACTTTCTCTCCACACGGTCTTCTAACATCCACACCCATTCTCTTCACCATTACATCTTCTGCTCTCTCAATCTCTGCCATTAAGTGCAGATACTCAGTACAGATTGAGTGGGGATATACAATGTTTATCTTTCAAAGTCTGACTCCCTTTGTCAGCATTAAGTCTTCTACATTCATCCATTTTGAATCAAATGATAGGATCTCATTGTTTCTTTTTTTCCTCAGTCCTGTTCTCAGGGGAAAGCACATTTAATTATGTCTATTTTTTTAACTTTTTATTTATTTATTTATTTATTTATTATCATCATCATAATCTTGTTTATATTACATTGAATCACATATAACTTTACAGTATATTACATTTCCGTAATATACTGTATATTATGCATATCAGTCAATACAGAGACACTAAAATCCCCATTTCATCAACCAATAGCTTTTCATTTTTTTCTAATTATTATTATTATTCCAATTATTTCATTGTTTCTTATAGTTTTATAATACTTCATAGTATATATATGCCACAGTTTTATAACCCGAGTAGTACTCCATAGTATATATATGCCACAGTTTTATAACCCATTCATCAGTTTTTGGACACTTAGGTTGGTGTGATGAACTTTACTTCAAAATATTTAGTGGAAATTATGTGTTTACTTTTCATAGTGCTGCACAAGCTAATGAATACTATGCTTTAGGCAGGAATTATTCTACTTAATATTTAACTATGATTAGATGTGGATAAACGC
>NW_006160045.1:8483459-8486604 GCF_000334495.1 Tupaia belangeri chinensis
GCTAGGTTTACATATCTTTGAACTACTGAACAGTGGATAAATGAAACACATTTAGCTCATTTGGTTTAAAGTTTTCTCTTCTTTTCTTTTTCAAATCTTGAAGCCTAGTGGCCAGCAGGGTGGTTAAAGTGGCTGGATCCCACACGGCTGACTGCATGATTCAAGTCCTGGACCTTGTGGCTTGAAAATGATGCTGGGTGTGTGTGTATGTGTGGGTGCATGCCCGAAATCCCAAGAGAAGAGTGAAAGAGAAGGGATTATGGCATGGCCATCCCTCCTGAGGAGTGCTCTCTCACTTTCTCTCTCTCTTTCCTTCTCTGTCTCTCTCTAGCAAGTGCACATACCCTATAGCAAACAAAAACAAAAACAGAAAAACAAAAAACTTGAAGCCTATAGAGAGACATCTAAAAGAGGAGCTTGATGATCTAAGGCCCATTAATTACCCATCAGGTAGTGGAAGGAGCTTAGAGTCAGGGACAGGCTGTGGTGTTGGCTTTGCCACCCGCTGCTGTATTCCGTGGAATCTAAGAAGCCATCATTGTCAGCTGCACATTATTTTACATAGAACCAAGAACAAGAAGATTGTATCAGTTATAACCGTAGGGTGTACTCATTTCAGAGGTGTTAAAATATGAAAGGGGAGGGACCAGCAGTTAACGTAATGGCTGTCGCTGGACTCCCACGTAGTCGACCGTGGTTCGAGTCCTGGACCTGGTGGCTTACCCTGGCGCCAGGCGCATGTGCATGCATGCCCAAGATCCTGAGAGGAGAATGGAGGAGAAGGGATTGTGGCGTGGCCATCCCAGGGTGATTTCCTGCTTTCTGTCTCTCTGTCTCTCTCTGTCTGTCTGGCGAACTCAAGTGCCCTATAGCAAAAACGTCTCAAAAAAAAAAATATGAAAGAGGGGCTGGACAGTGGCACAGTGGTAAAATGGGATGCTTTCTGAGGCTGATCCATGTGGGATGGTTCTGGGTTCACATCTGGGGACCTCCCTGAGTAGGTAAGGCAGGTGCTTGCCCATGATTCAGGGCTGGCTAGGGCTGGAGGTGGATTGCAGCATCATACCCTGTTGGAGGTGTTGTCTCTCTGTCTGTCTGTCTTGCTCATAGAGAAATAAGTAAATAAACCAAAAACAATTTTTTAAAATATGAAAATGACATATTATAATTGAGAAAATACCATAGTTATAGGACATTGAATAAGTCCCTCTCAGTTTCCCCAACTTTACATGGGGGCCAGCTATAACTTGTGCTCAGCCTAACTCACATGCACGAATACATGTGAGTGTGGTTGTCACGATCGAATTGGCTGGGAGTTGTTCCAGGGAACTGGCAGGAGGCAGAGTCCTGTGGAAGGAGCTGGGGAACTCTGGTCTGGAGCAGAATAGAGTAGTTGATGCAGAAGTGAAAACAATGTATTAACTGCAAAGCTTTCTCTAGATAACTAGGCACATTTCTGAGCGTCTGCTGCAACCGGGAGCATTCATTAGGTGTCGATCCTCACCGCCTTTTTGGAGTCCCCACTAGGTATGAGGCAGGGAGTGGCAGTGGCTTCAGGTCGGAGGCTCCTTGCTGATCGGCCCATTATGCTACAGCACATGCTTCCTGGCTCTGTCCCATGCAGGGCTTTCCTGACCTTCTAGAAGCAGGCCCTCAGGGGCCCTCCATGTCAAGAGTGAAGCCAGCACCTGCCCTTTCTCCCTCTAGCTCAGAAGTCTGACTGAATGAACCTAGAATTTCCTGGGTTCCCACTTGACCCAGAGCTCTTCACCATCTCCGCAACCATAGCAGGGCCACTGTGGCGAGGCAGGCACAGGGGGATGAACTGAGACTCTACCTGCTGAAGACGTTGGCCTCGCTTTCCCCTCTGAGCTCACCTGAGGGGAGGCAGGAGAAAGGGTGGGGGCCATGAGCCTGGACACATTCCCAACTTGGTCTCTAGTGGGATTCCCAGCGGCCTCCTTGTTTCAGAAGCAGGAAAGGCTGTGGGATGTCATATTTACATGCCTCGCCTACACATGTAACGCGGGCACAGAGGTTTCTAGAATATAAAATAGAGTAGTGGGAGCCCCTTCACCCAGAGTGTGGTGTAGGGGCAAGACAGGAGCTCCAGAATTCACACCATAGCTCTGCTGTTGCAGGCTGTGTGATCCCGATGGTGACGTGGTTTTCTGTCCCTTGTTTGTCATATGTAAAAGAAAAGAGAAAGGAAGGAAGAGGTAGGAGTGGTAACAGAGCCGCCTCCTAGAATTGCTATGGGATGAAATGAGAGAAGCTGCTCCAGACCCCGAGGGCCTGGCCATTATTGTTGCTCATCCAGTCTCCACATGTGTCATGTCCAGTGATGACCAGATCCTGGAGTGCTGTGGGGAGGACGCCATCCACTACCTGTCCTTCCAGAGGCACATCATCTTCCTGCTGGTGGTGGTCAGCTTCTTGTCCCTGTGCGTCATCCTGCCTGTCAACCTCTCAGGAGACTTGCTGGGTAATGACCCTTCTTATCCTTGTCCACGTTGAAGGTGGCAGAGCAGCAGCCCTTGGGGAAAGGGCTCCTGTGGTTGACCAGAACCCCGGGAGTCACGTTCCAAGTTGGAGGAGGAGGTCTCAGGGGGATTTTTCTTAACTTTTCCATCTAATGAAAGATCCAGGGAAGAGTATATCTCAATCCGGGCCAGAACTGGGACCTCCTATCAACTTCTGGTTTTATCTAACTTGGAAAGAAAAAAAAAAAAATCCCAAGACTTACAGAATCAGGGGCTTTCAGAGAGTATTTTAAACTTTCCTCCCCACCCAGATTAGGGTCACAACTACTGGCCCAGAGGATGTGAGGCTCAGTCAAAATCAGAGCATGGCCTTGTCTCCAGAGCAGCTGCAGGAACCCAGTGTTCAAAATGCCGTCACAAGTTTACTTAGATGCCCAGCGATCCCCAGCCTTGGTTCTGGCAACCGCTCGGGAAGTTTCTAGTTTTCTCAGAGCATCTCAAACAAACAACCTTGATGTAAGGTGAACTGTAGGTTGAGAAGTCGGCAGGGAGCATCTCGGAGTAGCGGAGGCCTTGGTTGGTGCAGCTCTGAAAAGACTGGGCAGACGGCTTTGTCTTCTGGTAGGGCCAGGAGTCTGTGCTCCTCCCCAGAGCTCCACAGC
>NW_006160045.1:8486676-8497645 GCF_000334495.1 Tupaia belangeri chinensis
TTAATGTCTGAAGGCCCCTTGCAGGTAGTAAGTATGTGGCTGGGCCGTGGCACGAACTTGCCACAGCAGTGCTGTATTGCGGGGCGTTTATGAAACACGGAGGGCCCTGTGGGTCTGGAGTTCATTTGTCAGGATAGGGACTGGGACCTCATGGAAGTGCCTACTGTGGTTGAGGGCATTGGCACGTGACCTCCTCCGCTGGGGGCATCTGTTGCGATGAAGCTATGGGTAACTGGCCTGAGCCCTGCACCCCCATCCTCTCCCTGGAAGCCCAGCCTGATGGTTCCCATTGTCCCCGCAGCAATGACCTCCTTTGGCTGCACACCATCTTCGCTGTCGTTTACCTCCTCCTCACCGTGGGTTTCATGCGGCACCACACCCAGTCCATCAAGTACAAAGAGGAGAATCTGGTGAGTGAAGCTGGGGCTGGGGTCCATGCAAGATAGGGAGAGGCTCAGGTGGGAGTCAGAGAGGTGTGATCTCCCAGGCTTAGGCCACAGGACTGTGACAGCAGTGAGTTCAAGGCGGGGCCTGTGTGGCATCTATCTGGCTTGCATAGGTTTTTAATTTTTTAAAAATTTTCTAGTGAATTGCAGGATCAGCAGTTAGCGTAATGGCTATGTGGCTGAACTCCCATGTAGTTGACCGCGGTTCAAGTCCTGGATCCTGTGGCTTAAACTCACTCGGGGCGCATGTGCATGCGTGTCTAAGATCCCAAGAGGAGAATGGAGGAGGGATTGCGGTGTGGCCATCCCCTCTGGGGGGTCATTTCTCGCTTTCTGTCTCTGTCTCTCTCTGTCTCTCTGGTGAGCTCATGCACCCTGTAGCAAAACCTTCTCCAAAAAAATTTTTTTCTAGTGAATTGCTTTAAGATTTGAACATTTTTCCCCTAACTTGCCCTTTGATTGGTGGGGTTCGGGTTTGTGATTACTGATGCTAAGTCACTTTTAAGAAGTTTGGTTTGAGAGCAGCTCCTTGTCTTTGCAACCACACCTTGACCTGGGAGGGGAGTTTCTCTGACTTGGTTCCAGGCCTGAGTCCTTCTCTGCTGTGCAGCACCATCTGAATCTCTTCCCCTCTCCGGGTTCTTTCTCAGTCTCCCGCCATGCAGAGGAGGCTCACAGATTGCTCTGAAGATGTGTCTTTTGGAGGATGATGCTGCGTGCATGGCATGCCCGGGGCTCTCACAGGCTCTGCAGAAGGAGAAAGGCTGAGCCCTTTTATTTCCCACCATTCTCTTTCAGGAGACTTAGACAGGGTAAGACACCTGGGCCCCTGTAAACTGACTTTTCTCTCTGGTACTTTCTCTGGCAGCTGAGACGGACTCTGTTCATCACAGGACTCCCTCGAGATGCCAGGAAGGAGACGGTGGAGAGTCACTTCCGGTAAGCAGGGCAGAGGGGTGGAAGGGAGCCAAGCCCTCTCCCAGAGGGATCGGCACAGTCCCATGGGCAGCCACCGTAGGTGAGCGCCTTAGTCTTCCACTCGGTGAGATCTGAGAAGTTCCTGCCACACGCGTATCGAATGGCTGCCCTGGGCCGGCTCCGCTGGTGCTGTGCAGGGGCGGTGGCCAGGTGGCCCATTGTCTACAAGTAGCCTTGGATGCCTGAGATGACTGGAACGTCCCAAGTTCCGTCTGGGGAGCAGGTGCAAATAAACAACTTGAGCGTACAGGGGAAAAAGAAAACAGTTCACCTTGGGGTTCTCAGCATCGGTTTTGCAGGATAGAGACAAGTGGGGACTTCAAAAAGTTCATGGAAAATGGAATCAAGGTATGAGTTCTTGGAGCCAGCAGATGGCAGAGCAGTTATGTCGCAGGACTCCCACACGGCAGACGGTGGTTCCAGTCCTGGACCCGGTTCCAGTCCTGGACCTGGCTTGAAAATGATGCTAGACATGTATGCATGTGTGCTTAAGATCCCGGGAGAAGAATGAGGGAGAAGGGAGTTGTAGCATCGCCATCCTCCCTGGGAGGTGATTTTTCACAATCCGTCTCACTGGCTCTGTCTCTCTCTGGCAAGCGCATATGCACCAAGGCAAAAAAACAAAACAAAACAAAACAAAACAAAAAACTTATTAAAAAAACTGTGAGTTGTTTTTTTCTTAAGTTTATTTCCTCCATGAGTGAAAGAGAGAGAGACAGAAAGAGAGAGAGACAGAGAGAGCGAGAGAGAGAGGAAGCAGAAAAAACCTATTAAAAAAACTGTGAGTTTTGTTTTCTTAAGTTTATTTCCTCCATGAGTGAAAGAGAGAGAGAGACAGAAAGAGAGAGAGACAGAGAGAGCGAGAGAGAGAGGAAGCACTCCAATGTGGTCTTGTTGCCACAGCCCTCCACTACCTTCCGTCAACCCAGACCCTAGGGTACTCAGGGAGGTCCACGGTGGCAAACCTAGAGCCTTCCCGTGCGGGTCAGCCTTGGAGAGCATCGTGTCTTACTGCTGTGCTCGCTTCTGGCTCCGTGAGCTCATTTTGGTACTACATCGTTTTTCATATCCAAGCACTGGCTTAGTACACATTTCCATGAGCTTTTTGAAGACCCCGTTACACAAGCCGAGCTTTGGCCCTGACTCACAGATCTGGAGTCTCAGAAGTAGGACTGTGCCCGTCTGCCTCTGTTGGCTCATCCACCCACTCAGCAGGTGTCTGTTGTGGGACACTCCTTGTCTGAGGCCAGACTCCGCCTGGCAGAAGCTCCTTTCCCACAGCCCCCGCTGAGTGTCTGCGCCAATTCCTGCAGGTGGAAGCTGGAGGAAAGGCCCTGCCAGGAGGAGACTGTGTGACAGGGGTGACGGGGCTGCTGGGGAGCATCGGAAAAGGGGCGGGGAGCGGGTGGTGAGCAGGTCTTCAGGGCCAGTCTGGGAGTGAGGCCTTAGTGAGTGTTCATTCCTTATCAGTTCACCGGTCGCTAACTTGAACTAGGGGTTGGCAACAGTTGAACTTTGAAATATTTATGAAGCAGGCACCTTGCTACGGGTGTTCCAAATTTATTGACTAACCTCTTCCTCAGAAGTTCCAAGTATTTTAACAATATTCACTGTGTATGAACACTCTACTGGAATCGTTTTTTCCCTGTTCCTTGAAACAGCTCCCAACCTTGGAACCAGCAGTTGGTGTAATGGCTACATTGCTGAACTCCCATGTAGTCGATTGTGGTTCAAGTCCCGGACCTGATGGCTTAAGCTCACACCAGGTGTATGTGCGTGCGTGCCCAAGATCCCAAGAGGAGAAGGGATTGAGGCACGGCCATACCCCCTGGGGGATGATTTTTCGCTTTCTGTCTCTCTGGTGAGCGCATGCGCCCTATAGCAAAAACCTCTCCCCCCTCCAAAAAAAAAAAAAAAGAAAGAAAGAAAGAAAGAAAGAAACAGCTCCCCAACCTGGCTGCTAGGGAACATTTGGAAACAGTGGTCCCACTTAATGTATAGCATTAAGGAGAAAAGAGGAAGTCCCCATCCCATGTGGACATTGTATGGCCACACTGTTCCAGTTTAGGAGGCTGTGGTGAGTGCTGTGGCTGTGGGCTCTCTCTCACTTCTATAAGCTCATGCAGGCTCTGTTCCTAACGCCCACAACAGTAACCTGGCATGGAGGAGGTGACAATTGTCGTGGTCCTGTCTTGGGAATCCCCAGCTGTGTGTATGGGTGTGTATGTGAGGGGCTGTCTGTATTTACCTCTGGGTTTAGACCTGCAGTAACTCTGTCACCTTGGGCATAAGCCACTTAACCTCTGTGGGCCTTGGTTTGCTCTATAAAATGGGGACAAAGCCTCACAGGTTAAAATGGCCGGTAGTAAGTATGTACAGACTTTGCTGGTTGTTAATGTGTAGACGTTTTCTGGACTGAGGGTCTTTTGCTTGCCTTTGACGCTCTACAAGGTCTATCACCTTCGAAAAGGTTACAGATCGAATGGGAGTTTGGTGATGGCGGAAGGTAGAGGCTGACCTAGAGCAAACAGCACGTCTGTTGTCCTTCGGGGGACCAGAGGGGTGACGGGTGTGTTCATGGAAGTGCTAGCTGATTGAAAGCCCTCAAGTGAGTCTAAGCTTGTCAGGGTCAGGCAGTTGCCTCCATGCTATTCAGAGGGGCCCTTTCGTATTCAATTCAAAATCCCCCCTTTATTTATTGATTTTAAAGAGAGAATTTTGCTATAGGGCCAGAGAGACAGAGAGACAGAAAGTGAGAAATCACCGCCAGGGTGGATGGCCACACCTCAGTCCCTTCTCCTACAGTCTCCTCTTGGGATTTTGGGCATGTGCACCCATGTGCCCAGCATGAATTTCAAGCTGCCGGGTCCAGGACCTGAACTGCAGTCGGCCATGTGGAAGTTCAGTGACCTAACCATCTGCTAGCCCCCCCCCCCATTTCCCTTTTCATGGTAAAAGACAGAGAAAGGAGGGCCTCTTGGCCCAAAAGCAAGCAGCATGACTGCTGTGCCATTCTCCCCCTCGGGCTCTGGGGTCTGCCCTGCCTGAGTGTTCTCTTTCTCAATGGCTGTCTTTTGCCTCGGCCACCCTGGCTGCAGGGATGCGTATCCCACGTGCGAGGTGGTGGACGTGCAGCTGTGCTACAACGTGGCCAAGCTGATCTACCTATGCAAGGAGAGGTAAGCAGGGGCAGGCCTGGCTCCAGCTGGCCTGCAGCTTTCCGACCCCTTCCCTGCCGGGTACACACCTCCTTCCCTGCTGGCTTGGGGTCCCCTGGCTGGGAAGGGAGGACAGCGGCCCCTCGTTCAGAAAGCTGGACTCCCCCATCTCTCCTTGTGACTGCTGGTTGAACTGTGGGTGTGGGGTCAGTGCCAAGGAATTGTCTGCAATTTGTGCTCCCCGACCCTGGCACGGCAGGAAGAAGACTGAGAAGAGTCTGACATATTACACAAACCTGCAGGCGAAGACGGGCCAGCGGACCCTCATCAACCCCAAGCCCTGCGGCCAGTTCTGCTGCTGTGAAGTGCAGTGGTGCGAGTGGGTAAGAGCTCATCCCCGGCTGGGAGTGTGGGCACTGCCACACAGGGCCATGTCATCCTGGGGGGTGTGTCTTCTGGCAGGAGGATGCCGTCTCTTACTACACACGCATGAACGACAGGCTGCAGGCGAGGATCACCGAGGAGGAAGGCCACGTTCAGGACCAGCCCCTGGGAATGGCTTTTGTCACCTTCCAAGAGAAGTCCATGGCCACCTAGTGAGTGTGGGTGTGTCCCTGGCTCTCTGTCCCCCTCCCAGTAACTTCCTCTCCCTCTTTGGTGAGTTTGGTCATGTTCATATGAGAGCTGGCGGGAGCTGCGTGTGGTGCAGCTGGGGTGGGCTTCTCGCTGACCCCCTCGCAGGCCGATATGGCCTCATTGCCAGCTGCTGCAGGGGTTCATCTCGTCCGCTCTGTGTCCCAGCGTTGTGCTGAGTGGGATGGAAGTGTCCTCCTTTTGTAGATCCGACTGGAACCGAGGGCCTTCTGTCCATGGGCTTCCTGTCTTCCCACAACAGCAAAGCCATGGGGGAGAGCCCCTGGGGGCACTCAGTGGTGGTCACTGCTATGGGGAGCCTGGCCCTGGGGAGTAAGGAGTCTCTCTTCCCTCTCTCCTGCCCTCTCTCCTCCCTCCCTCCCTTCCGGTTTGTTTATTTCTCCCATGGGTGTGGGTGAGAGAACCAGACAGAGACACAGAGGTAGCATCCCCAACAGGATCTTCATGCTGTGGGCCACCCCCGTTTCAGCAGCCCTGGACCATGAGCACGTGTGCCTGGTGTACTCAGGGAGGTCTCCGGGCATAAACCTGGAACCTTCCCACACGGGCCAGAGAGCATCATGCTTTTCCTCTGTGTCACTGCCAGGCCCCAGGAGTGGCTTTTGATAGTGCCCCTTGGCAGGGGGTTATAAGCTCATAAACGAGTCTATGCGTGGGATCTCAGTGGCATCCCATCTTGGGAACAGCAAGGCTGGGGTCAGGAGAGGGATGCAGAAAGGAGCTGGTCAAGCCAATGCCCCTTCCCCTGCTACCCCTGTCTTGAGCGCCATGACCCTAGGAATGGCCTCCTGGATGTCCCACTTCAGACCCTGAGGCAAGGCTGGGGCAGGAAGAGGCCGGTGGAAAGAGGAACATGTTCTCAGACAGCAGAAGAGGGGCTGGTGGGTTCTTCACAGAAGGCAACGGGTGGAAAGGGTGGGACCCATTGAGATGGTGAGGGGCGAGGCGGGGGTCCTGGGGAGGGAATTTGGAAACAGGCAGTGCGTCATGTGCTCTCACGCTGCTCTCCGTGCTGAGGACGAAATGCGGGAATGGAAGGGCGAAGCCGCTGGGCCAGCAGGAGGAACATGTCAGAGCAGCTTCCTGAGCAGGAGGAGTGGGGCAGTCTGTGGGGGAGCTCGTGTAGGCGCAGCGCAGACAGCAAGGGTGCTGGGGGCAGACGGGAAGGCAGACCCGCCATGCAGAGCCTGCTTCCTTATCTGTAAAGT
This sequence comes from Tupaia belangeri chinensis, assembly GCF_000334495.1. Classification (NCBI taxonomy): domain Eukaryota; kingdom Metazoa; phylum Chordata; class Mammalia; order Scandentia; family Tupaiidae; genus Tupaia; species Tupaia belangeri. Next base: position 8,493,121 of record NW_006160045.1, read on the forward strand.
CGGTGTGCAATCCTGAGCTTGCTGGATTGTAGCGAGAATTCAGCGACATTCTCACATGGCGTCCCAATCACAGCACCTCTTTCTTGGCATTATAATCAAATAATAATAATACGGCAAAGATCCTGTGTCACAGGCTCCTGCTCTTAGTCCCCGTTTGCCACGTACATAGGTGGCGCCTGGGTGGGCTGCCCTGACCAGGTGTGCATCTCCCGGCAGCATCCTGAAGGACTTCAATGCCTGCAAATGTCAGGGCCTCCGGTGCAAAGGTGAGCCCCAGCCTTCCCCCTACAGCAGGGAGCTGTGCATCTCCAAGTGGACAGTCACCTTTGCCGCTTACCCCGAGGACATCTGCTGGTGAGCTCCTGGGCTAGGGAAGGGATGGGAAGAGACCTGGGCTCCTAGTGGCCACCCCGTTGTCACCCACAGCACAGGTGTGGCTGACATGCAGAGCAGACCTACACATATCTCCTGCAACTCTCTGGGCCATAGTCTGGGGACGTGGTCAGTGTGGCCCGACGGAGGCATCACACCATGCAGCCCGCCAGCATTTCTCCCTAGCACCGAAGCCCTGTCCTGCAGAAATGTAGCATAGCTACATATGCTATTTTAATTTCCTCGTCAAAAGAAGGATCCAACAGGTGGCATGGAGGCTAAGGTGGCAGGATCCCACATGGCCAACTGCATGGCTTAGATCCTGGACCTGGCAACTTAAAAAACCACACCAGGCACCTGTGCATGCCAGTAGTATGTGTGGACATGCCCAAAATCCTAAAAGGAGATGCAGAAGGGGTTGTGGTGTGGCCATATCCCATAGGGGGTGTTTTTTCACTCCCCCACCTCTCTGTGTCTCTCTCTCCAGCAAGGGCATGTGCTCTGTAGCAAATTAAAAAAATTAAAAAATGAGGCCAGCAGGTGGCATAGTGGTCAAGGTGCTGGACTCCCATATGGTTGACTGTGGTCTAAGTCCTGGACCTGGTGGGTTGAAACTCATGCTGGGTACATGTGCGTGCATGCTCGAAGTCCCGAGAGGAGAATGGAGGGGAAGGGATTGCGGTGTGGCCATCCCTCCTGGGGGGTGATTTCTTGCTTTCTGTCTCTCTGTCTCTAGCAAACTCACATGCCCTATAGCAAAAATCGCTCTAAACAAGCACACACACACAGCAAAAATCTCTCTAAACACACACACACAGAGCAAATAAACAAAAACAGCAAAACAGAGCAGGTGGAAGGGTCAGCCCTGTGGCCTGGTGGTTGAGAACCAGATACTATACAACTAACCATGTGATTTGAGTCCTGGACCTAGTGGCTTGAAAAACAGGCCAGGCTGTATGCGCGTATGCCCCACACCCTGACAGGAGAGAGAAGTGGAGAAGGGCCTCAGCCTGACCATGCCCCATGGCGGGGTGCTTTCTCCCTCTTCCTTTCCATCTCTTTCTGCCTCTCTCTAGTGACTGCACACACCCTCTGGCAAAGGAACAACCCCCCCCCACCCCAAAACCATAAAAGGCTGGAATGAATGTGAATAGCCCAGTGGGCCTTATCCTCAGATGCAGATTTGCTCTCTTCCTGAGCTTGCTGGATTGTAGCGAGAATTCAGCGACATTCTCACATGGCGTCCCAATCACAGCACCTCTTTCTTGGCATTATAATCAAATAATAATAATACGGCAAAGATCCTGTGTCACAGGCTACTGTGCCACGTACATAGGTGGCGCCTGGGTGGGCTGCCCTGACCAGGTGTGCATCTCCCGGCAGCATCCTGAAGGACTTCAATGCCTGCAAATGTCAGGGCCTCCGGTGCAAAGGTGAGCCCCAGCCTTCCCCCTACAGCAGGGAGCTGTGCATCTCCAAGTGGACAGTCACCTTTGCCGCTTACCCCGAGGACATCTGCTGGTGAGCTCCTGGGCTAGGGAAGGGATGGGAAGAGACCTGGGCTCCTAGTGGCCACCCCGTTGTCACCCACAGCACAGGTGTGGCTGACATGCAGAGCAGACCTACACATATCTCCTGCAACTCTCTGGGCCATAGTCTGGGGACGTGGTCAGTGTGGCCCGACGGAGGCATCACACCATGCAGCCCGCCAGCATTTCTCCCTAGCACCGAAGCCCTGTCCTGCAGAAATGTAGCATAGCTACATATGCTATTTTAATTTCCTCGTCAAAAGAAGGATCCAACAGGTGGCATGGAGGCTAAGGTGGCAGGATCCCACATGGCCAACTGCATGGCTTAGATCCTGGACCTGGCAACTTAAAAAACCACACCAGGCACCTGTGCATGCCAGTAGTATGTGTGGACATGCCCAAAATCCTAAAAGGAGATGCAGAAGGGGTTGTGGTGTGGCCATATCCCATAGGGGGTGTTTTTTCACTCCCCCACCTCTCTGTGTCTCTCTCTCCAGCAAGGGCATGTGCTCTGTAGCAAATTAAAAAAATTAAAAAATGAGGCCAGCAGGTGGCATAGTGGTCAAGGTGCTGGACTCCCATATGGTTGACTATGGTCTAAGTCCTGGACCTGGTGGGTTGAAACTCATGCTGGGTACATGTGCGTGCATGCTCGAAGTCCCGAGAGGAGAATGGAGGGGAAGGGATTGCGGTGTGGCCATCCCTCCTGGGGGGGGATTTCTTGCTTTTTGTCTCTCTGTCTCTAGCAAACTCACATGCCCTATAGCAAAAATCGCTCTAAACAAGCACACACACACAGCAAAAATCTCTCTAAACACACACACACAGAGCAAATAAACAAAAACAGCAAAACAGAGCAGGTGGAAGGGTCAGCCCTGTGGCCTGGTGGTTGAGAACCAGATACTATACAACTAACCATGTGATTTGAGTCCTGGACCTAGTGGCTTGAAAAACAGGCCAGGCTGTATGCGCGTATGCCCCACACCCTGACAGGAGAGAGAAGTGGAGAAGGGCCTCAGCCTGACCATGCCCCATGGCGGGGTGCTTTCTCCCTCTTCCTTTCCATCTCTTTCTGCCTCTCTCTAGTGACTGCACACACCCTCTGGCAAAGGAACAACCCCCCCCACCACCCCAAAACCATAAAAGGCTGGAATGAATGTGAATAGCCCAGTGGGCCTTATCCTCAGATGCAGATTTGCTCTCTGCAGCTTCAGTTGCCTGTGGTCAGCCACAGTTTAATATTCTGAGAGTAAGAGGGAGACCACGTTCATCTAACTGTCAGTATGGCGTGTTATTGTACGTCCTGTTTCATTAGTAGTTATCGTTGCTAATCTCTTCCTGTGCCTAGTTTATGAATTAAACTTCATCATAGGTATGTATGTGTAGGAGAAAACAGTCTAGGGCTCAGTACGAGCCGAGATTTCAGGCATCCACTGGGGTCTTAGCTGTACTTACCCCCACGGATAAGGGAGAACTGCCGTGTGGGCCTGTCCATCTACCTACAATGTTATCATGGTAATGTGAAGTCAGTTTCTTTCTTTTTTCTTTTTTTTTGAGAGAGATTTTTCTTATAGAGCATGTATACTCACCAGAGAGACAAAGAGACAGAGAGACAGAAAGTGAGAAATCACCCTCCTCTCCCAGGGAGGATGGCCATGCCACAGTCCCTCCTCCTCCATTTGCCTCTCGGGATCTTGGGCACACACACATGCCTGGCATGAGTTTCTTTTTTTTTTTTGAGAAGTTTTTGCTATAGGGTGCATGCACCCACCAGAAAGAGAGAGACAGAAAGCGAGAAATTACCCCCCAGGGGGTAATTGTCACACCACAATCCCTTCTCCTCTATTCTCCTCTTGGGATCCTGGGCATGCATGAACACACAACTGGTGTGAGTTTAAGCCACCAGATCCAGGACCTGAACTGCAGTCGACTACATGGGAGTCCAGTGACATAGCCATTACGCCAACTGCTGGTCCCACCCTCGCCTGGCATGAGTTTTAAGTCACTCGGTCCAGACTCGAACTGTGGTCGACTACGTGGGAGTCCAGTGACGTAACCATTATGCCATCTGCTAGTCCCACAGGAAGTCCATTTCTTAAAAAACAGATCTTTTTTTTTTTACATTCTCTTTTCCATACTTAGTCTTTGAAATCTGGTGTGTATTTCACACATCTAGCAAGTAGCTCTCAATTCAGACCAGTCCCCTCTCCACGCTGGGTATCCACATGTGGCAGTGGCTACAGTATTGGGCAGTGCAGCCTTAGGTCGGTCACAGCCTAGGGACATGCTGGTGAGCTGAGACATGCCCACAGGGCCCAGGTGAGCCTTGAGCACCGAGGCGAGAGTGAGGGTACCCTCAGAGGCCCCAGCATGGCTGCCTGACCAGCCCTGCCTCAGCTCCCTGCACAGAATGAGCTTTGTGCACTCCTCTTTGCTGGCTCTCATTCAGCCCCTGTCAGTTTTGCTCTTCAGTTTGTAGTCCTTCCTGCACTTGGTTTCTGGGTCCGTCCTTCATGGGGGCAAGAGGCCAGAGCAAGTTCCAGCCATACTTTTGTTCTCTCTCTCTCTCTCTTTTTTTTTTTAAAGAGGTTTTTGCCATAGGGTGTGTGTGCTTGCCAGAGAGA
>NW_006160045.1:8497931-8501289 GCF_000334495.1 Tupaia belangeri chinensis
AGTGTGGACAGTCAGTATATATTAAGTGGAGACATACAAAGTCTCTCCTTCATAGTCTGACTTGCTTAACTCAACAGTTAATCTTCCATATGTGTCCACTTTCTATCAAAATGCCAGGGTCTTGTTGTTTTCTATGGCTAATAGTGTATATGTGCCACACTTTTCAATCCATTCTTCTGTTCGTGGACATCTGAGTTCATTCCATGTCTTAGCAATTGTGAATAATGCTGCAATAAAGAGATGTACAAGCACTTTTCCAACTGAGTGTTCTACCCTTTGGGTAGATACTCAGGAGTGGAATTGCTGGATCATATAATAGTTCTATTTGAAGGTCTTTGAGGAACCTCCATATTGTTCTCCATAGTGACTGGACCAATTTACATTCCGACCAACAGTGTAGGAGTGTTCCTTTTTCACCACACCCTCTCCAGCATTTATCAGTTTTTGGTTTTGTTAATCTTTGCCATTCTGACTGGGGTTAGATGTTATCTCATTGTAGTTTTGATCTGCATCTCCCTTATGATGAGGAATGTCGAGAGCATTTCTTCATATGCTTTTTGGCTGTTCATATGTCTTCCTTAGAGAGTTGTTTATTCAGTTCATTTTCTTTTAATTGGGTTCATCTTTTTCTTTTAGGTAAGCCACTTGAGTTCCTTGTGTATTCTGGTTATCAGTCCCTTATCTGAGGCACAGTTAACAAAAATTCTCTCCCATTCCGAGGGTTGTCGATTCACACTAATTATGGTGTTATTTGTGTGCAGACCTGGTCCCCAGGCCCTGGACTTGAACTGCATTTGGCCCTGTGGGAGTCCAGTGATGTAACCACTATACCATCTGCTGCCCCCATACTTTTGTTCTTTTGTCCCCACTTCCATCCTCCTTGCATCCCAGCCATGGCCCCATTGAGAAGACTGGGTCGCTGGTTACACAGCATCACAGATGTGTCTTAGAAATGCCATGTGGGAGCCTTGTTGGGCCTGCGTGGGTACTCATGCCATCTCTTTGGGTAGATCTTGGCATCCAGAGTCTAGCCAGGAATGTCGGGGCAGCAGTTTTCCTTCTGAACTCAGATACTTAAGATTCAGCCTTCCTGTAGCTTCCTGTAGATCAGAGCAGAGAACTTGCCTTAACTCTAGACGTCCAAAGGAGCCCTCAGCCAGAGCCGTGGGATGGTCTCTTGGCCTACCTAAAGATCTGATCTTCTGACTCACTCAAGCCATGGCATGGAGAGATAAACTTCTGGTCCCGTGTTCCCCCTGCAGGAAGAACCTTTCTATCCAGGGCCTCCGCTGGTGGCTTCAGTGTCTGGGCATCAATTTCACCCTCTTCGTGGGACTGTTTTTCCTGACCACTCCCTCCATCATTCTCTCCACCATGGACAAGTTCAATGTCACCAAACCCATCCATGCACTGAATGTGAGTAACTCTTCTGCAAAGCACATTGCAGGAGGGTGTGCTAAGTTGAAAAGGAATGGGGGCTGAGGGGTGTCCGGGGCACAGAACCATGTCGCTCAGCTCATGTCTGTGCTTTTAAGCCTTAAGTGGGCATGGACACATGTATTATAATGTCTTTATAGGAATGGGAAAACAAATTTTTAGAGGAATCAATATACATGCTCAGTAGTAGGGGTCGGTTGAGTTGAATGAAGTATATTTAGCCTAATAGAATTTTAAGCATCCATGAAACATTGTACAGTGTTGGGGCAGACCTGGGGGGATTATGATAGAAACAATGTAAAATCATCACTAAGGATTGGTTACAGTGTTGATAGTGGTGGTGTACATGGCCATACTGTGGGCAGGAGACAGGAGAGAATGCAAGAGTTCTGTTGATTGGGGTGGCAGTGTCGGCAGTGTCACAATTTTTAAAAAAAAATATTTTAGCTTCTAATAATCTTGTTATAAAGTTCTTCATCCTGCATAGGTAATAAATGATTTTCCAAACTCTTAGATGGATTAATGAGATAACAGCTGAACACTTCCTAAATTGGCATCTATGTAAAAAGATACTGGTTTCTCATAATTAGCTTTGCTGAAATGCCTCCCTTACTCTTTTTGTTTTGTTTTCATTTTTATTTAAAAAAATTATTATTATTATTTTTTAATTTGACCAGAGAGAGACACAGGGAGAGAGAGAGACTGAAAGTGAGAAAGCAAGCCCCCAGGTCTGGAACTCTGAGGTTGGCATGTGGGAGTCCAGCATCTTAGCCCCCATACGACCCACTGGCCTTGCTCTTTTTTCCAATTCTATCTGGCATTTGGTTAGTCATCCTTGGGAAAGCAACCTGGATTGGAGGGCTTGTGGTCCTAGTCTTTACTTTGCTGTCCCCTAGTTGATGAATTCTTTTTTTTTTTTCTTTTTTTGGAGAGGTTTATGCTATAGGGCGCGTGCGCTCACCAGACAGACAGAGAGAGACAGAAAGTGAGAAATCACTCCCCAGGGGGGATGGCCACGCCGCAATCTCTTCTCCTCCAATCTCCTCTCGGGATTCTGGGCATGCACGCACATGCACTCAGCGTGAGTTTAAGCCACTGGGTCCGGGACTCGAACCCCGGTTGACTATGTGGGAGTCTAGCGACATAGTCATTATGCTAACTGCTGGTCCCCCTAGTTGATGAATTCTGAGCCTCAGTTTTCATCCAAAAACTGGAGTTAAAACACCTGCCACATTATATGCTCATGAGCTGGCTGTAATGAGATCAAATGAGCTTATGTGCAGTTGTAGCTCTTTTCTGACTCGATATGTACTAAAAACCCCTACATATTCATTAATCAGTTTCATTTGGATTTAAAGCAGGTAAACATTTCTTTTCTTTTTCTTTTTCTTTCTTTCTTTTTTTTTTTTTTTTTTTTTTTTGGGAGAGAGATTTTTTGCTATAGGGCATGTGTGCTTGACAGAGGCAGAGAAAGAGAAAGTGAGAAATCACCCCCCAGGAGCTGGCCATGCCGCAATCCCTTATCCTCCATTGTCCTCTCAGGATTTTGGGCACACATATACACATGCCCAATGTATGTCAAGCCACTGGGTCCGTGACTCAAACTGTGCTTGGCCAAATGGGAGTCCAGAGCCCTAACCACTATGCCACCTGCTGGTCCCACATTTTTTCTTTTGCTAACCTGTTGATGTAGGGACGAGGCCCGTTCTTTTGAGAATGAATCAACAGATTCATTCTGAGTATACCTTCATTTTACTGTTTGTAATTCCAGATGTAGTTTCTTTAAAGATACTTGCAGACTAATGCAGCTCTCTGCATTTGCCCCTTTCCTCCTTTGAAAGTGAGTAAATCTTTTCTATCCACTTAAAAAAAAAAAGAGAGAGGGACCAGCAGGTGGCGTGGTGGTTCAGGTGCTGGACAC
>NW_006160045.1:8501383-8506717 GCF_000334495.1 Tupaia belangeri chinensis
TAAAAAAAAAAAAAAATCAATGAATGAATAAATAAAATAAAATAAATAATTATTAAAAAACAGGAGAGAGAGAGACTTGCAGACATTCTAAGTATAGATTGCTCCCAGATTTCATACACCTTGGTCTTGTATGGTTAATTTACTCTTGAATAATTTAACAGCATTTTTTTTTTTTTTTAGAAAATAGCCTTTCCCTAGTCTTCCCAAACTATCCAATTCAGTTTTCAAAGAATGTTGCTCTCTACTTCAAAAAACATTTATTTATTGTTAATATTATTTTTAAATTTGCTATAGGTCATGTGTAGGCACGGGGGGGTGGGGGGGTCGTGGCGGGGGGGGCCGGGGGGTTCTCACTAGGCTAGGTCTGAGACTCAAACCGCAGTGGGAGTCTAGAGCCCCAACCACCATGCCACCTGCTAGCCCCAGCTTTTCTCTACTTTTAAGTTCATTTAATCAGTGAAAGTAAGATGTTAATTGAGCCATTCAATATAGTAGGGACAGACACAGTAGAGTCCTGGCAAGCCCCTGTGTGACCAGGGCTTGCTGACAGGCAGGCTGGTTGGAGAGGAGCTCTGGCCTTCAGCCTTGGTCTCCAGACAGTTTTCCAGGGAACGGAGAAGGTGATTGTTTAGTCAGGGGAGTGGGGTTCAGTTGTATGTGAAACTGCCTGCTTTGCTGAAAAAGCTACTCAAATGTAAGGTGCCGTTACTGATTATTCAACCAACATTGATGGACTGCCTACTGTGGACTCCTCAATGCAATATTGGTTCAGGGGATCAAGGGTGACCCAAACCCCGGGAGTCCCGTAAGCTGCCATGCCAGCCTGGCTCGGCCTCAGAGCCTCTGCGGCTCACAGCCCCTCCAGCTCATTGTGGTGGCCTCGTCTTCCAGGACCCGATCATCAGCCAGTTCTTCCCTACCCTCCTCCTCTGGTCCTTCTCGGCCCTGCTCCCCACCATGGTCTACTACTCAACGCTGCTGGAGTCTCACTGGACCAAGTGAGTGCTGGGAGCCTCCAGGCCCCTACTGGGGATGAAAACCTCTGACCCCTAACAACCGCCCCTTGCCCGGGGTAGGGGCCTTACCGGGGACGCCTGGAGCACTGTGGAGACCACGTGTGCTCACTCTGACTTCCCACAGGTCAGGGGAAAATTGGAACATGATGACCAAGATCTACATATTCCTGATCTTCATGGTGCTAATCCTGCCCTCCCTTGGCCTCACCAGGTATGCGCCCCTGCCTCTTGCTCTACATTGGGAACCAGGGTCACGTCTAGAGGGCACTGCCCGGGAAATGGAATGATTTTGGAGTAAATATAAACCCCTGAGAACCTTTAAGTTCCTTGTATTCACTGGAGTGTCGCTGGTCCAATGACTGTTCTTCACATAGGATCTTCCTTCCTTAAAGGAAAAATAAAGTTTGAAAACCTTTCTCAAATAAAGTTTGAGGGCCTTCCTCTTAGGGAGGGTCTAATCATGACCTTGTTTATGGGGAAGAAGGAGGTTTCTGTTAAAGCAGGCCCTGGTCAGCCACACTGTGGTGGCGTCCTAGACAACAAACGCAGGTCTTCAGAGTCAGCTGGTTTTTAGAACGGAACAAAATGAAGTCATGCGTGGTGCTCACACGGAATGCTGGAAATTCATTCTTACGGGATTCATTTGTTTTGCAGCCTGGACTTTTTCTTCCGGTGGCTCTTTGACAAAAACACCTCTGAGGCCTCTATCAGGCTGGAGTAAGTACGGGCCAAGTGGCATTCTGAGGCCAAGGCCCTGGGTGAAAGTCCACAGGGGCTGGAGCTGGGCCTGCACTGGGAGGGCTGGGGCAGTTGTGTGTTCAGAACAGGCTCATTTCTCCCCAGAGGCAGGGCCTGGGGCTTTGCCACCACCCCTGCCGGGCTCTTGGCACTCACGGCGGGGCTGACCCACTTTGTACTGTTCTGATAGAATTGTGGTTACTCTTTCAGGCCAGAACTCAATTAGGGGCAGCCTTGTTCCTTCTTTGGAACTTACTCGCTAAGCACAGAGCTGCATGGGGAGGAAGAACTGCTGCTCTCAGTGGTACATGGGAGGGAGGAAGTAGAATTACCACTGAACGTGGCCACCAGAATAGTTGTCTGGTCTGGGGTTAGTTTTGGAGAATGGAATGAAACATTGCTGATGTGTGTCTTCATTAGTATTTTAAGCTTATTCCACACCCAGTTAATAGTTCTTTTTCTTTTCCTTTTTTTTTTTTGGAGAGGTTTTTTTTGCCATAGGGCCTGTGTGCTTGCCAGATAGACAGGGAGAGACAGAGAGACAGAAAGCGAGAAATCACCCCCCAGGGGGGATGGCCACGCCGCAATCCCTTCTCCTCCATTCTCCTCTCTGGATCTTGGGCATCCACACACGTGCCCGGCATGAGTTTTAAGTCAAAGTCACTGGGTCCGGGACTCAAACTGTGATCGACTACATGGGAGCCCAGTGACATAGCCATTATGCTAACTGCTGGTCCACCCAGTTAATAGTAATAGTTATCACTTCATGCCACAGTATGCATGCATGAAAGAGAGACTGAGAGAGCATGCACAAACACCCCCGCCCCTTCCCTACAAGGCCTGATCACGCTGCAATCCTTTTTCCTCCACTTCTTCACCCCAGCAAGATCTGGGCATGCACTCATGCCCAGTGTGTCTTTCAGGTCAGCAGAGCTGGGACTTGAACCCTAGTCAGCCATGTGGGATGCAGCTGCTTCTGTGCAGTGCCTAACTGCTGTGCTATGGGGTCAGCCCAGTAGTAGCTATTAAAAAGGCACTATGTTGGGGCCAGCAGGAGGCGTGGAGGTTAAGGGCACTGAATTCCCACATGGCTAACCACAGTGGCTTGCTTTCTTGCTTTCCCTTTCTCTCTCTCTCTCTGTCTCTGTCTTGTCAAATTAATAATAATAATAACTAATGGAATTAAATAATAAATAATTATTAAAAAAAGAAAAGAAAAGGCACTATATTAAATGCTTTATACTTCTTTTTCTTTCTTTTCTTTTCTTTTTTTTTTTTTGGAGAGGTTTTTGCTATAGGGCGTGTGCGCTCGCCAGACAGACAGAGAGAGACAGAGAGACAGCGAGAAATCACCCCCCAGGGGGGATGGCCACGCCACAATCCCTTCTCTTCCATTCTCCTCTCGGGATCTTGGGCATGCATGCACACGCGCCCGGCGTGAGTTTTAAGCCACCGGGTCCAGGACGCGAACCCCGGTCGACTATGTGGGAATCCAGCGACATAGCCATTACGCTAACTGCTGGTCCCTATACTTATTTTTCTCATTAACCTTTATACCAACCTATGCAGTAGATACTATTAGTATCTTCATTTTACAGACAGGGAGACCAAGGCTCAGAAATGTTGGACAACTGGGGCTGGCAGGTGGCATGGTGGTTAGGGGTGCTAGACTCCCACATGGTGGCTTGCTTTCTCACTTTGTCTCAGACCTGGTGGCTTGCTTTCTCACTTTCTCTGTCTCAGACCTGGTGGCTTGCTTTCTCACTTTCTCTGTCTCTCCCTCTCTGGTCAAATTGAAATAAATAACTAAATGGGTAAGTAGAGTTAAATAAAAAATAATTCTAAAAACAAAATAAAACAGGACATATTGGACAACTTGCCCAGGTTTTCCAGCTAGTTAAGAATTCAACCCCAGCCCGTTACACTTTAGGTCCTAATAAAGGCTTCGGATCGACTTTCCAAAGGAGTGTTTGTAGGGAAGGCTGGCCGTGCTACCTGTGAGGATGGGGTGAATTAGTTTAAATGAGTTCTAGGGAAGCTGCTGACTCAGAAGCTGGCAGCCAGAGAGACACTCATACACCCAGCCAGCTCTTGTCCAGGCTGATGGCCACTTCCAGATCGGCACACCCAGCAGCCACCTCTCAGTCCCCATCGTAAGAAAGCTGTGAGCAGCAGCCGATAGATGAATGGAACCTCTCTCCTTGAAACGCTGTCTTCTCTCGGCTCTGAGATTCCGCTCTCCTGGCTCTCCTATCCCGTGACGTCCATTTCTTGGCTTCCTTCTGGGCCCTTTCACAGCCTCCCAGCTTCAGATACCTTGGGTTTCTCTCGCTCTGCCTCTCTAGGTAAACTCCTCTGGGCCTGGGGCTTCAGTGCCTCCCACTACTCCTCAACTGAAGTCTGTGGGCAGCACCCACGGTTACAACTCAGGCCTGCCTGCCTCAGCTCCATCTGGAGTTCCCTGGGCATCTCGGACTCTACCCAAAACCAAACGCCTGACCTTTACCTCAGACTTGCTGCTCCCAATTTTCTTCTTTCCATGTTTTTTATTCTTTTTCCCCCCAGTTGCTTTGGCAAAAGGCCTTAGACCTCACCGTGTCACCTTTCTCTCCCTCGCCACCCGAGTCTATTGGCAAGCTGCCAGCTCTCCTAGACAGATCCTAGTCTGACTGTTTCACCAGCTCCACCAGGACCTCTCTCGTCCCACACAGGGGCAGCAGCAGGAGCCGTCTGGTCCCCACCCCCGGTGCCCTCGCCCGTCAGAGCGGCTCTCCCGCCCTGGCTGGCCCTCAGCTCCTTTCAGCCTCATGTATTTATATTTTAAGTTAATTTATTTACTTTTTTCTGCGAGACAGGGGGGCCCTGCTAACAGGGTCTCCATGCCACAATCCACTGCCAGCGTCAGCCACAGGGACATGTGGGCCTGGTGGGCAGAGGGAAGCCTCGGGCTGCTGACCTGGGTCCAGTTGAGTTACATCTCAAGTAATCTGTGAGCAACATCCGGCGCATGTAACCAAGGCTTCCTCCTGAAATGCTGTTTTCTCTCAGCTCTGGGGCGCCACTCTCCCCGCTCTCCTGTGGCCCTGCACCCTCTCACCTCACGTGCTCCCTTCCAGCCCACTAGCCCATTTGCTATTCCCTGACTAAGCCAGACACACCCGTCAGAGCCACTGCCTGGTGTTCCTTTCCCTGGAGTCCCCTCTCCCAGGCCGCTAGATCACGTGTCTGCAGAAAGATGCCTCGTTAGAAAGGCTTCTCTGCCGCCATAGTAAGAGCGAGCTCCTCCCCTGCACTGCACTCGCGTGCTGTTTACTGGTTTGTTCTATGAGTCCCAGCTGGGATGGAAGCTCTGAGAGGTTGGGTTTTGTTTCTGTCTCCATGCTGAGGGCTTCCTCGCCCGGTCCAGGGCCTGCCTCTGACTGGGGTGGGAAGGAGGCTCCCTTGGCTCTCAGAGCATGGACCCGCCCTGTCTCCCCAGGTGCGTCTTCCTGCCCGACCAGGGCGCCTTCTTCGTGAACTACGTCATCGCCTCGGCCTTTATCGGCAACGGCATGGAGCTGCTGCGGCTGCCGGGCCTCAT
>NW_006160045.1:8507196-8519918 GCF_000334495.1 Tupaia belangeri chinensis
GGGAACCGGCGGGGAGCGGCTGCGGCTGCCGGGCCTCATTCTCTATACCTTCCGTATGATCATGGCCAAGACAGCTGCCGACCGCAGGAACGTCAAGCAGGTGCCACGTCCTGGGGTGCAGGGCTGGGTCCCAGACTCACCCCAGCCAGGCCTCTCACCACCACTGCGCCCCACTTTACCAGCCGCCTGCTAGCCCCAGGATAGAGCCAAGGGCTTCTCAGACGGACCCAGGGCTGCTTTGCCGTCAGCGGGAGGCCCGAGGAGCGGCCTGGGAGCTGCACATCTGCCTCCAGCCTCCACTCTAAGGGCTGGAGGAGTGTTTTGCAGATGTCGAGTTTTAACCGGTTTGGTCTTGTGAGCACATATGTACAATTAGCCTGGCACGGGCCTCGTCTGCACTCTCAGGAGCACTACATGTGTCAAAGGCATTTTGGGCTGTGGCACTTGCTCCAGGATTCCCGAAACTGGGGGTGGGGGTTCTCTCGTGCTCTCCTTGCCAAGGTAGGTGCCAGGAGAGGAGGTGGAGGAAGTGGTTGCATGCGTCCCTTTCGTCATCAGTGCCCCCATGAGATGGGCCTGCTAGTGTGCGCATTTTACAGGTGTGACCTAGGCTGGCCCAGGGTGGGAGGTGCAGAGCCGATGTCGGGTCTGACACCACAGCCTGTGGGGAGGCACTACAGCTCTGCTCAGGCCATCGCTGCCCTCTCGGGGCTCACAGGCCTTTAGGGGAGACGTGGTTAAGACCAGGGAAACACTAAGAAAACACATATCACTGAACCTGAGGGCCTTGGGAGGAGTGGGTGTGCTCTGGGTGAGCCGGCACAGGCTGGTGGAGGAAGAGAACTCGAGGCGGGGTGGCCGTGCTCCTGCCCAGCCCTTCCCCACTGCTCTCCGCTGCCTCCCGGCCTCAGTGCATGGCAGGTTGTCTCAGAGGAACAAGCCTGCAAGCCCCTCTCTACCTCCTCCTCGCAGAACCAGGCCTTTGAGTACGAGTTTGGAGCCATGTATGCGTGGATGCTGTGCGTCTTCACCGTCATCATGGCCTACAGCATCACCTGCCCCATCATCGCGCCATTCGGTGAGTGGGCCCTGCCTGGAACTGGTCTCAGGTGCGTGGACAGCTCATTCCACCCAGCCTTCCAGGCAGCCGCTGCCAGGGCACTATGGACCTCTCACAGAGCAGACAGGAACCACGAGCTGCCAAGGAACCACATGTGACACCAACTTTCATCTTTCTGTTTTATTGCTAGAGAGTGCATGTGCTTGCCACACACACACACAGACACACACACACACACACACACACACACCCCTCCCGAGAGAGTGTGGTCACACTGCAATCCTTTTCTCTCTATTCCTTCAGTCCATCTGGATTTGGAGCATGCATATACAGGTGCCTGGCGTGTTTTCCCAAGCTGCAGGGCAGGGGATCTAACTGCAGTCAGCCATGTGCTCAGGGCCAGCCCTTGTTTCATTCCTAAATGAATTCCTTCTATTGGCCTCCCAGCTATGACCTCTCTTAGGACTTCTGGTCTGAAGCTCTCTGCCAGTTGGCCATATCTGTCTGTAGCTCTGTCTTCCTTTAAAATTTACTCATTTAGGGTCCAGCAGATGGCATAATGTTTATGTCACTGGACTCCCATGTTGTCAACTGCAGTTCGAGGCCTGGACCCAGCAGCTTAAAAGTCACACCAGGTGCATATGCATGTGTGCTCAAAATCCTGAGAGGAGAACACAGGAGAAGGAATTATGGCATGGCCATTCCCCCGGGGGGAAGGGGGTGATTTCTTGCTTTCTGTCTCTCTGTCTCTCTAGTGAGTGCATGCGCCCTATAGCAAAAATCTCTCTCAAAAAAAAAATCTGTAAAATTTATTCATTTATTTCTTCTTTTTAAAAAAGATTTATTTATTTAATGACATTTATTATAATAATAATTATTATTCTTTTTAATTTGGCCAGAGAGAGAGAAAGGGAAAGGGGGAAAGCAAGCCACCAGTTTCGGCCACGTGGGAATCCAGCGCCCTTAGCCACCATGCCACCTGCTGGCCCCACTTGTTTATTTCTTCTATGAGAAAGAGATAGAGACAAAGAGATAGCACCCAACAAGATCTCCAAGCCATGATCCACGCCCCAGTCTCAGTCAGCTTTCACGGGCATGCGTGTGTGTGAATGCCTAGCATACCCGCGGAGGTCCCAGGATGCACTCTGGGTCTTTCCCATGTGGATCCAGTGTGTTACTGCTGCACTGCGGCCTGACCATGCTTTCTTGGTTGGTTCTCTAGCAGCACGGAAGCCATCGGCAGTGGTAACAATCAAAGCTGTCACACGGATGCTCTGGCACTGGCCAGCTGCTGTTGCCCCCGAAGTAGATTATCATGATTAATCCTCACTAGTCCTGTGGGCAGGGCTTGTCCTATGCCCCTTTCACAGATGAAGAACTTCATGTGTTGTTTGTAAGGAGAGATCCAGGATTCGAACTTAGGACTATTGGCTTCCAAGGTCAAGGTCTTGGCTACTAAAATAAAACCTCAGGGGACCAGCAGTTAGCGTAATGGCTATGTCGCTGGACTCCCACGTGGCCGACCGAGGTTCGAGTCCCGGACCTGGTGGCTTAAACTCACGCCGGGCGCGTGTGCATGCGTGCCCAAGATCCCGAGAGGAGAATGGAGGAGAAGGGATTGCGGCATGGCCATCCCCCCTGGGGGGTGATTTCTCGCTTTCTGTCTCTCTGTCTCTCTCTGTCTGGCGAGCGCATGCGCCCTATAGCCAAAACCTCTCCAAAAAAAGAAAAAACAAACAAACAAAAAAACCCCCAAAAACATCAGGAACTGGCAGGGATATGGAAGGTGCTGGCAGGAAAGAGAACACCCAAGACACTGTTGGCAGTGCTAGCTGAAGTGCGGGGTAGAAGTTTTAGTTTCCCTGTGTACTTCCTTGTTCAATTTAAAAAATAAGAGCCTGGCATAATAGAAGAGGTAGCGCCCCCTGCTGGGCCACCCCTGGGGTACGACCCTTGGGCGTTTGTGGCCTGTGATGTGGGCAGGAGGCCAGCCAGGGTGGGAGGAGGGCAGAAGAGAGTGGGAGGACTGAGGGAGGGGAGGACCAGGGAGAGTTTGGGGCCGGGTATCTGAGCGAAACTGCCTTTCCCCAGACGATCCTGGGATTTCCGTGTTCCAGGACACCATTACGCCCTTGGGGTCAGAAACCAGGACGGGGAGAAAGAGGGAGACTAAGAGAGAGAGGGAGGGATGTGCATTTTGCCCAAGTTTGGGTCCATGTGGTCAAACAGCAGCCCTCGCTCTCCTGAGAAGGGGCAGAGGCACCCCTGCATCTCAACGGGGTCTCCAGCTCACAGCCCACCTCTGCAGGCCTCATCTACATCCTGCTCAAGCACCTGGTGGACCGGCACAACCTCTACTTCGCCTACCTTCCAGCCAAGTTGGAGAAGAGGATCCACTTGGCCGCAGTGAACCAGGCCTTGGCAGCCCCCATCCTGTGCCTCTTCTGGCTCTACTTCTTCTCCTTCCTGCGCCTAGGTGAGGGCCCCTTTGGACCTGGGGGGACCAGCTCCAGGCCTCACATTCCCTCATCCGCACCAGCCGGTCAGATCCCTTACTCTTTAATAGCATCCCCTGGGGGCCAGTGAGAACCTGGTGCCCTGGGAGAGGGCTGGCTGGGTTGGTGCTGCCAGCCCAGCTCCTGCACGAGAGCAGCCAAGGCCTGGCCCGTTGCCCTGACATTCCTGTGGAGGAGACAGCTCCTGTATCAGCTCCGGGCAGCAGACCAGAAGTGATGGGGCTGATCCGGCTTATCCTTTGCCGGCTGCGGGTGGGCCCAGGTCCTCACACCTGGCAGCGGGAAGGAGGTGGGGACGTGCAGGAGGGAAAACTGACACTCTTGGGAAAAAGAGAAAGGCAGAAGCCATGCGGGTCTCTCCCCAGTCAGCCATGGGTACCCTCTGTCCTCCCTAGCCCGAGGGCGGGAGACTGGAGGGGACACACCTGGTGAGCGAGCTGGCAAACTACCATGGACTGGGCATCCCAGAGCCCGAGCCCTGACTAGGGACGATGCTGGTCATTCAATGGGGCCACTCTGTGCTCCTGGCTGTGAAGACAGTGCCCAGACTGAAGGATGGGTTAGGCCTTTCCCGGAGTGATGCGAGGTTAGGCCTTTCTTTTATTCTGCCTGGGGGAGAAGTCACCTGCAGGTCTTGCACCAGGTGCAGAGGAGGGTGGTAGCAGCCCCTCGCCACCCTCCCCCAAGCTGCCCCTTCCCTCCCAGGTATAAAGGCCCCCTCCACCCTGTTCACCTTCCTGGTCGTGCTGCTCACCATCCTGGTCTGCCTGGCCTACACCTGCTTCGGGTGCTTCAAGCACCTCAGCCCTCTGAACTACAAGGTAAGGCTCTCCCTCCTGCCCCTGCTGGCCAGGACCTGGAGGAAACGTGGTCAGGTCTCCTCACTCCACTCTACCCTCCCCTCTTCCTTCCCGTATCAACACAGTAACCGCCTCTACCCTCTCCTCTTCCTTCCCGTATCAACACAGTAACCACCTCCTCTGGGTTTTAGGATTTTGTTTTCCCCCTGGGAAAGGCGTGGGTAGTTGGCTGCCATGTGGGACTTCCCTCCCTGCACCGCCATCCCTGCTCCCTGCACTCACCCCCGCCCGCATCCTCTCGGGGTCTGCCACTGGGAGCTTGGTGCTCGCTGGTACTATTATTCTGGGTGTTAGGAGTCTGTCTGTTTAGAGGGTGTTAGTTCGGGGAGATCAGTTTTATTCGTCATTGCAAGTTTTTACCGTTACCTGCAGACAGAAGAATCAGCAAGCGACAAAGGAAACGAGGCCCACGTGCCTCCGCCATTCACGGTACGTCTCTGCTCGCCGCCCCTCCTTGCTCTGGCCTCAGGGGCCTCTGCAAACACGCTTTGACCATTTCTTGCTAAGACAGAAATGCCTTGGTCACGTGACAGGCATGTTTCTGAATTCACGTTGATGGAGAAGGGCCCTCGATCCCCCTGGATGCTTGGCCTGTGCATTTGAAGCCACAGCAGCCCGTGCGAAGGTTTTACCCTTGCTACAATGCGCGCGGGCCCCCTTAGTGTCAGCTCCTCGCTCGCCGTCCTCCTCTCATATTTAATGATTTAATGCCTAGTGAGTCTGGGGCTTTGGTGAAGCAACACGGTAAAGCCCTGTGGTCTGGTGATCTTTACCAAGAGCCCTGCCGGTGGCAGGTCCCCCACTAGGCACCAAGAGGGGGTCGAATTCCATCAATGAATGTGGCTCCTGCTTTGGGGGAAGGTGCTGTGTTCAAGACATCAGGCCTCCTTTCCCTCCTGATTCTCCTGCTTCCAGCTTCTGGGGTCCTGCTCCTGGGGTGCTCTGCTCGGCTCTGATTAAGGAGCAGAGCCCAGTGGCCTTCCTGACAGACCCGACGCTAGGACAGCAGCCGAGCTCATAAGCAGTGTACTTTCCAGTGGCTGCCTCCCAGGTGTCAGCGTCTTATCAGCGGCTGTCCTTGGTCAGCCCCAGGGGAAAAGGTCCTCAGAAAGGTTTATTACCCAGAGACACACCCGTGGCTCAGCCAGGCAAAGGGAGGGAGGTGCAGGTGGATGGTGTAACTCTGTCCTTCTCAGCCTGGGTCTGGGGACGAGTGGAGCAGGGCTCTGGGCCCTCGGCCAGTGGTGGGAGCCTGGGATTGGGTGGAAAGGCAGGGTACAGATGGCTTCCACATGCCGGAAGTCCCGCCGATGGCATTCCAAGCCTACCCATGGACGTAGACTTGTTGCCTACATGAAGTGAGAAGTCCTCCTAGAATCCAGATCTGGGAAATTTTTTTTTTTCGCTGAGAAACAGAGACACTTGCTTCTGTGTGATAATATGAACCTGTGCAAATGATTCTGTTTTACCCTGGCTGCTGGGAACTTCCGCAGTTGGTATATTTTGGGTTCTGACATCCCAAATTAATGTTGTAATTTTGTCTGTCTTTTTTTTTTTTTTTAAGTTTTTTTTTTTTTTTTTCGCCATTGAGCATGTGTGTCACCAGAGAGAGGGAGAGAGAGGAAAAGTGAGAAATCACTCCCCAGTAGGGATGGCCATGCCACAGTCCCTTCTCTGTTCTCTTGGGATTTGGGGCATGCACGCACATGTACCTGGCATGATTTTCAAGCTGTTGGGTTCAGGACTTGAACAAGGCTGGCCATGTGGGAGTCTAGTGCCTTAACCACCATACAAATAAATGCCAGCCCCTTGTCTGTGTCCTTTATGAGCAGGTATGTGTCCTGCAGTGGGGGGACGTGGTATGGAACCTCATGCCCATGCACACTGAGCACTAACTCCCCCATTTGCTGACAGCCCTATGTGCCTCGGATTCTGAACAGCTTGGCCTCGGAAAGGACAGCCCTGTCCCCGCAGCAGCAGACCTATGGTGCCATCCACAACATCAGTGGGACTCTCCCTGGGCAGCACCTGGTCCAGAGCCCAGCAGACAGCATGGCTGCTGCCTACCAGGAGGCCTGAGGCTGAGCAAAGTGCCCGGAGAGCCTGGGAGCAGAGAAGCCACAGGAGAACTGGCTGACCACGGCCCCAACCAAGTTCACGCCTTCTTTCCATCAGTTTCAAGTCTCTCTGCTCTGCAGAGATGGAGCCAGGCACGTCTAGCTCAGACCCTGTTTGAGGGGCAGTGTTGGCCTGCCAGCTGAGGGCCACTGGCAGCGGCCCTTCTTCTGGTAACAGCAGCAGTGAAGGGAGAAGGTGCAGCTCCCCGCCCTCACTGAGGCTGTGCAGTTCCCAGGCCCCCTCCTACATGAGCTGCCAGCTCTGTGGCTGGGATGCCGTCCCTGGTGGTTTGTAGCCAAGATCACCTGCTGGAATTGTGCCCCTAGGCCAATTAGCCCTGAAGACTATATTGGGTAATAGAAATGGACCAGTCGGGGGGAGTGGTACTGCCTCCTGAGCACCCACACACTGCCTGGCCCCTGTAGGCACACACGGCTGATAACCAAAGAGCCCGCAGCAGTCCCAGGGCTGACGCGGGGACTAGATGGGGCCCAGCGCCCTCTCCTTGTGTTCATTCACCTGCCCTGGCCCAGCCCAGCCATGGCCAGTGTGTTCCGCACAGGCCTTTCCCAGCTATGCACTCGCCCTCCCACCCTGTCCTTAAGGTTTTGTTTTGGTATTGCGTTGTCAGGGATGCTGTCTGGGCCAGGGTCACCCAGCAGCAGGCAGGGACAATGAGGACCTCTAATAAAGTGCCCATAGGACCACACTGCTGAGATGCAATGTCTCCCGCCCCCTGCCGGCTGGTGGGCAGGGCTCTGCGCAGGCGGCTCCGGGGCGGCCAGCCCCTCACTGGTCAGCTGCTCCAGGATAGGAGGGCGAGTGCTCAGGGCCTCCTGGGAGCACAGGAGAGGAACAGGAGGGTGACTGGCCTGGCACAGGACTGGCCACTGCCTTTGACACGTGACCCCATCCAGAAGGACGCAAAGCCCCTTGTTTTTTTCCCTCTTGGTGGGATGCTGAGGCTGGGAGGCTGGTCGGACTTTTGCTCAAGAAGCCTCCTTCCTACTGCCTCCAGTGTGGGACAGAGGCTCCAGTCAGCTGGTGGGGCAGAGGTGGGATGGGGCAGAGAGTCAGAGGCTCCCTCCACCCCAATAGGTTGGAGTCCTGACCCTGGCTTGAATCTTGTATGTCCTTGTGTGCCCAAAATTTAGAGAGCAGAATGGAAGAGCAGGGCTTGTGGGTAGCCATTCCGGAGGGAGTGATTTCTCACTTTCTCTCTGTTTCTGTCTCTCTGGCAAGCCCACATGCCCTAGAGCAAAAATCTAACAACAACAACGTGAAATCATTTATTATCAAAGCCATGTTGCTCAACACGGTATGTGTGGGGTGGGGTGGGGGCGAGCGTGGAGGACGGAGGACGAGCGTGGGCGGGGACAGAAGCGAGCTCCTTCCTCTCAAGGGCTTCTTCCCGAGCAAAGCCTGGGAGCACGGGTGTCCCGGGGCTCACTGCTGCCCCAGCAGCCCCACGAACTTGCGGATGTCCTGGGCCAGCAGCTCCGGCTCCTCAAAGGCAGCGAAGTGGCCCCCGCGGGCCATGTAGGAATAGGAGATGAGCTTCGGGTACTTGCCCCGCACCCACTTTTCTGGGCAGTGTATCAGCTCAGAAGGGAAGGCAGCATAGCCGGTGGGCACGTAGACCTTCAACCTGTAGGGGACAACCATGAGAGGGGAGGCTGTGGCCCTGCGCTGCTCGGGGGGTCAGCTAGCCCACCCACACAGAGCCATAAAGAAAAGGTTTTATCTATGGCCTCCTCCCTGTTCCAACTCACTGAGGGTCCTCTCTTTGCTGAGAGGGTCGCCTAGGCAGGGGCAGTGACCCGCCTCCAGCTCTCCACTTTTTGGTCCCCTTACCACTTGCTGTCACATGAGGTCTCCATATGGGATCTGGAAATCCCAGGACCACCAGGGCCACTTCAGGCAGCATCCTGGCTGGAGGGAGCCCTGAGGGACATTTGGGCACCAGGCCTGGTATTCCCTCCACAAGCCAGTTCTAAAGGCATAGGGATTTCTCTAGACACCCTCAACCTCCATTGTTCTCATCCAAAGGCCCCCTGAATGGGCACGGCTTACTGATCCCAGCGTCGCATGCCCTCCCGAGTTTGAGACTGGGTCACTCCCTGCTCCCAGCCCCAGAGCTGCCCCTCCAGGCTCAGCCAAGCTCACTGCTCATGCTTGTGGGCCATGAAGCCCTGTCCCAGGTTCTCCTTGTAGAAGCGCTGGGAGGAGACGATGGCGCCTGTTGTCCAGTAGATCATGATGTTGGTCAGTAGATCGTCCAGGGAGTACTTCCTGGGGGAGAGAACATGAGGCCCGCGCTCAGTGCCGGATGCAGGCGTACGGAAAGAGCCACAGTCTTCAGGCTGTGTGCATGTGCCACGTCCCGCCCCTCTGCCTTCCCTCTTCCGACCTCACTGAGACGAGGGGGGTTAATCCCCGTGCTACAGGTAGGCTGGGCCTGGGGTCACTGGCTACTATGAAGACGGGTAATGCAGAGTGCTGACTACGTACAAGGCACCACAGTCCAAACTCCTTACACGTATTTCATTCAGTTATTCTTCTCAACAACCTACGGGACATACGTGCTATTATCTTCATTTTACTGTAAATGGAGACCCTAGGAATCAAGCCCAGGTGGTCTGGATCCAGATCACACGTTCTTTATCATCTTGAGCTCCACAGTCCTTCCCTGCCCTCCCCCCATCTGCACGATGCTGTCTACATTTTTCACGAGGAGCTCTACCCCATGGCTCTAAATATTGGGTCACTAGAAAAGTCATGATGTATTTTTGCATAGAAACACAGAAAAATACATCATGACTTTTCTCAATGACCCATTATAATACTAACTCCTAACTCCACCAAGAGCAGCTGGAGCGGAGATATTTCAACTCCACCTGCAGCCTGGGCCAAGTCACCAGTTACCCAGCAATTTCCACCTGGACATCCGGCCACACCTGCCATTCAATGTGTTCATGACCAACAGGAGCCACACACACTTGTGTACACGTGGACTGGCACACAGATACGTGTACAACCACATGTTCTTGTGCACCCATGCACACACAGAGGCTCCCCTCTTCCTCTATTCCCTGGCTTGCTGAATGGCACCCCCAACACCCTGCAGCTGAGTGAGAAACACGAGTCACTGTGGAGCTCCCTCCCACGGTCCCACAGAGCCCCGACTGCTCCTGTTCCTCCATCCGGTCCCCTCATCCCTGCTGCTCCTGTCATCGCTGCCAGAATTAGAGAACACGTACTGGCCTCCTGCCTGGTCCCTCAGCTCTGGGGCAGCTAGTTGATTTATCCGAAACCAATTCACTGAAAATGGCCAATTTGGGGACCAGTAGTTGGTACATCGCTGGACTCCCATGTGGTTGACCGCAGTTTGAATCCCAGACCTGGTGGCTTAAACTCATGCCAGGCACGTGTGCGTGCGTGCCCAAGATCCCGAGAGGAGAATGGAGGAGAAGGGATTGCGGTGTGGCCATCCCCCCTGGGGGGTGATTTCTCTCTTTCTGACTCTCTGGCGAGCACATGCACCCTATAGCAAAAAACTTCTCCCCAAAAAAAGAAAAGGAAAGAAAACAGCCAGTTTGCTGAATTCCCTTGTTTACTTCAGCTATATGGAAGTGCCTAGTTCATTGTATCTGTATCCCCAGAATCACATTATTTTTTGTTTTTAAGTTTTTTTTGTTTATTTGCCATAGTGCATAGCGCACGTGCACTTACCGCAGAGAGACAGAGAGAGAGCGAGAGGTCACCACCCAGGGAGGACGGTCACACTGGGTCCCACAAATCACAAGCCCAGCATGATTTTCAAGCCATTGGTCTAGGACTTGAACCTTGGTTGAGCACGTGGGAGTCCAGTGCCCTTCACCACCACGCCACCTCCCGGCCCCTTGGGAACATATTCTTATCCTTACTCCCTCCTCTGCAGTTCTGAAGCTACAGTAACAGCAGCGTGGAGTAGGGACACAGAGAAAGTGGTCATCCTTTAAATTCACTTTTGATGACAAATGAAAACCAGTCAATTGAAACTAAGCGATTACAATCAACCTGTAAACTCCGAGCTGACTTTCAGTTAAGGACTTCCATCTCCCTGGCAACTCTGACCACAGCTTGAAAACTACAGGCACCGTTTCCACAGCCTGTGTGAGAACCCAGAGCTGATGCTGTGTCCCCCGCTCAAAGCTTTGGCGCTCCCTGTGGCTGGGGCAGGAGCTACCGGAGGGATCGTGGTGGGCATCGAGGGCTTCACATCTGGCCCCTGATATTTGTGTGTGAGGAGCAGGGCCAGGTCCCTTGCCAGGGTAGTCCTAATAGACTGCTGATCCTGAGTCTTTCTGAATGCAGGGGTAGGGCCATAGATCCCTGAAGGGCTTGCTGAGGCCTAGACAAACGAGTTCCTGGTCTGGCCTCAACGTACATGCTTCACTTTCTGGAAAAACCCCTCTTTCCAAGCACATCTTGCATTTTTATTGCTTTTGTCTTTGCCCAAATTCTCTTCCTCCACATAGTAAACTCCTACTCATCCTTCAAGGCCCAGATCAAATACATCTTCCCATTCATATCCTCTCTCCGCCCCTTAGACAACGTGAATTTTTCTTTCTGAGGATTCCCACAGTTCTTTGCATGACCCTTAGAGGTCATTCATTTGCCATCTATTTATTGAGCACTTACTAGAGCCCAGCCCAGCTCTAGGCACTGGGGCTGGAGCACGGCCCGCATAGTGTTCCCACGCCCAAGGTGGCATCTGGTCTCCATTCACCCTCCACTCCCCATCTGTGTCTGGTGCTCTGTGGGTCACCAATGGAATAAAGAAAGGGATGAGCCCTGGAGAAGGCGGTCAGAGCTGACCTCGTCGAAGCCCGGGCCAGGCCAGGGAGCTGGAAGTCATGTGCTGTAAAGGCCACAGCCTCTGGAGATGTGACAGCCTTTTCAGCCTTCCTGCAGCCACCTTCTGGGATTGGTGTCCACTAAACAGTCATGTGGTCCTGATGCCAGCTCCCCAGGGATTCGGGAGGAGCAGCCCTGGCTGCTCTTGGCAATACGGGGCAGTCGCGGCCCTCCGGCCTCCCTGATGCCAGGAGGGCCGTTCAGTGGAGGGTGCATGGGCAGCAGAGCCGTTGCTACACTCGAATATGTCCTCTCAAAACACGCGTAGTAAGAGTTGGTGGTGATAGAGTGAAGAGGATGGAAACTTAACCCACTCTGGTGCTGAAAGGGGTCTTCGGGAGGAGGTTAGGGTAAGGCCATCCCACGATTGAAGCCTGGTGGGTTTATAAGGAGAGGAAGGAGATGGAGACAGGGACAGACACACGCACTCTTGCCCTCTGCTGTTACCCGCAGCAAGACAACCTTCACCAGATGCAGCCCCTAGACCTCTGACCTCTAAGCTGTAAGTCAAATGACCCTCTATTTGTAGTAATCACCCAGTTTCAAGTATTCTGTTATTAGCGACTGAATGGGGGAGAGCGCCCTGCAGCCTATTCCTGACCACCCCACTGTGAGGCTCAGACCAAGCCACTGGGCTCCTCATTCAAACTGGTCACAGAGGAGGGAGGATAGTGGGAAAGCAAAAACTAGACTTGCTAGCCACCCCGTGCACAAGACCCAGGGATGAGGGTACAGAGCTGGTGTGGGCTGCACGTGGCTGCAGGGTGCAGGGTCCTAAGAACAGGGGCAGGCGGGGGGCCTCACCTCTCCAGGCCTCCATCCTCCAGGCTGCGGAAATCAGAGTTGGTCCATGTAGAAAACTTCTCTAGAATATAGGCCGCCAGTCCCACGGGAGAGTCATTCAGAGCACAGCCTGGTGGAGAGAGAAGGGAGGGCCTCAGGCCTGGGGACAGGGAGCTGGCCAAGAGGACTGAAGGGCGGTGTTGGCTCCACAGAGCAGCAACATGGGCAGGAAGCCCAGGCCTGAGAGCAGCCCTGCCTTAGCTCTGGGGGCGCTCATGGACTGACTTCCTGAACCCTCGGCCTCAGCATCCTCATCTGATAACTATAGAAGCCACCAATTTGCGGGAACCAGCAGTTAGCGTAATGGCTATGTCGCTGGA
Source organism: Tupaia belangeri chinensis (assembly GCF_000334495.1). Lineage (NCBI taxonomy): Eukaryota > Metazoa > Chordata > Mammalia > Scandentia > Tupaiidae > Tupaia > Tupaia belangeri. Next base: position 8,519,813 of record NW_006160045.1, read on the forward strand.
CTCCCACGTAGTCCACTGTGGTTTGCATTCCGGACCCGGTGGCTTAAAACTCACGCCAGGCGTGTGTGTGTGCGTGCCCAAGATCCCGAGAGGAGAATGGAGGAGA
>NW_006160045.1:8520756-8541204 GCF_000334495.1 Tupaia belangeri chinensis
AGCGCACGCACCCTATAGCGAAAAACCTCTCCAAAAAAAAAAAGAAGCCACCAATTTGCTATCTTAGGGAAGTCACACACTGTGTGTGCAGCTTCCTTTGAACTGAAGGGTCTCTAATTCTGGCTTTGGTGAGGTCCAAACAAGAAATATATATGAATGTTGTGTGTATGTATGTTTACATGTATGTACTTATATCAGAGGATGTGTGTGCCAGAGAGGGCCTGGTGATGTCACAACCACTCTTCCGTCCTCCATTCCTCCTTCTCTTCAGGATTCTGGGCATGTGTGCACACATGCCTGGCCTCTTTTTCAAGCAACTGGGGCTAGGATTTGAACCACAGTTGCCCATGTGGGCTCTGGCTCCCTACGCACAGCACCCAACCACTGTGCTACAGAGCTGGCCCAGAATCTCAGCTTTTTTAAAAGGGTGGGGTTTAGGGGCCAGCAGGTGGCACAGTGGCTAAGACACTGGACTCCCACATGGCCAACTGCTCTCACATGGCCAACTGCGGTTCAAGCCCAGGACCCAGTGGCTTGAAAATCACACCAGGCATGTATGTATGCATGCCTAAACTTCCAAAAGGAAAATGGAGGAGAAAGGATTACAGTGTGGCCATCCCCCCCGAGGTAATTTCTCACTTTCCCTCTTGCTGTCTCTCTGCAGTTCGAGTCCCAGACCCGGTGGCTTAAACTCATGCCGGGTGTGTGTGTGTGCATGTTCAAGATCTCGAGAAGAGAATGGAGGAGAAGGGATTGGGGCATGGCCATCCCCCTTGGGGGGTGATTTCTCATTTTCTGTCTCTCTGTCTCTCTCTTGTCTTTCTGGCGAGTGCACGGGCCCTGTAGCAAAAACCCTTCCAAAAAAAAAAAAATGATATGAACCTCTCCAAAAAAAAAAAAAAAAAATGATATGCTCTGATTTATAAAACTTGAGAAACAACCTGAAAGCCCCAAATAGTTAGAAATACATATACATTCATAAGCTCAAATACTATGCAGTCATTAAAAATGGTTGGGGAGAACCAGCAGTTAGCGTAATGGCTATGTCGCTGGACTCCCACGTAGTCGACCACGGTTCGCGTCCCGGACCCGGTGGCTTAAAACCCACGCCAGGCGCGTGTGCGTGCGTGCCCAAGATCCCAAGAGGAGAATGGAGGAGAAGGGATTGTGGCATGGCCATCCCCTCTGGGGGGTGATTTCTCGCTTTCTGTCTCTGTGTCTCTCTCTGTCTGTCTGGCGAGCGCACGCGCCCTACAGTGAAAAACCTCTCAAAAAAAAAAAAAAAAAAAGGTTGGGAAAACAGCACAGATGACTCTCACAAGCACAATATTGTACAAGAGGAGCCAGACTCAAAGAGTACATTCTCTGTGATTCCGCTCAGAAAGGGTAAAAGCAGAGGTCAGGAGGGTGGTTGCCCTGGAGGGGCTAGAGCCTGGAGGGAGCACGAAGGGGCGTCTGGGACATGGAGCCAGGCTATAGGGCCCGTTCCATTTGTGCACAGTCATCAACCAAGTGTCAGTTGTTCTGAAGGAGAGGGGCCGGAGAAGAGGTGGCGGGCGATGGTCTTCTGTTTTGTGTCTGTACTCTTCCGTCTTTTAGCTGTGAACGTGTATTTTACAATCAAAGGAAAAGACAGTTCTTACGAATGCTAGTACTCAGGCGTGAGCGGCCTCGGCGTGAGCGGACGATTGCCCGGAAAACCATGACGGGCTCTGAAAGGGCCAAAACTAGTCCCGGGTGTCCTGAGAACGGAGTCTGGGGCGTCATCTAGCGGCCCTGTGTGCAGTTACCTGACTCTATCGGGGTCTCATCTTCCCTCGGCTTTGAGCTATCCTACTGCTCCGAACGCTACAGAAAATTGGTCATAATGCAAACGGTTCCTCCTCATAGAGAAGCAAACGAATTTTGTCCAGTGGAGACCTCACTGGTTATGCTGACAAGTTTTACATCTATTAGCAAAGGAATTTAGTGTTTCTAATTGTTTTTAAGCTGCTGTTGTCTTTTAACATTTTACTGGTTCCTTCATGAATTTATGAGTTAAATACAAGTCTTTGATGTGTTCATTTTATATTTGTATGTGAATCATGATGCTCTCTCTTTTTTTTTTTTTTCCAATGATCCTTTGACAGGACCCTGGTGGCAGAAGTGATTGTTGAGTCCTCACTGTTCTGGGGACTCCTGGTACTTGGGGGACTCTTCCCCTTTCCTTCAACAGCCCCAGAGCTGCCAAGCCCTCAGGCTCCACCTGTCCCACCCTCCCTCCCCCCCCACTCTGCTTCTTAGTGTAAGACTTAGGCTCAGGAGCAGGGGGATCAGGAGTCAAAGCCACTGTGGATATTGACCCATGGAAACACGTTGTTGGATTGGCCTGGGAACTCGGTGACATGCAGCCATGGCGATGGGAAAATGCAACGGAAAGATCAAAAGAGCTCAGGGTTTCTTATAAGAGGTCTCCCTGCGAGATTTCCTGGAGGCAGCGAGGCTTCTCCCGGCGCCCACCCCGCGGACGGGCAGCCTCCCCGGGCGCTCACCCACAGTGTCCGGCTTGGTGCACTGGATGTGCATGTAGCCGCTCTCCCTCATGATGCTGTAGAACACCTTCTCCTTGACGGGGTACAACAGCTCCTGGTCCCTCTCGGTGTAGCCAAAAAGCCCCGCAAAACGCCGTCCCAGGAGAAGGGTCAGGACGGAGAAATTTCTTAAAACCAAAGCCATGTTCAAGTGTAGGCCTTTCACGTGGCTGAGGGCAGAAAAGAGGCCCCAGTGAGGCTGGGCAGGTGTCAAAGCAGGGGGGAGAGCAGAGACAGAGAAGGGATGGGCCACAGGGCTGGGCAGCAAGCACAACGCCAGCTCCTCTGGCACCTGTCCCTCTGGCGTGGCCACATGGGTTGGAGGAGGGAGGAAAGGGGGAAGATAGAGTTTCTAGAAAGCCCCAATCAAGGCTCTTACAGAGCGCGATCTATCAGCCCTGACCGTGACCCTCTCGCTGGCCTTCTCTGCCTGGGCACCTGGCCAGAGCCACATTCCTACATTGCACTAAACAGGAGGACCTGAGCCACTGCACCCCAGGCATGGCTGAACGGCAGGAGACCCTCCCTCCTCTCCCCTGGCTGGCCTGTGGTATGAGAGAGCCCAGGGTTCAGACACTGTGCCCAGACAGGACCTGGCACCAACTGTCCGCCACCCTGCAATGCTGCCCGCCAGCCACAGAAGCCCACCCCTTAGGGGCTCTCGCCCACAGCTGAGAGTGCTTACCTGGGCACCAGCTGGGCTATGTTGGTGCAGATCAGGGAGCCCCAGTCCCCACCCTGAATGTAGAATTGCTGGAAGCCCAGTCGCAGCATCAGTTTATAAAAGATCCTGGCAGTGGCCACTGAATTGAACCCTGGTTTGAGGGAGAAAGAGAACAGTTGTAGGGAGGTCGCTTCTTGGGTCCTCCAGGAGCCTATGAAATTCCCTACTCCCCTTCCTACAGGTGGAGGCGAGCGAAGGTCACATGAGGTGAGAAGGAATCCCAAGGCCCAAAGGTGGAGGTGGGCAGCGCCGGCAGGCAGTGTGCATGGTGCCTGCCTCAGAGGAAGGGGCAGTGAGTGGACAGCTCTGCTGTGCTGGCAGGGAGGGCACACAGCGGGCTCGGTCCAGCCCTAGAAGGGTGTCTGCAGGTCCACGCTGCATGGGTACTCAGCCAGCCTCACTAGCCTGGAAAAGTCTAGGGCCCAGATGGGGACCCGCTTGAGCAGGGAGCTCATGAAAACACCAGTGTCCAGGCCCTGACCACCACCCGGCCCCTCTCCCACTGCCTCCTCAAACCCTAAAAAGATGCCTCTCAAGCCTCGTCTTCCCCAGCCTCCTCAGGCCGACTCCCTGCCTCCTCACTCCCGACTCGTCCTCCTGGAGCATCTGGTGGGAACCCCTGGCCCAGCCCAGGCCAGAACAGGGAGGTTCTGTGGCCTCCGGCAACCCCGTACCCTTCTTGGAGGATGCCTCTGAGAAGCCATAGCCAGGGATGGAAGGGCAGATGACTTCAAAAACGTGCTCGTCGCTCAGGCCGTGGTTCTTGGGGTCGGTCAGGAGTGGGATGATCTTATAGAACTCGTAGAAAGAGCCGGGCCAGCCGTGCACCATCAGCAGGGGCTTAGGGGTGCGGCCTGGGGGCAGCTTGGGTGGCTTCACGTGGATGAAGTGGATGTCCAGCCCTGGGGAGACAGAACACAGCCAGGTTAGGGGGAGAAGGAGAGGGCCTGGCAGCTGGGGAAGTTGCAGTGCAGAGACGGCCATGACGGTTTGCTGTCAGACCTGCCACCCCCATGCCCCGCCATGGTATCGGCCCCAGGGTGGACAGCGCCTCCCGGCCGAGCGGCCGCCCCTGCTCCAGCTCCATGGCTGTCCTCGCTCAGCTTTCACTCTCCCACAAGCGAGGTGCTGTTACCCCCTCCTCACGGTCACAGCCAAATGTGCTCTCGTGAGGGCTGGGCTAGGGCTGTGTGCACACTGCGGGGTCCCAGAGCCCAGAACCATTTCCGGCTCACAGAGGGGCTCGTAAATATTTGGCCAATAATTTTAAAATGGGGTGTGTTGGGGGAGCCCAATATACCAGCAATAGAAGCTTAATCAGATAGATTACTTAAAGAGTATATTGGAATATAATACACCCATTTAAAAGGATGGTGTAGATGTGTACTTATTTATTTTAAATTCTTTCAGAGAAATTTTTGCCATAGGGTACATACACTCACTGGAGAGACAGAAACAGAGAGACAGAAAGCAAGAAATCACCCCCCGGGGGGATGGCCACATCACAATCCCTTCTCCTCCATTCTCCTCTCGGGATCTTGGGTATGCACGCACATGCACCTGGCATTGAGTTTTAAGCCACAGGGTCCAGGATTCGAACCATGGTCAACTACATGGGAGTCCAGCGATGTAACCATTATGCCATCTGCTGGTCCCAGATGTGTATCTATTTAGCACCAACAGTAGTTCAAGAGTGAGAACCAAAGTCTGACTGTCTTTTCCTATTTCAAAAATCTTTCCAAAGGTCCTGGGGGAAGTCACACCTTATCAGAGGCCTGCAAAGATTAACGGGGCTGATTTGGCCCACTGCTAGTGGGATGTCACATCCCCTCCCTGCATGGTTTTTATTTATTTATTTATTTATTATTTATTTATTTATTTTTAAGCTTTTGTTATGGGGCACATGCACAGAGAGAGAGAGGGAAAGTGAGAAATCACTTCCCAGGGGAGACGACCCTGCCACAATTCCTTCTCCATTCTCTTGGGATTTGGGGCACACATGCACATGTGCCCTGTGTGATTTTCAAGCCACAGGTCCGGTTCTGGAACAGCATAGACTGCAGCCTTAACCTCCACACCACCTGCTGGCAGCCTTCTTAGCTCTTAGAATGAAGTATGGATGTTCTTTTGCTGATTTCCTTCTTTCTTTCTTTCTTTCTTTCTTTCTTTCTTTCTTTCTTTCTTTCTTTCTTTCTTTCTTTCTTTTTTGGCTCAACCATTTAATATAAAAATGTCACTGATGTACAAAAATGTGAAAGTGTGTGGGACCAGCAGTTAGTAATAATGGCTATGTTGCTTGGATCCCATGTAGTCGACCGCGGTTCGCATCCTGGACCCGGTGGCTAAAACTCACACTGGGTGCGTGTGCGTGCATGGCAAGAGGAGAATGGAGGAGAAGGGACTGCGGCATGGCCAACCCCCTGGGGGGCAATTTCTCGCTTTCTGTCTCTCTGTCTCTCTGTCTGTCTGGTGAGCGTATGTGCCCTATAGCAAAAACCTCTCCAAAAAAAAAAAAAAAGAAAAAAATGTGAAAGTGTGACAATGACAACATATGAAATTCTGTGATCGAAAGTCCCCTCGAGTGCACTATGGTGCGCATGCACCCGCCCACACATACTCTGGCGTGGAAACATAAACCAATGCAAACCGGTGCTGCCGAGAAGTGCCAGCACGCGCGTTCTCCATTCCGCCAATCACAGACCAGTATCGACTCCAAACAGTCAGTAACAGAAAGCACAGCATCTGCCCAGGAAGAGCAAGGCAGACTTCTTACTCACCATGGGCCAGCACAAGTAAACCCAGCCAAAAAAAGTACCGTGGACTTAAATTTAGGAGAGTCATCCATGAGGATGTCACAATTCCAATATAGGGAACGGATCCGCTGGCTCTGCCCACGACCCCTTTTCTCTAGCCCGTGTCGTCCTTGTTCATACAGGCCTCGGTCATCCTCTGCGTTACTGTCGCCTCTGGTTAGAAACTTGATATGCCCATTTTGCTTTTCATGAATCTCCAGGACTCGGTGAACTATAGCAATCTCTCTTCCTTCTATCCTAAAGACAACAATTTCTCCCACTTGTATAGGATCTTCAACTCGATTTGTTAGAAAGAGATCCCCTCTATGACATGCAGGCTCCATGCTGCCACCGAGCACCACTACAACTGCACTTTCACTTCCAGTTATTACCACCACCCCCTTCCAGGTCCTTAGTGCTGAGGAGACAATTATTCGGGACGCAGGACTTGATAACAGGGCTGCCGCTCGTTCATCCCCTGCGCATCGTCCAGAAAGTCTAGAGACGGCGTGGCGGGGTCGGCGGGCGGGACACTGGCAGAAGAGAGGGCAGGATGTGACCCACGGGGAACGGCGGGCGCCTCTTTTGCTGATTTCTTTCAGGAAGAAAGACCAGTGTCTTTTCTTTAACCACTCACTCACCTAAAAATATCAAACTCACCTATAACCTACAAGCCTCTTCTTCCAGGAGTCCCGCTTTTTGGGCCAGACTAACGCAGACTCCTTATGCGGATTGACAACTCGCACTCTCAAAACTAGAAAAAACGAACCCCTGTGTTTGAGCACCCCAAGAAACACTTGTCTCTCTCTCTGGGCCTCGGTTACTCAATTTCATGCTTAGAATAAACCACATTAATTATTATTTCTACAGAGCTTGGTTATTTCCGTTGACATAGACATTGTAGGTGGTGAAAGCAAATTACCAAGCTTGATCTAATTTTTGTAAACAGTCATAAATATGTATATTGTATTTATTTATTTATTTTCAAATATTTATGTAATTAATTCCATTTGATATCATAATTATTTTTCAATTTGACCAGAGAGAGATAGAGAGAGAGAAAGGGAAAATGAGAAAGCAAGCCACCAGGTCCAGGACTCAAACCGTGGCTGGCCATGTGGGAGTCCAGCCCCTTTAACCACTACACCCCTGCAGGCCCCTATATACTGTAAAAAGTAGTTCTCCCTGAGCAGTAGGATCAAGTACTTTAATTTTCTTCTTTGTGTTAGGTGTACTTTCTAATTTGTCTACATGAATGTGTATTAAATGCATATTTTCCCCCATACCTATCAACATAGCATTTATTACCTTTTTCCAATGACAAAACATGACTTTTGTCCATGGCGTATGCGCGGGTGTATGTGTTTAGACCAGGTCTCATTGCTGTGTCACAATCTTCCTGCCTTAGCCTCCTGAGGAGCTGGCACTATAGTTGGCTGTGGCCCCCAGCTTTTTAGGGTGGCCAGTGTAGTGAACCCAGAAAATTTGATTTTTAAAGCAGAATGCTGGAAACTTGAAGTATCATACTAGCCAAGGACAGGAAAGGATCAGTTTACTCCAGGGTGATTGTGGGCCTCTGTGTCTCCAAGTAGAGCAGCCCCTTCCTGGGCGGGCAACGGGCCCTGAGAGCACCTGGGGGTTCACAGCACAGCAGTGTCGGCTGCTGCCACGCCTGGGATACCCCACTACGAGGGCTGGACCTGACAGTGTGATTTAACGAGTACTCTTGTCTGTTAATTCATCATACAAATAAAACACGTTTCCTGTAGGAAACTTAGAAAAACACAGATAAGCCAAAGGAGGAAAAATTCTCATGAAATCCCACTATTTGGGTGGTCCTCGGAACTTTTCCTTCCTTCCTTTTCTTTCTTTTTTTCCTTAAGAGAGGTTTTAGGTCTTAGGGAGCGTGTGCTCGCCAGAAAAAGACAGAAAACAAGAAATCACTCCCTGGAAGAGAAGACCACGCCTCAATCCCTTCTCCATTCTCCTCTCGAGATCTTAGGCACACACACATGCCCAGTGTGAGTTTAAGCCACCCAGTCCAGGACCTGAACCACAGTTGACTACGTGGGAGTCCAGCAACATAACCATTATGCCATCTGCTGTCCTGCCAGACTTACTTTTAATTGCCAATGGGCACGTGCACTCTCCGGAGAGAGGGAGAGAGAGTGCGAGAGGGAAAGCAAGCACCCTCAAAGGGGCACGGCACATTGCAGTCCCCTTTCCCACACTTCCCCGTCCCATGAGGACCCTGGCCATGCATGCACACGTGTGCTGTGTGTTTTTCAAGCACCAGAGCTGGGCTCCAGCTGTGCTGGCATGTGGGGCCCCCTTGTTCTGCACAGTGCTTAAAGAGCTGTACTATAAAGCTAGTCCAAACTTTTTTTTTTTCTAACAGACTTATTTTGAAACAATTTTAGATTTGCTAAAAAACTACAAAGATAGCTTCCATACTCCATACCAAATTTCCTCTATTATTAACATTAATATTGATACGTTAACTATAAAGTCCATAACTTTAAAAAAATAATGATTTATTTAATTTTATTTATTATTACCATTATTATTTTAATTTGTTATATTATTTTTAATTTAATCAGACGGGAACAGAGAGAGAATGGGAAAGTGAGAAAGCAAGCTGCCAGGTCCGGGACTTGAACTGCAATTGGCTATGTGGGAGTCCAACTCCTTAACCACCACGCCACCTGCTGGCCCCTCAATATCCATTTTCTATTCCAGGATTCTATCTGGATACCACATTCCACATAGTTGTCATGTCTCCTTAGGGTCCTGTTAGCTATGACAATTCAAACTTCAATAAAACCTTAGAGAACATAACTTTTTAACAAAAATAGAATCCTACGTACATTCTATTTTGGAACCTTATTTTTTTTTTCCCACTTAACAATATATCCTGGGTATCCTATGTTGCTAAATTTACTCCTATTCTGAAGTTTATTTTAGTAGGTAATGCTATCTCCTTTAATACACTGCATGATGTGAGATTATTCTTAATTCAGATTCTACCACATTATCAGCTGAGTTTAAAATTAGAAACACACACACACACACACACACACACACACACTCACACAGGCTTGAGGATGCGTGGGCCATCCCTGGAAGCATATCAGGAAAGCAGATGCCGTCTCTGGTCTGGGGGCAGGGTGAGAGCGAGACTTCCTTTTCACTGTACTCCCTCCTTTACTCTTTGATTTCTCAATATTTGAGTTTTTAAGAATTAAGACAATTTTTTTCCCTTTATTCATCATAGAGCTTGTGCAATGGGCACGTGGGAGTGACAGACAGACAGAGCTAGTGAGAGAGAGAACCGCCCTCAGCAGAGTCTGGTCACACCACAGTCTCTTTCCTCTAGCCCCTCAGGTCTTGGGCACTCACATGGGTACCCCACATGTTGCAGGCTGACTGGGCAAAGGATTTGAACTTAAGTCATCACAGAATCCTGCTTCTCTTGAGTGGTGTTACTGCTGCGCCATGGAGTAGGCCCCTGAATCAAGAGACTTTTACAAGCCCATATGGCATTGCTGCCCCAGGGGCCCTCTTTCCTTTTGCGGAAGGATGGGCTCTCCCTGGGTTTCCCCTAGGTCTGTGGTCCCCAGAGGACACTCCATGACAGGGTTGAGGGGGTCTGAATCCAGGAACCGAGGTGGGTTCAGGAAGGCAGTGCTGGGCCTGGGGTATAGTGAGGGGAGTTTGTGGGGTAGAGGGCACACTGGCTGAGGGAGGGCCTAAGTCCCTGGAAGTTGCCAGTGACAAAGGAAAAGGGGACCGGTGGGGACTCTGGAGACCTGGGATTGTAGGCAATTCCCTCCTCCACTCTGGACAAGATGGGCTGGACTTAGCTAGAGGTCCCTGAAGCCCAGGCTCTCAGACTGCCTGGGAACAGGCTCGTCCTATGGTAGGCAGCCTGGGAATGGGTGAGACAGGAAGGCCAGACAGTAAGGCCAGTGGGGACAAGCACAGAACACTAGTAGGGGCCAGAGGTAGGCTGTGACCAGCCAGGGGCAACAGGTCAGAGCAGAGGCAGAGGACTTCGGAGGTCCAGGACTGCGGCATGTCCAGGCCCCACTGTGGGGGCGTCTCTCCTCTGTCTCACATGTGCACACACTTTCTGACAGAAGAAAAAAAGACAATAAAAATCCTCGAAGGGCATAATAATGCTCAGAGAGAGTCCAAATTTAACTCCCCACCCCCCAAAAAATAATAATAATAAGAAATCATTCCAGATCTGTTCTGTGTGTGCCTGGCTTGGCCCCAGGAAGGGCATGAGCTCCAGGACACAGGGGTGGCATTGACGGAGCCTCTCTCTCTCTCGCCCGCTCTCCCTCAGAGTCCACTTCCTCGCATCTGGAGCTCAGGGGTGTTCGCTAACCTCGCTTTGCTGGGTCAGAGCTTCCATCCACCCTTTCACGTCCTTTCCACCCAGCCCCTAAAGTGGGAGCTGTCACTTCCCATCACAGGACAAGACCTCTGAAGGGGAGAGGTGTGGTGCCCCGCCCTCAGTCTCCTGGACCTCGGGGCAGCATGACAACCACAGGGCTTGCCCTGCCATTTATGTTGTCCACACCAGTTCTCCAGTGACCTTGAGAGCTGTTGATAGAAAGAGGATATTCAGAGTATTTTTATGCCAGAGGATATGTGCGCGAGAGAGGGGAGGAGGAAGAAAAGGAGAAAGGGAGAAAGCTCCCTCGACAGCCTGTCCACACACTGTCCTTTTTCCTCCAATTCTGCATCCCATCAGGATCCCAGGTATGCAGAGGGGCCAGAATTCAAATCTGAGTCAGCTCTGTAGAACTGGCTTTCCTCTGCATGGCACCTACCTGTGGCACCACAGGGCTGGCCCTATTTTGTTGCTAATATTATTCTTCAACTTACCAATGTTTAAAAAAACTTTCTGCTATAGGGTGTGTGTGTTCACCAGAGACAGAGACATAGAGAAAGAGGGAAAGTGAGAAAGCACCCTCTGGGGAACTGGCCACCTGTAATCCCTTCTCTGTTCTCCTCTCAGGATTTTAGGCATGCATACATTAGTGCCCAGAATCTTTTTCTTTTTCTTTTTTTTTGTTAGAGATTTTTGCCTTAGGGAGCATGCACTTGCTGGTCAAAGACAGAGACAGAGACAATGAGGGGGAAAATGAGAAATCACCCCGGGGGGGGGGAGGATATACACACACACACACATGTGCCCAGAGTGATTTTTAAGCCTCCAGGTCTGGGACTCGAACCATGGTCAGCCATGTGGGAGTCTACTGACATAACCGCTATGCCACCTGCTGGCCTCCAGAGTGTTTTTCGAGCTGCCAGGTCTGAGACTGGAACTGGGCAGCTGGCCATGGGGGATCAAGCTGCCTTAACCTCCACGCCATCTGCTGGCCCACCAAGCTTACCAAATTAAATAGCATATCTGATAGGCTATTAATATTCACAATATGGAGAGAGTTTTAAACACTTACCAACAAAGAAACAAATAACTTAATTCAAAAGTAGACAAAAGACTTGAATAGCTATTTCTCCAAATAAGATATATAAAAGGCCAATAAATACATGAAAAGATGCTCAACGTCACTAATCATTAAGAAAATGCAAGTCGGGCCAGCAGAAAGTATGGTGGTTAAGGTGCTGGACTCCCACATGGTCAATTGTGGTTTGAGTCCCGGACCTGGTGGCTTAAAAATCACGTGGGGCATGTGTGTGTTCATGCCTGCCAAAAATCCCGAGAGGAGAATGGATGAGAAAGGATTGTGGCATAGCCATCCCCACTGGAGTGATTTCTCGCTTTCCCTCTCCCTGCCTCTGTCTCTCTGTCTCTGGTGAGCACATGTGCCCTATGACAAAAAAAAATCTTAAAAAAAAAAAAAACAAATCAAAATTACAATGAAAACCACTTCCTACCGATTAGAATAGCTATTATTCTGAAAACAAAATTACTTATGTTGGGAAGGACGTGGAGAAACTGAGACTCATGTATGCACCATAGGGGAAGGAAAACAGTACAACTGCTATAGGGAGCCGTGTGGTGGCTCCTCAAAAGTTACACACAGGATTACCCTGTGACCCAGCAACTCTGCCTCTGGGGATACACCCAAAATAATTGAAAGCAAGATCTTGAAAACTATTCGTACACTCATGTTCATGTAACATTATTCACAATAGCCAAGGGTAAAAGCAACCCAGTGTTCATCAAGGGATGAACTGTGCTATATTCATACAATGCAATATTATTAAGTCTTTTTTTTTTTTTTTTTTTAATTTAGAGAGAGAGAAAAAGAAAGTGAGAAAGCAAGTCACCAGGTCCGGGACTCGAACCGTGGTTGACCATATGGGAGTGTCTAGCGCCTTAACCACCACACCACCTACTGGTCCCAAGGGTTTGAGTTTCTTAAACTTCACTTCCTGTCTCTATGAATTTGACCACTCTAAGTACCTCATGTAAGTGGAATGTCCATCCTTTCTCTCAAGGACTGCTATATCACTGGACTGAATTATGCATTTCTTCATTTTTTATACATCCCAATGAACCACAACTGGATTTTGGGTCTTTCTAGCTTTGTCTGACTCTAAGCCAGTGTCATGAAAGAAGGTCATTCCTGTGACATACACCCCCCTTGGGCTGGTGTTTTCCAAACGTACCTTCAATCTTAGTCTTGAAGTGAGGGTATCTGTTGAGAATCTCCACCTGCTTCCTCCAGTCAAATTCGTTCCGCCAATAGGAGATGACTTTCTTCAGATAGTTGGAGTTGAAGCCATAGTGGAAGCGGCTGTCCTCCAAAGGTGGTGTTACACGGAACCTATCGATTCTCTGGTGTAAGTCCTAGGGTGATGTGCAGAATGCCAAGGAGGGAAGGATGGGTGGGGCAGAGCACAAGAGACAGTTTGATTTCAGAAGACAGAGCGAACCCTGCAGCCATGACACCACACTGTAATGGTGACAAAGCAGCTTCCCACACACTCGCTACTCCCAAAGCTTAGGGGGTCCTCACTGTAGAATGAGATTACTTCCCATCTTTCATTTGTTAAATGTATGATTTGTACTCATCTTCAATTCACCTAGGCTTTGCTTTTCTTCTTCTTCTTCATTTATTTTTATTTTTATTTTATTTTATTTTATTAGATTTTTGCTATAGGATATGTGGAGAAATAGAGAGATAGACAGAAAGTGAGAAACCTCCCTGCAGGGAGAGGGCCACATCACGATCCCTTCTCCTCCATTCTCCTCTAGGAATTTTGGGCATGCACACACACACTCCTGGCATGAGTTTTTTTAAGCCATCAAGTCCGGGATTCAAACTGTGGTCTACTACGTGGGAGTCCTGAGATGTAACCATTACGCCATCTACTGGTTCCTCACCTAGGTTTTTCTATAGCGGGGGGGTCAGCAAACTTTCGCTGTAAAGGTCCTGATAGTAAATATTTTAGGCTTTGAGAGCTGCAGCTATTCCACTCTGCCCTCTTACGGAGAAAGCAGCCACAGACAACACAAGATGAACGGGCAGGTCCATGTTCCAGTAAAACCTTACTTATGGTCACTGAAATTTGAATGCCTTATAATTCTCATATGCCATGAAATATTTTTTCTTCTCATTTTCCCCCCAACCATTCGAAGATATAAAGACTACTCTTAGCAGGAGGAATGTGCAAAAACAGGTGGCAGGCTGCACTTGGCCCTCAAGTTGTGACTTGCCGACCTCTAATAGACAGCATGGAATGACACATTATAACTCAGCTGGAATAAGAGTTGCAGACCAGGGGAGAGGGTGTGCATCAGGCGGAGAGGCCAGACCTATGTGGGCAACTGTGAGTTGGCTCATAGAGCTCTTAGCTGTCACAATTCCCAGGGCTTCCTCATACATGCTTCAGCCACCCTCTAACAAATCTGGAAACCTTAGGGTCCTTTAGGTACCTGAGAATCCACTGAGGGAGTTCTCCTCAGGGCTCAGCCTTTGTCCTAAATAGCGAGGCCATAGCAAGTTCTACCAAGGGGACCTCAGTCTGGTTTCTCTTGGCATAGCCCAGCCTCCACTTTTTAATATTTTTAAAGAATGATCCATTTTATTTTATTTATTATTATTATCATTTGTTAATTTGTTACAGGGCATGTGTGCTCACCAGAGAGAGAGAAAGAAGTGGGAGGGGGGTGAGAAAACAATCCATCAGGTCCAGGACTTGAACTGTAGTTGGCCATGTGGGAGTTCAGCACCTGAACCACCACACCACCTGCTGGCAGCAGCCCAGTCTCTACTTTTAAATCAGAACTCTCATGACTTTTTGTGGGTGCTTCCTATGGTATTTATTCCTATTAATCTTTGGTAGAGCTTTTTTGTCTTAGAGCACTTGTGCTTGCCGAGGAGAGAGAGACAGAGACAGCGAGTGGGAAAGTGAGAAATCACCCCCCAGGGGAAATGACCATGCCATAATCCCTTCTCCTCTATTCTCCTCCCAGGATCTTGGGCACACACGCACATGAGCCAGTGTGAGTTTTTAAGCCACCAGGACTCAAATATGATCAACCACGAGGGGGTTCAGCGAAGTAAGCACTACGCCATCTGCTGGCTCCAATATTTCAATCGACTTTTCTCACCTCATAGATGGAGTTAGGGAAGGAATGAACTCTCTTTTTCCAAGCATTCAGCAGAGTGCCTGCATCAAGTAAGGGCTTAACCATCCACAGAATGAAGGAAGTAATGGTCAGATGTCAAAAGGAGGAGACTTTGGGCCAGCAGGAGAGGTTAAGGCTGCTGACCCCACATGGCTGACTGCGTGGTTCAAGTCCTGGACCAGCAACTTGAAAAATAAACCAAATCCATGGGACCAGCAGTTAGCATAATGGCTATGTTGCTGGACTCCCATGTAGTCGACCGCAGTTCGAGTCCCAGACCCAGTGGCTTAAACTCACGTTGGGCATGTGTGCATGCGTGCCCAAGATCACAAGAGGAGATTGCAGAAGGAATTGCAGCATAGCCATCCCCCCGGGGGGTGATTTCCCACTTTCTGTCTCTCTGGTAATAAATAAAAAAGAAAAGAAAAGAAAAGAAAAAGAAACCAAATCCCAAGAGGAGAATGGAGAAGGGACTGCAGGGACAATTTCTCACTTTCCCTCTCTGTCTCTCTCTAGCAAATGCATACGCCCTATAGAAAAAAAAAAAGGGAGGGGACTTTGGAGAATGAATTAGGATTAAGGTCATCAGGGTCCTCTCGACAGACTCACAGTGGGTTTACAAGGAGGGGTACTGAGAGACACACAGATACATCTATTGTCATGACGCAACATGGCAACAGAAGATCAATACTTGTGAGGGTTTCTGGCCCTTGGACCTCCAAACCATGAGCAGAAAGCTCTATTTATAAATCACCCAGTTTCAGGTATTTCTGTTACTAGCAACAGAACAAATGAGAGGAGTCGCTTGGACAAATCGCTTTCCCCCGTGAGCTGCAGTCTCTGCATCTGTAAAATGAGAACGAGGGTCCACCCCCTGCAGGATTACCGCAGGGACCAATGCGCCTGTGAGCTGGAGCAGCAGGTGCCCCGCCAGCACTGGCCCAGCCTTCCCAGTGCTATGCTTCCTGCGTTGGCTTCTCCTGTCTTCTCACTCAGGATCTCCTGAGCCCCACTTGCTCCCACAAGCCCAGTCCCAAGATTTCAGACCAGGCACAAAGGAGGTGACCACAGTGGGTCTCAGTGATCTGGTGCACATAACTGAGTCCGGCAGCCCCTCCCCTGCCTGGGCACTGCTGGGCCGCAGGTAGGGGAAGGAGGAGACGGAATGGGACAGGGAGAGCTGAGCACACCCCTCTGGAGCAACCTGCACCCACTCCATGAGAAAAGAGAAAAAAACTACTTCTGGGGAGGCACTTCCCAGACCCCCATCTCCTCCCCATACCCTCTAAGACCCAGCTTGTCTCAGAGAAGCCACAGAAGGGTTTTCCCCACGCTGCCCTCTGCCCAGCCCTGCCTGGGAAGGGAGCCTTACATTGATCTCCTCGTCTGACGTTTCCACCTTGAAAGGACGGATGCTCTCGTCCTCCTTGGCTGTGGGCCTCGCCCCGGGCCCCCACCACCCATCTCCAAGTGGCAAAGTTTCCTCCTTGTTCCGGGAGATGAACCAGTAGATGACAAAGCCCAGCACTGAGGTGAGGAGAATTTCCAGCCACATGACTCCTGCAAGAAGAGGGAGAAGCATCAGCAATAGAAGCCTCCCAGCGGGGCCTTGACGCCTGCAGGTGGAGACTCCAATTCCCAATTCTCACCCACCTCCTGATTTTATTACATTGGTCCTTAAAAAAAGTATAGAAAAACTGGGAAACACTAGCAAAAGAAACAAAATCACATACAATCCTACTGAATTCTGAAAATTGTTAACCACACTGGGTAAATAGGAACCTGGGTTGGTTTCTGTGCAGCCCTGGGTGGGAGGTGCTGGAGGCCGCATGTCCAAGGCCTCATGTTTTTGAGGGGCCTTCTGTTCTAGACCCTATAGAGAAGGCTTCTCTCCACACCCTCCTGACTCTGTCCCCAAGAGAGGAAGAGCAACTTTTCTGAGTAGAGGGTCCAGGACATGGAACTGTGACTCTGAGGGGCCTGTCCCAAGGTAAGAGAGAAGTCTGGAGTTCTGTGAGATTAAGTTCAATTTGGAGAGACTGGGTGGCATTAGTAAGGCCCACAAACATCTTAGCCGAGAGGGTGTTTGGCAGCTTTATTGCAATATGATTCAGACACCATCTAATTCACCCATCTAAAGTGTACAATTCAGTGGTTTTCAGGACTGTGGAAGGCCGCATATTAGACCTTGCACATGAGCGACTGTTCATCCATTTTGTTCCCTTACCCTAACGTGGCTGTCTGCTTCTGTAAACCTGCTGGCTCTTCCCATGAGAAAATAGCTTGTGCTAGCCATACAGAAAACCACATCCGGGGCGACATCCTGTACCTGTTACTGTCTTTGCTAACTAGCCCCAAACCCTTTTGTTTAACAATGTAACTGCTTGCATGGAAACCCCACTCCCCTTAGAAATAATTAACCTGCTTGATTCAGCTTCTGTCATTTCTTGCATGGAAACCCCTAGTAACTGACCCCTATAAAGAGACTGCTCAAACTTCGGTCGGGGCTGCAGTTCTGACTCTTGGCCCCTGAGCCTCAGGCTGTAGTTGCTGGCCAGCTAATGAAGACTCCCTTTAACCTAAATCTGGCTTTGGTGGTATTCATTCAGTTGCACTCTACAACAGTATATTCACAGGTGTGTGCGACCATAACCACAACTGATCTTAAAACATCTTCATCACCGCGGAGACACCCCAGACCCTCTAGCTATCAGACCTCTATTGCTCCACCACCTGAGTCTCAAGAAACCACGAATCTGCTTTCCATCTTGATAGATTTGCCTATTTCACTCCACATAAACTCAACTGCATTTTAATCCCCCTTTGTCTGACTCAGGTGTCTCTTTTCTCAGAAGGAGAAGAAAGAGGGGCTTAGTCTTGGCAAAATAAAGTCAGGAAGCTACCAGCCCAGCTTTGTTATCCAGCTCCTCCTCTTCCATATTCTCAGGGAAGTAACCCACACAATGTTCCTGGTCAGAAGACTGCACGAATACGAGCACTGTTCTTACGGTGGCCAGAGCCAGAAGAGGTTCTGCTTCAGGCAGGGCAGCCAGGACCCAGGAGGAGAGAGCATTGCATCTAAGGTGGGGCCTGAACAGACCCTAGTTCACCTTTGACTCCCCCTTGAAGCCTAAGGCCGAAGGAGATCCCTGTTGGGACACTCAGCACGTGCGTGTCCTTCATTCGCTAAACATTAGATGTCTGGGACTCTAAGGCCTTGAGCTCTGCTCTCATCAAGCCCTTCCCTTCTAAGCCACGAATTAGGCAACTGAAGGTCATTCTGGAAATACCCATGCATAGTGGTCCAGAAATGGAGCTTCCCCATGGAGATCCGGGCCGGGTGTGGGCAGTGCCCCTTCCTGCAGCTTGGAAAATCCGACCACAGTGACTGCGTGGTTCCCAGGCTCAGTCCCTGCAGTCACCTCGGACTCTTCCTTCATACTCCTCTATCACCAGGTCTTGGTGCCATTCAGATTCGGCCCCCTCCATGCCCAGCCTTCTCCCTGGACCAGAGCCCTTGTCGCCCCACATTTAGATCACCAAGACAGAGTTCCAGAGAGGGACTACTCTAGCCCATCTCCCAAGGTCACCAGGGCACTTCCTAAACCCACTGCAGCCTTCTTCCTGGGCACCCAAACCAGAGGGCCCAGTCTTGAACTTCTGTCACTTCCCTCCCCGGGCTGTGAAAGTCAGAAGTTCCTCAAGGTCTCTTTGACTCAACATTTGCTGAACGTCTATGCTGTGCCAGGCCTCTGCCACCCCAGCCAGAGAGAAAGCATGGGATGGGTTGGTGCACGTTCCATCCCCAGCCAAGACAGGCCACGACTTTCATCTTTTGAGCCCAAGCACCAACAGTGCCTGGCCCTGTGTACTTGCCGGCCTATCAGATGCATGGCTGGAACCAGCACTCCCACAACTAAAACAAGGCGAGCCAGAGCTGGAGAGGAGCCTCTCTTATTTAAAGGAATTTGGAAAAGAAAACTTGCATAGACTTCTCCCATTTCCAGAAACCCTCTGTCGCTGCCAGCAAATCCTACCCTTGGAAATGGGAGATGTCGGCTACTGGCCTGTCGTGGTATTGGAGGCAGGACTAGGCTTAGGCACGGCGGGGCACATGGGAGGAGGTGGAAGGCAGAGAGTAGAGCTGCCCCAGCGGCGGGGGGAGGGATCAGCCTCCCCAGTGAACTCGACAAACTGTCCTTACCTGGCTGGCTTCAGCACAGAGAGGCCGAGGGGAATGGTGTCGCTTCCCTCTGGGATATAAATGTCCAATTTCCCCTTTCTGGGCCAGAATGATCCCAATGCTTTCCCCTAGCCACAGGGACTCTGTGTCCCAACCCTCTGGGAAGCTGCAAAGTAGTTAAGGAGGTCTGCACCCAGGCCATCCTTTGGGCGTGGAAAATTTAGGGCGGGCTGCAGGCTCTGCCTCATCTTCCCGCCCCTTTTTACAACCGCGCAGTCCTGCTGACTCAGCAGATCTGAAGTGTGCGCAGCCTGGTTATCTTCTTTGGACTTCAAACAGCAAACTGAACCACACTGACCCCAGCGAGGCCGGTAGAAAATATCAGAGTCCCATCTAAACAAAGGGAATCCGGACAAGGGACATTCTGACAGCCCACGCCAGCACCACTTGAAGCATGGAGGTAAAGACCAGGTAAAGGTAGGAAAGAGAAGTTAAAAATCTCAATCTCCCGCATCCTAATTAAGGTAACAAGAATATCAGTGCTTGGCTCAAGGCTGGTGCCTTAGAACACTGACCTCAGATTACAAAGCAGGCTTTACTGCAGTGTCGCTTTGTCACCTAGTAACAGACCTTTATTTAATAGCAGGTATGTATATATATTTTCTTTTTTTGGAGAGATTTTTGCTATAGGGTGTGTGCACTCGCCAGAAAGACAGAGACAGACAGAAAGCGAGAAATCACCCCCCAAGGGGGGATGGCCACACTGCAATCCCTTCTTCTCCATTCTCCTCTTGGGATCTTGGGCACGCACGCACACGCGCCCGGCGTGAGTTTAAGCCACCGGGTTCTAGATGTCTGGGACTCTAAGGCCTTGAGCTCTGCTCTCATCAAGCCCTTCCCTTCTAAGCCACGAATTAGGCAACTGAAGGTCATTCTGGAAATACCCATGCATAGTGGTCCAGAAATGGAGCTTCCCCATGGAGATCCGGGCCGGGTGTGGGCAGTGCCCCTTCCTGCAGCTTGGAAAATCCGACCACAGTGACTGCGTGGTTCCCAGGCTCAGTCCCTGCAGTCACCTCGGACTCTTCCTTCATACTCCTCTATCACCAGGTCTTGGTGCCATTCAGATTCGGCCCCCTCCATGCCCAGCCTTCTCCCTGGACCAGAGCCCTTGTCGCCCCACATTTAGATCACCAAGACAGAGTTCCAGAGAGGGACTACTCTAGCCCATCTCCCAAGGTCACCAGGGCACTTCCTAAACCCACTGCAGCCTTCTTCCTGGGCACCCAAACCAGAGGGCCCAGTCTTGAACTTCTGTCACTTCCCTCCCCGGGCTGTGAAAGTCAGAAGTTCCTCAAGGTCTCTTTGACTCAACATTTGCTGAACGTCTATGCTGTGCCAGGCCTCTGCCACCCCAGACAGAGAGAAAGCATGGGATGGGTTGGTGCACGTTCCATCCCCAGCCAAGCCCGGCAACGACTTTCCTCTTTTGAGCCCAAGCACCAACAGTGCCTGGCCCTGTGTACTTGCCGGCCTATCAGATGCATGGCTGGGACCCGCAC
>NW_006160045.1:8541323-8543549 GCF_000334495.1 Tupaia belangeri chinensis
CATCTTTTGAGCCCAAGCCCCAACAGTGCCTGGCCCTGTGTACTTGCCGGCCTATCAGATGCATGGCTGGAACCAGCACTCCCACAACTAAAACAAGGCGAGCCAGAGCTGGAGAGGAGTGCGGCGGGAGCAGATGCTGCAGTTCGCCCAGCAGGCAGGTAGCTCGAGAAGGCAGGGACTGTGTCCTGGGCACTGCCTGGACCCCCTTTGCCCCACACAATGCCTGGCACAGCAAGCACTGCACCCACGTTTGTCAAGCAGCCTCTGCACTGGAACCAGTCAGACACATTCCACATGATGTCGAGGGAGCCGCAAGCACAACGAACAGCAAAGAGATCAGCCTCCCCAGTGAACTCGACAAACTGTCCTTACCTGGCTGGCTTCAGCACAGAGAGGCCGAGGGGAATGGTGTCGCTTCCCTCTGGGATATAAATGTCCAATTTCCCCTTTCTTGGGCAGAATGATCCCAATGCTTTCACCTAGCCACAGGGACTCTGTGTCCCAACCCTCTGGGAAGCTGCAAAGTAGTTAAGGAGGTCTGCACCCAGGCCATCCTATGGGCGTGGAAAATTTAGGGCGGGCTGCAGGCTCTGCCTCATCTTCCCGCCCCTTTTTACAACCGCGCAGTCCTGCTGACTCAGCAGATCTGAAGTGTGCGCAGCCTGGTTATCTTCTTTGGACTTCAAACAGCAAACTGAACCACACTGACCCCAGCGAGGCCGGTAGAAAATATCAGAGTCCCATCTAAACAAAGGGAATCCGGACAAGGGACATTCTGACAGCCCACGCCAGCACCACTTGAAGCATGGAGGTAAAGACCAGGTAAAGGTAGGAAAGAGAAGTTAAAAATCTCAATCTCCCGCATCCTAATTAAGGTAACAAGAATATCAGTGCTTGGCTCAAGGCTGGTGCCTTAGAACACTGACCTCAGATTACAAAGCAGGCTTTACTGCAGTGTCGCTTTGTCACCTAGTAACAGACCTTTATTTAATAGCAGGTATGTATATATATTTTCTTTTTTTGGAGAGATTTTTGCTATAGGGTGTGTGCCCTCGCCAGAAAGACAGAGACAGACAGAAAGCGAGAAATCACCCCCCAAGGGGGGATGGCCACACTGCAATCCCTTCTTCTCCATTCTCCTCTTGGGATCTTGGGCACGCACGCACACGCGGCCGGCGTGAGTTTAAGCCACCGGGTCCGGGATGCGAACCGCGGTCAACTACGTGGGAGTCCAGCGACATAGCCATTACACCAACTGCTGGTCCCGATAGCAGGTATTAAATGCACATAAAGGCAGATGTCCCAGATCAGCCCTGTGTGACAGCAGGTGTGGACTGTCTGTGGATGGGTTTTCAAGGGATGTGATAAGCCACAGTGCATGCGAATCACCCAGGAGTCACGATTTATCAGATTCACCACTCATCGGACTTCACTTCTCTCTCTTTTTAAAAAAGAATCATTTTACTTAATTTATTTAATTTATTTATTTTCATTTGACTAGAGCGGGCCAGAAAGAGAAAGTGAGAAAACAAGCTGCCAGGTCCAGGACTAGAACTGTTTTCAATCACCTGGGAGTCAAGCACCCTTAACCACGCCATCTGCCGGCCCTGCCGGCCCTGCCGGCCCTGAGACTGCACTTACCTTTAAGGTAAGAATCACAGCAGGCAAGGACCTTGGCAGCTTGCTCTCTCACTTTCCCTCTCTGTCTGATAAAACTGGAAAATAATAATAAATAAAGTTAAATAAAATAATTCTTAAAAAAACCCCAAAAAACTGGTAGCCATGAAATGCAGTCCTCATCTATGGCTGGGCATGTCGCGCGCTCCTCTCCCCAGCTTGTCCCCCCTCAGCACCCGTTTTCGTCCTCGAGCCTTCACACCACTCTTCGGCACCCCCAGGGTATAGCCACAACTACGCGGGAGCTGCCAGGGCTGCCCATCTTTTCCCAGAAATAATAATAAATAAATTAATTAATAATAAATAATAAAGAAAGAAATAATAATAAACAAGACCTTCTTGCCCCTTCGTGGAGGGTCAGCCATCCTCTGTAAAGGGATGGGGCCTCAGAGTCTGGCCTATCAGAGTCCGGATGCCCACTCTCATTCTGCTTAACCCACGGGGGGGTGACCTGCAGGTGCCCACCGCCCAGGGTAGGGTGGTCTGGGATGTGCCGGAGGGGGGCCGGCGGACCAACGGCGCAGCTGCGCACCGGGGCGTGAGCCCCGG
>NW_006160045.1:8543690-8544225 GCF_000334495.1 Tupaia belangeri chinensis
GAGGGGCCCCTTGAGGTTGGGCTAGTGGAAGCAAACATGGGCCACAATGACTAGGGCTGTACCTGGCCTGGGTTGGTAGGGGAAGCAATTCAGATAGCCCTCCTGTCCCTCTCCTGGGTTCTCAGGCCACCTGGTACCTACAGAGGAGAGGCTGCATCAGCCCCACCTCACTGGGGCTGGCCAGGCAGCAGGTGGGAGACAGTGGCCATGGAAGCTGGAAAAGAACTGGGCAGCCTCCAGTCCAGCCTTTCACTTCACAGCCAGGGAAGCAGAGAGAGAAGGGGGACTTGCCCAGGTCATGTGGCCAGGAAGTGGCACATCTGGAGAATATTGTATTCTTTGCTCCTTATCACAGCTGCTCTGGGGCAGGGCTTCTCACCACAGCAGGACAGGTATTTGGGACCAGGCTGGGGTTTGTTGTTTTCTGTGCATCGCTGGGCGTTTATAGCAGCTTGACCTCTAGCTCTTAGAGGCCAGGAGTCTCCCAGCACCAAGCTGTAACAACCAGCAATGGCTCCACGCGCTCCCTGGGGTG
>NW_006160045.1:8544325-8544664 GCF_000334495.1 Tupaia belangeri chinensis
AGGTCTGGAAAGTCTCCATTTCCAGCACACTCCCAGGTGATGCAGGAGTTCACGTAGGCACACGCTCTGAGAACCCTGCTCAGACTGGAGTAAGAGCTCTCAGAAGCCTGGGCTCTCTGTCCCGCCCAGTGAGAACCCAGCTCAGCTCCGGCAGGTGTGGGAGTCCCAGCAGCAGTTGTTGAGTGAACGCTTATGCTGAGGCTGAGAGGACTGTAGCCTTTCTACCTGGTCAAGAGGAAAGACAAAGAGACAATGCCATCTCCAAGGTAACAGGTGACAGAGAATCCCAGAGCCTCTCTCTGCCTACACCCTGGTGAACTCACCTCCTGCAGAGAGCAG
>NW_006160045.1:8544730-8558894 GCF_000334495.1 Tupaia belangeri chinensis
AGGCTACAGGTCCCGGGGGGCCAGCTGGGCCCTCTTCTCTATCCGAGTCTGTGAGAAGCTTCAGCAGCACAATACCCAGATTTTACCAATTGTCTATCCCAGCAAGTCTGCTGGGGAGGGACACGTTTGTAAGCTCAAAGCTGGGGCATCAGTTCTGTGACTCAAGTCACCTTCCCTGCAGGTGTCCTTCTCTTCCTCTCCCCCCTCTTCTCCAGGTGAAATGCAATCTCCTATTCCTTCTCTTTCTCCCACTACTCCAAGCACTGGGCCCTCACCGTCTTCCCACCTCCAAAACAATCTTGAATCCATTTCCACTACCACAACCAGGTCTAGGTTCCTGGGGTCTCTTCCCTGGACTATTGCAAAGCCCCCTTCCTGGTCCAGTCACACTTGCTCTGTCCCCTCCAACCCACTGGCTACTCGAAGCCAGACAATCCCTCGGAAATGCAAATCTGTCATGCCCACTGTTTCCATTGCTGACACCACCTCCAAAACAATCTTGAATCCATTTCCACTACCACAACCAGGTCTAGGTTCCTGGGGTCTCTTCCCTGGACTATTGCAAAGCCCCCTTCCTGGTCCAGTCACACTTGCTCTGTCCCCTCCAACCCACTGGCTACTCGAAGCCAGACAATCCCTCGGAAATGCAAATCTGTCATGCCCACTGTTTCCATTGCTGACACAAAGCAACACCGATAATGTGGCCCTTAAGGCCTGTGTGGTCTGACTACCCATGTCTCCCCTTCTCCTCCCCAGGTCTCAGCAACGCCCACCTCTTTGTCTCCTACATCTTTTTTTCAGTTCTTTGTGTTCACCATACTCCCTCCTACTGCAGGACTCATGAAGGCTATTCCCGCTGTCTGTAACACTCTTCCCTTCTCCCCTTATCTCCTTCACTTTTACTCACCCTTCGGATTTCAGATCCAGTGTCCCTCCTCTGGGCAGCCCCTCCTGTCCTGCTGCAGCACGACGCCCCTCTCATTCCTTGCCCCTGTCACTGTCACATTTATCTGCGTGATTATATGAATGCTTTCAGCCTCCTGCACGGAACATAAACTCCTCTGGGGTGCAGACCATGTCTGCTTTGGCTGTTCTCTGTAACCCCAGTACCTGGCATTTACTATTGGGTCATAGGAAAAGTCGTGATACATTTTTTCGTTTTTTTAAAAAGAATTATTTATTTAATTTTATTTATTCATTCATTTATTTTAATTTGACCAGACAGAGAAAAGGAGAGAGAGAGAAAGTGAGAAAGTAAGCCACCAGGTCCGGGACTCAAACCACGTGGTTAACCAGCTCCTTAACCACCGTGCCACCTGCTGGTCCCCAGTCATGATACATTTTTGTATAGAAAAACACATCACAACTTTTCCAACGACACAATAGATGCTCAGTAAGTATTTCTGAATGAATGAACACAAAAAATATTTTGAACGACAGTATAAAATATTATCGGCACTTTTGAGGAAAAGGTGGCTGAATTCTCTTTAAGGAAGACTGTATATCCTATGTCTCAGACTAGCTTATAGAGATGCACTATGAGATGCAGGACATGAAGGTCAGCTGTTGGTACAGTGGTTAAGGTGTTAGAATCCCACATGGTTGACTGTGGTTTGAGTCCTGGACCTGGAGGCTTGCTCTCACACTTTTTCTCTCTCTGTGTCTCTTTCTCTGGGTCAAAACAAAAAATAATAAAGCACTTTCTCTCTCTCTGTGTTTCTTTCTCTGGGTCAAAACAAAAAATAATAAAAATAGATAAAATTTAAAAATTAAAACAGGATGCAGGGCAGGGTTGAGTAGGTGGCATGTGGCCCCTATGGCAGATTTTCCCCCAAAAGAAGACTAGAAAGCCAGTACCTGGGACCGGCAGGTGGCATGAGGGCTAAGGTGCTGGACACTCCCACATGGTCAACCACGGTTCAAGTCCTGGACCAGGTGTCTTGCTTTCTCAGTTTCCTTCTTTCTCTTTCTGTGCCTCTCTCTGGTCAAATTAAAAAATAAATGAATCAATCAATAAAATTAAATAAATATTAAAAAAAAAAAGCCAGTACCTGAGGTGCA
Organism: Tupaia belangeri chinensis; assembly: GCF_000334495.1. NCBI lineage: Eukaryota > Metazoa > Chordata > Mammalia > Scandentia > Tupaiidae > Tupaia > Tupaia belangeri. Next base: position 8,546,792 of record NW_006160045.1, read on the forward strand.
CTGCAAATGTCAGGGTTTGGGGTGCAAAGATGAGGTCAGACTCAGGATCTTGTCACATACCATGAGGAGTGGGCCCCCAGCCTGGCATGGAGGGTCCCTGCTCTGAAGCCCAGGCCGAGTGCCAGGACCTCACAAGTGAAAATGTGCCTAGAACCGAGTGTGGTGCTTACTAAGGATGACTCAGCACCTCCCATGGCCCAGCCTTGGCTAGGTGCACTGCAGGGCAGATGCCAAAGTGTTTTTCCAAAACAAAGGCTGGGAGGGTGGACACAGCCCTACAGGCCTGGCTCTGATTGTGTGTGTGCTGCCTGACATTTTCCTGATGGTGACTCAGACTCCCAGCAGTGTGAGAACCTCATGCTCCTCCTGGGGGAAGTCTGCCACCAAGGGCAGAAAACTGTTGGCAGCGGGGGAAGAGCAAACACGATGGCACCACGTGGCCCTCAGGCGGCAGGCCGGAGACAAAGGTGAGGCTTGGAGGCTCTGCACGCTTCCTCAGGCCCATTCCTGAGCCTGTTACTGTCTTTCCCAGCAGCCCAGCCTTGGGGTCCTCCCTGGGGGAAGCCAAGGAAACATCCAGTGGAAAAGGGAGAAACAGAAGGCTTCCCTGCCATTCCTGGGGGACCCTGCTCAGGCAGCGCAGAATGGGAACGTTCCTGCTCACTGACTCCTGCTGGTGGCCTCCCAAGCCATGGACTCCTGGGCATTCTCTGCAGCGATTCCTGAAGCTTCCAGCTCCCAGCCTTGCTCATGCCAGCTGAGACAAGAGGGAGGGGGCAAAGCCTGGAAGAAAACTCTCTTGAACTCTGCAGGGCCCAGCATGCAGCTCGGGTCTGTCTCTCCACCCTCACCCGTCTCTGAACCCCCGTGACCCACTGGAGACTAAGGATGGGGGAAGCTGAAGGCCGGTAGCTGGGCTGTGGCGTGCACTCTGCACCAGGTCAAGGGCCTCATTTATCTTCTACAGGACCTTGGAGCCAAGCCCTGGATAGGCTCAGAGCCAGCAACCAAGGGAAAGGGGAAATGCAGCTGGCAGGCAAAGACAAACTGTGGGGGCGAGCTGAGTGAAGGACACATGTTGTCTGCCCTGGGAGGGTCTTCCCCTCCCCACTGTATCCATCTGCCTAGAATACAATTTGCAACAAGCGATGTGGGCACCAGGAGCCAGCTGCTGTGGTGAGGCACCCGCTGCCTGCTCTGAATCTCCGTCCTCCCACCGGCTTGTCAGCCAGGGGGCCTCAGGTCAGGGACTCCACTTCTCCAGACCTCAGTCTTTCCCACAGGCTGTGAGGGGCTGGGTTGGGGAAGGGGAGGAAGATGTGGGCAGACAGTCTGGGTCTGAGCACCTTGTGAGAGGGGATAGCTAGTCCACAGTGTTTAAAGGCCACATAAACTCACTCATGCAACCTTCTATGCAGGTCTGAAGTTAGTGCGAGGGCAAGAAACAGCACGTTGTAGGGTTCGTGTGTTCATGCTCTAGGGAGTCACTGACGCTCTGTTCATTTCACTTTCAGCCAAATAAAATATGCATGGAACACAGTTCTCTATCTATAAGCATTACCTTCCACTCATTTCTTTCTTTTTCTTTTTTTCTTTTTAATTTGCTACAGGATGTGTGCACTTGCCTGAGAGAGACAAAGAGAGAAAGTGAGAAAGCATCTCTCAGGGGGACGGCCACACTGTAACACCTTCTCCAGTCTCCTCGCAGGATCTTGGGCACACACACATCATACACGCGCCTGGCGTGTTTTTCAAGTCACCAGGTCCAGACTCAAACCTTGCAATCGGCCATGTGGGATCCGGCCATCTTAACCACCACCGTATCTGGATTGTGTGAACTTCCACCTTCCGTGGGTTTCAATCCCTGGCATTCAACACAAGAGTAGAGAGACTCCTTTTTCAGGGCATAACAGGATAGCTGTATGACTCACCGATTTGATTTCCTTCCCACCATTAATTGCACCGCGCCTCCTTCCCCTCCAAGCCAGCTTTCCCTCAGCAATGCACTCCAGGTCTGGAAGCTCCCTGGGCAGTGTGTAACTGGATAGCACAGGTAGCTGGCCTGGACTGAGAAACCCGAGCTACTTTATTGTCTGGAGCAGCAATAAACAGCCTGGCCCGTCTCAGTACCACACAGATGAATACTCTAGGTTGTTTCATCTTGCAAGGAGGAGGGCTGATTTGCCATAGAATAAAAAGTTCCAAAAGGCTACAAATATTTATGAAGTTTAATCAAAAGTCTTAAGGGAAACTCTGAAATTCAGATGTTCCATCTTTTTTTTAAAAGAGTTATTATTTAAAAATGAATTTTAGTATTATTATTTTTTAGTTTGATCAGAGAGAGAGAGAGAGAGAGCGAGCATAAGAAAGCAAACTGCCAGGTCGGGGCCTTGAACTGTGGTCAATCATGGGGGAGTCCATTACCTTAGCCACCACACTACCTGCCAGCCCTCACATGTTCCATCTTGATGGGATATCACTATAATCCTGAGAATAGCCTTGCTGGTGGGTCTGGAAGTCCCACTGAGGAAGGAGTCAGGAGCCCACAAAATATAGTTAAGGTATAGGCCCAAAATGGAATCACAAAATGGCTAAGCACTAAGTTGGAGACACAACTACTCAGCTCTCACTGAACTGCTTGCTCAGAAGAAATGGCTTGCAGCAGTGACTCAATGATTGACCTAAAGCAAATATAGCAATTAAGGCTTTTTCCAAGTCCCCCCACATTCCAAGAAGAGAATGGTGTTTATGGACCAAAGCTTTTAGAAAAAGAGAGCCTCGTGACCTTCATACCTACTCCAAAATTAAGGGAAAAATAACCAGACCTATCTAGCATGTGACCCCCACTAAGAGGGGAACACAAGCACAAGCCCCTCCTAACCAAGATAAACCTCAGTTCCTCTTCAGCAACCCATTTTCTGGGACTCCTGATGTCTGGGTGCTAGTCTCTCCTTCAGTAAACTCTGCTTTGCTATCTCCTCTCTGTGTCCATGTCTCTAATTCTTTTTGAGCATGAGACAGACTCATGCATTGGGTATTGGGTCCACATACTCCAATTTCCTGCATCTGTGCTTCCATGGAACACATCCAGAGGAGGGCAGGGCCACTCCTTCCATCCCCTTTCGGCTATTTATTTGGCCTCCTCCTGCTTCCTCATAGGGACAGCTAGGTCTGGGAAGTCAATCTGGCCACAGACAGAAAAAGTGACAAGTGGGAAAGTACACCCATTTTCTCACAGACCTAGTAAGATAGCCAGACTTCACCTGTTGCTGCCCTGAGCACACAGGAGCTAAACATATCTGGGAAGACCACCCTGGGGCTTGATACAGAACCAAAATATTTCTTTCTGCAGAAGATCCCAGTCTCTCCAGTTGTAACAGGAAGTGGGTAAAAACTCATGTGACTAGAATGTCACCAGACAATACAGCAAAAGAGATCAGTCCCCAGGGGAAGCCAGTCCCAGACTGAAGCTGCCAGAACACAGCAGAGGGAGTAGCCTCTAGGAAAGGGTGGAGGCCAAGAGCTGCCCACTCCTGCCTCTCTGAGGAACAACACATGGCTCTCCAAATGTTCCAAAGTGGCGCTGGGACTCCTGCTCTGGTGATGGGCTTCCCACAGCTTTCACCAGTCACCGTGTGGCCACAGCTGGGCCAAATCCAGCTGGGTAAGCCATAGCAGGATGCTCAGAATCCTGCCAGGGCTATGGAATGTATCTAGGTACCCACAACCTCTGTGAGGAAGGCTTAAGAAGCCCTGGACCATGACTCTGAGGTTGGAAGACCCTCTAAATATATCATCTCATGTAATACAATAACCCATTTTTTCTGTTTTAAAAAGAATTAAAATGGGGACCAGCAATTGGCATAATGGTTATGTTGTTGGACTCCCATGTAGTAGACCACGGTTCGAGTCTCGGACTCGGTGGCTTAAAGTCATGAAGGGTGTGTGTGTGTGTGTGTGTGTGTGTGTGTGCCCAAGATCTGAAGAGGAGAATGGAGAAGGGATTGCGGCGTGGCCATCCCCCCTGGGGGGATGATTTCTCGCTTTCTGTGTCTCTGTGTCTCTCTGGCAAGTGCACGCGCCCTATAGCAAAAACCTCTCTCAAAATAAATAAATAAATAAATAAAAGACCCTAAAAGTCACTCTCTCCATCAACTTTCCCAATGCTAATGGCAGTAGAAACTCCTGCTCCTGGGACTAACGGATGGTGTAATGATTATGTTGCTAGACTCCCACGTAGTCAACTCCAGTTCAAGTCTGGACCTGGTGGCTTAAAACTCATGCCAGGTATATGTGCGTGTGTACCCAAAATCCCGAGAGGAAATTGGAGAAGGGATTGCAGCGTGACCGTCCCTGCTGAGGGGTGATTTCTTGCTGTCTCTGTCTTTTCTGGTGAGTGCATGCACCCTATGGTAAAAAAAGTCTCTCTCTCAAAAAAAAAAAAGCAAGGGGCCAGCAGGTGGCATGGTGGTTAAGGGTGCTGGACTCCTACATGGCCAACTGCAGTTCGAGTTCTGAATTTGGCATCTTGCTTTCTCACCTTCTCTTTCTGTCTTGCTCGCTCTATCCCTGTCTGGTCAAATTTAAATAAATAAATAAATAAATAAATAAAATAATTCTTAAAAAAAAAAAAAAAAACTAGAATAAAACAAAACACCTGCTTTTGCTTCTGATTTGGGAAAAGTCCATGGTCCTAGTTTGTGCGTTAGCTAGAGAATTTGCTGGAAAATCTTTTTATCACCTCAGGGAGAAGAGCACTCTTCTCCCTCTTGAGAGTCCTCTCGGCCCTGGGAGAGCCCAGTGGTGTGGCTTTGCAGCAGCTGAACCATGAGAGCATTGCCCACTGACCAAGCTGCAAAAGAAACAGGAAGGACAGTGAGGCAGTGGGCACGGGGCCTCCACTCCAGACCTCTGGGATGCCATAGGCTGGGCTAAGAGAGAGTTAAAATAGCTGCTCTCTGGTGAGAGAGAACAAACTCTGACCTCCCCAGGAAAGTAAATAAGCCGTGGTGGCTCAGTCTGAACTCGGTTTGCACAATCTTTTTTTTTTTTTCTTTTAAGACGTTTTCCTTAGGGCGCATGCACTTGCTGGAGATAGCGACAGAGACAGTGAGTGGGAAGGGGATGGCCACGCCGCAATCCATTCTCCTCCATTCTCCTCCTGGGATCTTGGGCACGTACACACGTGCGCACTGCTTCATTGGCTGGTAACTTTACTGCCAGTGGTGGGCTCTGAGCATGTGATCAGAAGCCCCTCCAGTTACCACTTGCCTGTTCTACTTGTGTCCACTCCAGGGCTCTTGGAGCTAGTTCTTCAGCAGTGGTGACCAGCATGGGCTTGCCTTCTCCTTTATTCTGTAGGCCTGGCTATGTTCCTGCTTCAGAATCAATAAAAAAAAGCGTGGGCAGCTCCTACTTCACATGTGTGGATTTGGGCCAAGATGCCGAAACCAAAGAATTCAGGTGCCAGGTTAGCAGCCAACAAGTCTGGGCATGCTGGCTCTTGTTTATAGGAGGAAGTGCCCAGCCTGAGTTTCAAGCCACCAGGTCTGGGCCTTGAATCCCAGTCAGTCATGTGGGAGTCCAGTGACGGAACCACTGTGGCATCTGCTGGCCCTCCTGTATTCAGTGTTACAACCAGGATGGCAATGCACAGTTCTCTCCTTGGTGAGAGCTCATCCTTGGGTGCCCACGAAATCCCTCCTGGGGAGGGAGGGGTGCCTGGGCCCTCAGCAAAGCTTTTGCTCCCTCTTAGAGGAACTGCTGGGATGCCTCCTCCCTAATGCACAGCCCACCTGCCCTATACAGCCCTTGGAGACTTCACTTCTAAATTGCCAGGCCTGGGTCAAGAGCCACCATATAAGGCCTACAGCGGATCCCGGAGGCCAGCTGGGCTAGGTGGTGACCGTTCCACCTGACCTCTGGCCCTTGACCTCTGCTTGATGCTCTGCCCCCCATGCCAGGGCCGTTACTATACTGGAAGCTGTCCTCTGAGGACCCTGTACAGATTGTAAGGTCCACCCAGGCCCCATTAAAACTGGCCAGTCTCCGCCTATGTGTTTCTTTCCCCGAAGACCCTTTTAGACCTAACCCCTGAGTTACCACATGTGAGCAGTGAGGACCCGTGCAGACTGTGGAGTCTAACCTCCTTTTATGGATGGAGGGAGGGAGGGGACACATTAATGGCAGAGCAGGGGCATGAGGTGGGTCTCCTTTATAAGCCAGTCCTCTTCCCCATCACCATATTACCTTTCAAAGGAATGACTGACCAGTGGTGGGCTTTGAGCATGAGATCAGAGAGGCCCCTCTGATCAGCACCTGCCTGCTCTGCCTGTGTCCACTCCAGGGTGCTCGGAACTGTTTCTTCAGTGGTGACCAGTGTGCGCCTCCTCCCTTATTCTGTAGGCCTAGCTGTGTCCCAGCTTCTGAATCGGTTAAATAAAGTGTGGGCAGCTCCTCCCTTTGCATGTCTGGATTTGGGCCAAGATGCTGGAACCAAGGAGCCCGGTTGCCAGGTGAGCAGCCGATGAGCCTGGGCATGCCGACTCCCGTTCACAGGAGGAAGGACACTGCACACCGGTGACACGGGGCTCCCTGCAAGCTCCAGAACATCGGCAGCCTGGGGAAGGCACGCCATCCCTCCAGCACCCAGAGCCCTCATTCAGTGCTCACCACAGACCTCCCGCCTGTGGCCTGTGCCAGCCAGTATGCTGAAGGTACAGCCGGGGCAGGTGGGGATGCAGAGGGCAGGTGGCTTGTGACTGATGGTGTGAGGCTCACCCTGGTAGCAGCCTTGCTGAGCAGCTACCTTCTGTGGAATGTCTTTCCTCTCCTGAAGTGGAGGGAAGGCAGCAGAAAGCTCTGGATCCTCTCGCTGACAGGCTGGCCTAGCTGGGTTTATTAGTTGTCTCCCACACCAGCGTGGCCACACTCTGGGAACACGGCCATAGAGGCCATCCGTGCCAGGCACACTCCTGCCCAGGGCCTCAGTACTCACTCTCCCCTCAGCCTGGTGCATCGTCACCCCAGAGAGCAGGTGGCCACTCCCCAACTCCTCAGGTGGACAGAGTCCCTTCTCCACAGCACATTTCTTCTTCCTATTCTTTATATTTTCCAGATTTATTTTGTGTATTGGCCACATGCCTTCTCTCCAAACAGCAAAGCCCATGAGGGCATGCCTGGCTGTGCATTGTGGCCTAGGGCAGATCTGCACACAGTGCCCGTCCCTCACTCCCTCAGCACTGCCCAGGCTTGGATGTCATCACATGGTCCTGCTAGTTGTGTGCGAACCTGGGAACAATAAACTGCCAAACTCCTGGGCTCGTCACTGCTGAATCTTAAGAGGGTCCAGCAAGAGACCAGCAGATAGCTTAGCGCCTTCTCACTGGACTCCCACGTGGTTGACCATGGTTAGAGTCCTGGACCCAGCAATTTAAAACTCACACTGGGGACCAGCAGTTAGCGTAATGGCTATGTCACTGGACTCCCATGTAGTTGAGTGCGGTTCGCATCCCGGACTCGGTGGCTTAAACCCATGCCGGGAGCGTATGCGTGCGTGCCCAAGATCCCAAGAGGAGAATGGAGGAGAAGGGATTGCGGCGTGACCATCCACCTGGGGGGTGATTTCTCACTTCCTGTCTCTCTGTCTCTCTCTGTCTGGCGAGTGCACTCGCCCTATAGCAAAAACCTCTCCAAAACAAAAACAAAAACAAAACAAAACCTCATACTGGGCATGAACTTGCGCGCATGCCCAAAATCCAGAGAAGAGAATGGAGGAGAAGGGTCCAAGGCATGGCCATACCCACCCCCCGGGGATGATTTCTTGCTTTCTGTCTCTGTTTCTCTGGCAAGAGCAGCCATCCTATAGCAAAACAAACAAACACAAACTCTCTTAAAAAAGGGGGTGGTCCAGTGAAAGGTCCCTCGGTATCCTCCAACCAGGGACTCCCTGAAGGAAATAACCATCATATCAGGAAAAAATGTTACTTTTTGGAACAGGGTGGCTTCCTGAAAATGTGTATTTTAAATTACGCTGAATTCAGAGGAGGCCGCAGAACGGCAAAGAAATGGGCATCAACTCCAGCGTCCTCACCAGTTCATAATCCTAGCACAGGCTGTGTCCTGTGACCCGCCAAATGCCTGGTGACCCCTACCTCCACCTCCAGTCATGTGCTGAGTCTTCTCAGAGCTGCCTGGGGAGGGACAGGGAGTCCCTCCCCAGGCAGGAGCCAGGAGGCAGCCCCAGGCTTTGTGGTGCATGAGGTTTAAATAATGGAAGGAGGGGAGTGAGGGGAGTGGAAGGATTATGCAACTTTAAGGAAAAGAAGTAAAAAATCGGACTGCGACATTGCCAGACACCCCCACCCCGGCTCCAGGTCTCAGCAGGGACAGGGCAAACAAGGAGTCAGGGCAGCTTGAGTAAACGAGCCCTTCCTGGCAGGGCCGGGGTAGGGGCGGGGGGCAAGAAGTGAACCCCAGCTCTCAGGGGCTTTGGCTCAGACTGGTCGCATGCCTTGGTCCTGCTCCACTATGAGCTCCAAACCCCGCCCGCGGTTTCCTCCTCGGGACGCTAAGCTGGCCGGCCGCCGCTCCCTAGAGAAGGGGGACATGGCCGGGGCAGAGGACTGAGAGAACGAGAAAGCACATTTTAACTCAGACTTCAAGATTTGGGTGACAAAGTGCATTTCACTGCGGGAAGGAAACGCACTCCTGGAAGCGCCCAGGCGAGGGGACTTGCTCTCCTCGCGCTGCGGCCTCTGGCCTGTACACCCGTCGCGGAATTACCCGTTTGCAGGGCCGGGCAGGCTCTCTCCCGCGGCGGAGCGCGCTTGCAGGCGAGACCAGACAGCTGTGTGCAAAGCACCTGCGCGCGACGTCTCGGGGCTGGGGAGCTGCAGTAGACGGGTGGCTCTATTGCATCCCTGGCCGGACTGCACCGGTCAACCGTGGCCCCCAGCTCGCGGCCCCGGCCCCCACCCGTACACCTGCGGCCTGGGGGTCCGGTACCCGTCGGCCCCGGGCGCTTACGGTCTCGGCTCGCAGGCTCTGGCGGCAGCGGTCGGGGTCTGGGCTTCTCCGCGACGGGCCTGGCCTCCTCCGCTCTGGCCCCGCCCAGCCCCAGCCTCCCAGCGGGGCGTTCCCGCCAGCAGCGACCCTCCGTCCCGCCCCGCCCCGTTACCTGAGCGAACCGGGGAAGTGTGCGCCCCCTCCCTAACCGTCTCTCTTCTGCTCAGGGAAAAATCCTGCTACTCAAAGGGCGCCCCGAGGACGGAGTCCAGAACTGGAGACCAGGGCCAGGAACTCCAGCAATCCCATCTTGTAACTTTGTCAGCTGAATCAAAACAAAAACCCAAGCTTGCGTGGTGTACGCTCTCTCAATTTCACCCGTGGGACTGCATTTTGCAAACATAATGGTCTGCGACAGATTGGGAATTTAAAAACAAATTTCTTTCAACCGAGTCGAAGGAGCGCTGGTCCGAAACACTCTTCGTCTTCATGGCGAGGACTAACAGGGCCGCCGCTGCTCAGAGGGTAGCTAACTTGGTAAGTCCCAGCCCATTCAGAAGGCGTCAGGGTCCAAGCCTGGTTGCTGGGGGCTCTGCTAGACTCGGGCTTCTGAGCCAGCGTTAAGCCCCAAACCCTCGTTGGAAAACCAACTCACCTGTCACCACCCCTCCTTACTTCCTTGGCACCCCTTGGTGTCAGAAATGCAGCTGTTTCAACAACTGGCATCCTTAAGATCTCAGCAGACAGGGCCAGCCCTCTGCCTAGTGGTTATGGGAGCTGGATCCCACATGGCCAACCACTAGGCTTGGATCCCGGATTCTGCTGCTTGATAAACATGCTAGGTGCCTGTACCAGCACGCCCCAAATGCTGGCAGGATGGAGAAGGGAGTTCAGTGTGACCACACCCCCCGGGGGGGGGCAGAGTTCCTCCCCTCCCACCTCGAGCACACAGACCTGGCAGCTTAAAACTCACGCCTGTTGTGTGTGTGCGCGCGCCAAAGATCCCGAAATGAGAATGAGGCATGGCCATTTTCTCTAGGGGGTGGAGGGTGATTTCTCACGTTGTGTGTCTGTCTCTCTAGTGAGTTCATAAGCTCTATAACAAAAATCTCTCTCTAAAAAGGGGGGGAGACCTATGATATTCTTGAAGAGAGCAATGAATTGGATCTATGAGACAGTAGGAAGAGACAGTAAAAAAATATTCAGAGAATTAGAAAGTAGGTTTTTTGGAAAAAAAAATTTAACTGAAGTTTTGAAAATCGAGTTGAGAAATCTTACAGAAAAAAACAGAACACAAATCAAAGAGATGAAAGATCCATCCAGGAAGACACAATACTATTTAATAAATTCTATAAAAGAGAATATAGAAAGAAGAAAACTATTAAAGAAACAGACACAGAAAATAATGACCGCCTCTGTGGCATAGTGATAATAATGTGATAAAGCTGCTCAAGAAAAGCTGGATCCTCACTCCAGATCATGGTCAGTATCTGGCCCAGTGAGCCTGAAACACGCCAGGCATACACACGGGTGCCCGAGATCTGACATGCTGAAGAGCTGGAGGAAGGGGATCGTGGCAGAATCAGACCCTGTGGAGGGAGCTTTCCTCACATGCATGCACATGTTTTATCATGAATAAAGAAAATAACTTGTTTTAATTTAAAAATAAAAGAAATACAGGGGCTAGCAAGTGGCATGGTGGTTAGGTGCTAGACTCACATTTCCAACCACGACTTGAGACCTGTACCTTGTGGCTTGCTTTCTCACTTTCCCTGTCTCTCTGGTTGGTTGGTTGGTTGGTTTAATAAATACATTAATTTAATTAAATAATTCTTTTTAAAAAATCGTCCAAGAATATTTGTCAAGACAACTGACAGGAGTCTATAGACTGAATAGGGACATTTAAAAGTCAGACAATCTAGGACCAGCAGTTAAGAGTAATGGCTATGTTGCTGAACTCCTATGTAGTCGACTGCAGTTCAAGTCCTGGACCCAGTGGCTTAAATTCATGCCGGGCGTGTGTGTGCCCAAGATACCAAGAGGAGAAAGGAGGAGAAGGGACTGTGGTGTGGCCATCCCCCATGCGGGGTGATTTCTCGCTTTCTGTCTCTGTCTCTGTCTTTCTGGCGAGCGCACGTGTCCTGTAGCAAAAACCTCTCAAAAAACAGTCAGACAATCTACACCAATGCAAGTTATTGTGAAATTTCAGACTTCTAAAGAACAAGAAACGATCTTTAAAGTGTTTAGAGGGATAGAAACTTAAAATAGAAATGATTCAATAATCAGAATTGCATCTCAATGGATTCAGATTCTTAATTCAGAATCAGATTCTCAACAACACTGGATGTCATAAAATCGCAAAGTAAGGCCTTTAAAAGTCTATCGGAGGGGCCAGTAAGTAGCAAGGTGGTTAAGATGCCGGATTCCCACGTGGCTGACTGTGGTTCAAGTCCTGGACCTGGAGGCTTGCTTTCTCACACACACACCTCTCTCCATTGCTCTCTGGTGAGTGCACATGCCCTATAGCAAATTAATACAATAATAAATACAATAAATACTTCTTAAAAAAAAAAAGACTGTGAGAAAAGTTACTTCCAACAAATAATTCTATAATGGGGACCAGCAGTTGGCATAATGGCTATGTCGCTGGACTCCCACGTAGTCGACCACGGTTCGCGTCCCAGACCCAGTAGCTTCAAACTCATGCCGGGCGCGTGTGCGTGCGTGCCCAAGATCCCAAGAGGAGAATGGAGAAGGGATTGCGGCGTGGCCATCCCCCCTGGGGGGTGATTTCTCACTTTCGGTTTCTCTGTCTCTCTCTGTCTGGCTGGCAAGCACATGTGCCCTATAGCAAAAACCTCTCAAAAAAAAAAAAATTCTATAATGAAGTGTGGGAAATTAAAAGGCTTTTACACACATGCCAGGACTAAAAAGGTTTTTATGTCTCATGTTCCTTCTCTTGAGAAATTATTAGAGAATGTACTCCAGGAAAACAAGGGAGTTGATATATACAAGAGGAAGACATGGTACTTGGGAAACAGGGGATCTAATACCAGCGAGCAAGAAAGGAGAGTCCACTTGTCAGCTCCAGCAGGAA
>NW_006160045.1:8558925-8575816 GCF_000334495.1 Tupaia belangeri chinensis
GCAATCATTCCAGACCATAAGAGGAAGGCAAAGGGCACCAGGGAAAGGTCTCCAGGGAAAAAAAATCAAAGTAACAGATAGAGGTCGAGCTTTCGGAAAATAATGTAAATAGATGTGCCAGATCAGATGGCGTATTGGGGGAAAAACTAAGGTAAAGTACATAGAAAAATAAGCAACGAAGAGGTTATTAACTACAGGAAAAACAGAAAACTGCTCAACAAAGAAAATATAATGATGGTACGCTTCTTGGCTCTGTAGTGGATATTTATATAGCCGTAGTTATGTATACATGATTGATTTAACAAAAACTGATTATTACTATATGGAGATGATGAAATGGGAAGGATGGGGTGGGTGTAAAATACCTAAGTCTTTATCTCTCATACAAGAAAATAGACAATGGGTAAACTCGGCAAACCAAGAAGTATAAGCATAGTATTTAGACACGAATACCAATGACTTGAACAAAGAATAGAAAAAATAAAGGATGGGAAGATTATTTTTTATTCTAAGTCTTGATTACTTGATTTTTAAAAAGCCTAATACAAATACATGCACTAATACAAATAAAAAAATAATTTAAAAATATTGTTTTAACTTATAAAGTCTGTGTTAACTCCAGGTTAACTTAATAGTGTAAATTACATTGCAGAATTATAGTTGAAGAGTTTTCTGTTTCTGCTTTCCCATTTCTTGGTATACTAAGCAATTCCGGACTATACCCTTTACATTTTTAATACTATCGCTAAACTCTGGGTTTTGTCTAAATCCTATGGAGAATATTGAGCTTTACTTTGATTCAGCAGGCAACCTGGTTAGGTTCAGGCCTTAAATACCAACCTGCCCTCTGTGGACTGTGATTCCAACGTCAGCCCCTTTTCTTTGTCAGAGTCCCTCCCTCTCTGTGACCATTTCAATACACTCTGGTTCCTTCTATTAGTTCTCTGTCGAGAAGGCTGAGACTTTAGTTACTCTGTGCTTCTACCACTGTGCCTATGTCCAGGACCATGCAGATGGAAGACAGACAGAAAAAAAGGAATGGCGGGTTGGCCCAGAGCATGGTGGTTAAGCACTGTGCATGGGGAGCCAGATTTCATAGGGCTGATAGCAAATCCTGGCCCGGTGGTTTGAAAAACACACCAGGGCCTGTGTGCACATGCTCAAACTCCTCATGGGAAACAAAGAGAGAGAAAAAAGGACTGTGGTGTGACCACACTTCACTGAGGGGATGCTTCTCGCTCTCAAGTGAGTACATGTGCCCTCTGGCAATTTAAAAAAGACAAAAAAGCAACCACAGGGATCAGCAGGTGGCGTGGTGGTTGAGGCACTGGACATTCTCACATGGCCAACCACGGTTCGAGTCTCAGATCTGGTGGCTTGCTTTCTCACTTTCTCTCTCTCTCTCTCTCTGTGTCTCTGATCAAATTAAAATAAATGAATGAATAAATAAAAATTAAGTAAAAATAATTCTTAAGAAAAAAGCAACCTCTTGGAGCTGCAGCTCTACTAGAGAGAGGGTCCTCTCCATCACTGCTTGACTCCTGAAGGTTCCCCTGTCAGCAGCTGATACTGGCCATCACCATGGGACTGTCTGGGTACAGTGGGAATAAGAGAACATATAAGAGAAAATGAAACGAAAGAGTTTCCACACTCTATTAATAAAGTTTAGGGTTTTAGGTTTCAGAATTTCAGTCTCATAGCACAGTGGTTAAGGGAGCTACTGGGTTGTCAGAAAAATTATGACATATTTTTCTATGTGAAAATGCATCATGACTTTTCTGATGATGTAACAGATCCCACATGTTCAAATTCCACCCCCTGTGGCTTGAGAAACATGCCAGGTGTGTATGTGTATACCCGAAATCCTGATGGGAAGAAGGAATGTAGGAAAAAGACTGGAGCGTGACCACACCTCACCGATACTCGCTTTCTCTCACTGGTGAGGCCACACATCCTCTGGCAATAAAATAAGTATTAGACTTTGTCTTTGTACTCCTTGAACCAAACACAGAGGACTTCGGGTTCTCTGCATCGTAGCATTCACTTCCAGGTTTCCAACATGTTGAGTTTAGGCTAATGGATACAAGAGGGGAAACAGAAGACTCACTCATCCCAGGTTCAGTGGTACTTCCTTCAGGATAACAAGTTGGCAGGCTACCTAATCCCTGACAGGCAATATAGAACAAACGTAGCCTAAGAGCAAAGTCTTATGTGGGTCTTTCTAAGAGAAGAAGAGAAGAAAATGATTTGAATTGCCAACGGTATCAAAATTCTCAATGACTACAATGACTATCTGGATTACTTTAGAGTTAATGGCATTTGATCAATTATATCACAAATGCTTTACTAAAAATAAATTCACGAAGTGTGATTATAGCACCCAGAAATACTTACTGATAATAAGGAGACTTAATACTTTCACTATCAACTAGTTATCTTAATTAGCCGTTTTATTTTGTGCAGGCACAAACACAAGTTTTAGGTTCAAGAATTCCAGCCTCCTCCTACATAAGCACATTCCGTGGAAGTAATTTTGTTTTGCTTATTAACTCCTCAAAATTTCATTCACTAACAGAACAGCTCAGCAGAAAAGTCAGCCATTACCTATAAACAGTTCTCAATTAAAACTATGAGAAAACTTAAGAACTGGTTACTTACACCCTCCTTTCCTTTCAAAAACAGTTACCACAACAATAACAGTAACAATAGCTATAAAGTATTGAGCTTCTTTATATTCTAGGCAGTGTTAAAAGCTTAAACGCATCATGCCATTGAATCCTGGTAATGTCCTACGAAGCAGGTGCTACTGCTAGCCCCGTTTCCACAGAAGCAAATGAGGCTTAGGGAAGTATCTTATTTGAGACCACAGGTTAGGAAACAGTGGAGCCAACTGCACTCAGGCAATCTGACTTGGAACTCCGGCTCCGATTCACTCGGTTATAAGCCGTAAGGACTCAGTTTCTCACTTCTAGGCCATCTCTATGAAGTAGTGTTGAATGTGGAAGATGTTAATGAGGAAGGAAATAAAAGGCCAGTACCCACAACCAAGTGACTTCACTGATTCTGCAGGGAAAAAATCCAAAATTATATACTATTTATGTTAATTATTTAGTTCAAGAAAACATCCTTGTTGTCAACATATAGCTCAGAAAAAAGTTCTATAATAAAAAGTACTGAGAAGCAAAATAACAAGTGAAAATCAACTTTCAGTAGCACTAGGCTCACTTTAGACTAAATGAGTATGGTATATCCCAGCCAAGAAATCAATAATCCTCAGAAAGTTAAAAACTTCAACAGAAACAGTATACATTTAAGTAACATTCTATTTACCGACCTCTCTGAAACATACCAAAATTCACATGGCTAATGGAACTTTCTGTGCTAAAATAGGGCAAATTTCTACAAAAAAGTTTAACATAATGCCACATTGCACTCTTGAGAAATCAAGTGAAGTATATCTAGGTGGTAAAATTCAGGTTACAAATATGAGATAAACATCAAGTAATGTCATACCTAGGGCTTACTGGAAAACATAATAGTTGTGACTGTCATGCTTGCCACTTTGGTTAAGTCCAGAGATAAAACGGGTGAGAGTGCCGTGGAGGTGTGCAAACACCGCACAGCTCAAATGACTTTAGCCCTTCTGAGGAACTAAAAATGAGATGTATGTATCAACAGTATGTACTTCTGTGATAAGGAAGCTTCAGTTCATGCACTGATAAAACTGCTGTTGTTTTTGATCACTGAAAATCAGATTCAAAATACATTCTTATTCAACAAATTGATGAGACTACAAATCTTACATTCCCAAATAAGAGTTTAAATCTGAAAAGTTTAAGATAGTACACGTGTTATTAATAATTACCTTTAGATATAATCGACACTATACTACTATATGAATCAGGTATGCTATTGCGCCGTCAATTCTAGTTACCATATTTTACATTTATTGGTTATCAACAGCACAAATTTTATGCTCCAAAAGAAATATATAATCCAGCAAAATGGTTACATTTAATTTTCTTTTAAAGACAAATGAGCTAATTTTAAAGAAGAACTGGCATTTCTTGATATCTTCAAATTAATGATACAAATTTACCAGAGAAGTAATTACATATGTTGCTCACCATCAAATAATCTGAAAAATGTTTCCACGATAGATGCATTTCTTGTCCAATTTCTAAAAATAAATACTTTCTAACTGAAAGCATGTACAGTTCTAGCTCTCTAAAGTAAACATGAGAAAGTACAAAAACTGATCTCTTGGCTTCTCAATAGCCCACTCAGTTACATAAAGTATTTTCTGTCCCAATGCTTTCTTAAATTCAAAAGATATTTACTTCCGCAGAACATAACAGAGTCTTCATTTCAAACCATTCAGTCCGATTCCATGGCAACACTGCGGGATTCCTTGGCTACCATAAGTCGCATTAGTTGACTGTGGAATTTCTCAATCTTCTTTACATCTTGCGCTTGGTCTGTTCTATACATCAAACACTGTTAGAAATTTTAAAAGTACATATTAACTATGTAAAACTAAATACTGACAATGTAGAAAACAGATAATTGGATAAAATTTTGAGTCTCTTCTAACACTGTTTTGTCCTACTCCCTGGAGGTCATACAAAGGAAACTACACGGAAGTTTCAAGGCCTCCAGCTTACATTTCTTAAGTACAGTAATTCAAATGCCACTTCTGTGAATGAAAAACTAAATGAACTCTATCAGAAGTTTCTCAGAAATGACCACTTAAGTAATATGTTAAAACATGCTGTGGTCTGAGTTAAGGGGAACTCAGGGTTTAGAACTAGATATTTAAAAAAAAAAAGAAAAAAGAAAAAATGAGGTATTTCCTTCCTGGGATCTAGTCCTAAGTAACTGAGGTATGCTGGAAGAAAGTACAGAAATATTAGGATCCTGTTTCCTACTTGTGAAATTGAGGGTTTAATAACAATTAACGAAAAATAAAACAACCTAGAATTCTTTCTCTTATTGCTTGACATGAATCCGTAACTATGTTTAATCGTTATCAGAGGCAAAAACCATCAGTTTGGGTCAGCCAGTGGCAACTGGATCCCATATGGCTGACTGCGTGGTTCAAGTCCCAGACCTGGAAGCTTGAAAACATGGCAGGTGAGCAGGCATGCCCCAAACTAAGATAGTACACGTGTTATTAATAATTACCTTTAGATATAATCGACACTATACTACTATATGAATCAGGTATGCTATTGCGCAGTCAATTCTAGTTACCATATTTTACATTTATTGGTTATCAACAGCACAAATTTTATGCTCCAAAAGAAATATATAATCCAGCAAAATGGTTACATTTAATTTTCTTTTAAAGACAAATGAGCTAATTTTAAAGAAGAACTGGCATTTCTTGATATCTTCAAATTAATGATACAAATTTACCAGAGAAGTAATTACATATGTTGCTCAACATCAAATAATCTGAAAAATGTTTCCAAGATAGATGCATTTCTTGTCCAATTTCTAAAAATAAATACTTTCTAACTGAAAGCATGTACAGTTCTAGCTCTCTAAAGTAAACATGAGAAAGTACAAAAACTGATCTCTTGGCTTCTCAATAGCCCACTCAGTTACATAAAGTATTTTCTGTCCCAACGCTTTCTTAAATTCAAAAGATATTTACTTCCGCAGAACATAACAGAGTCTTCATTTCAAACCATTCAGTCCGATTCCATGGCAACACTGCGGGATTCCTTGGCTACCATAAGTCGCATTAGTTGACTGTGGAATTTCTCAATCTTCTTTACATCTTGCGCTTGGTCTGTTCTATACATCAAACACTGTTAGAAATTTTAAAAGTACATATTAACTATGTAAAACTAAATACTGACAATGTAGAAAACAGATAATTGGATAAAATTTTGAGTCTCTTCTAACACTGTTTTGTCCTACTCCCTGGAGGTCATACAAAGGAAACTACACGGAAGTTTCAAGGCCTCCAGCTTACATTTCTTAAGTACAGTAATTCAAATGCCACTTCTGTGAATGAAAAACTAAATGAACTCTATCAGAAGTTTCTCAGAAATGACCACTTAAGTAATATGTTAAAACATGCTGTGGTCTGAGTTAAGGGGAACTCAGGGTTTAGAACTAGATATTTAAAAAAAAAAAGAAAAAAGAAAAAATGAGGTATTTCCTTCCTGGGATCTAGTCCTAAGTAACTGAGGTATGCTGGAAGAAAGTACAGAAATATTAGGATCCTGTTTCCTACTTGTGAAATTGAGGGTTTAATAACAATTAACGAAAAATAAAACAACCTAGAATTCTTTCTCTTATTGCTTGACATGAATCCGTAACTATGTTTAATCGTTATCAGAGGCAAAAACCATCAGTTTGGGTCAGCCAGTGGCAACTGGATCCCATATGGCTGACTGCGTGGTTCAAGTCCCAGACCTGGAAGCTTGAAAACATGGCAGGTGAGCAGGCATGCCCCAAACCCCAGGAGTGGGAAGGAGAAGGGTCTGTGGTGTGGCCATCCTCCCTGGGGAGTGCTTTCTCACTTTTTTCTCTCTCTGTCTCTTTTTCTCCCCCTGAAAAACACATGTGCCCTATAATGAATTAAAAAAGTAAAAATCAAAAAGAAGCCATCAGTTAGAAATAAAATCTTTTATATTGAAATTAATTCTATATTCCCGCCCTTCCCCTCCAATTTCTTTTTCTTTTTCTTTTTTTTTTTTTTTTTTAATAGATTTTTGGTATAGGTGTGTGAGCTCGCTGGAGAGACAGAAAGGAAGAAATAACCCCATGGGGGGGTGGGGGAGATGGCCACACTGCAATCCCTTCTCCATTCTCCTCTCAGGATTTAGGGCAGTCATGCACCCACTGTGAGTTTTAAGCTACCAAATCTGTGACTCGAAACTCAGTTGACCACGTGCGAGTCCAGTGACACACCCATTATGTCACCTGCTAGTCCCTGCTCCCTTAATTTCTAAAATAGGATATATTGGTTTCTCTTCAGTAACCAGACCTCACCATTATGTGATCATCATAATAAATTTTTTTCTCAATATAGAGTGCTCAAAATTCAAGAACAGATTTATTGAATCTACCAAATGGCAAGCACCAATGCTAAATACTTTCATGTTTTATCTTCCACATCAACCCAATTAGGTAAGTGGACTATGACTTTAGCACTGTAAATATCACCGAGACCAGGAAGGGTCTGGTCTAAATTTTTCCCAAGGCCAAAATGCTAATAAATGGCTATGGTAGGATTTAAACCTCTTGAATTTAATATCTAGAATAGAACACCTCAACTTAGATTCCCTTTTCACTCTTTCAGTTACTTTACCAAATTCACTTGGTTCTTAGAAGACCTGGTAATCATTTAAAAAACCTGAACTCCAATGCAGCCTCACAAAGGAGCACCAAACAGAAATATTATGACAAAATACAAAAAGGAATTATTAAAATTACACACTATATAAAATCTTTAAAAGAATCTACTTTTTAAAATGTTTACTCAGTACCCTTGGGTCAAGACTAGTCACTAAAAATATAAGTAAGAATATTACTGATCTGTCTCTATTATCTTGAAGCTCACAGCCTATTAAAAAGAAATGTGGGGGGACCAGCAGTTGATGTAATGGTTATGTCGCTGGACTCCCATGGAGCCGACCGTGGGTCAAGTTCTGGACCCAGTGACTTAAACTTACGCCAGGCGCGTCTGTGTGCGTGCCCAAGATCCCAAGAGGAGAATGGAGGAGAAGGGATTGCGGCGTGGCCATCCCCCCGGAAGGTGATTTCTTGCTTTCTGTCTCTCTGTCTTTCTGGTGAGCGCACGCGCCCTATAGCAAAAACCTCTCCAAAAATAAAGAAATGTGGGGGACCGGCAGATGGTGTAATGGCTACGTTGCTGGACTCCCATGTAGTCGACTGTGGTTTGAGTCCTGGACTCAGTGGCTTAAAACTCATGTCGAGCAAGTGTGCATACCTGAGAGGAGAATGGAAGAAAAGGGATTGTGGTGTGGCCATTCCCCCAGGGGGTAATTTTTTGCTTTCTGTCTGTGTCTCTCTGGTACACATGCACCCTATAACAAAAATCTCTCAAAAAAAAAGATAAATGTGGTAAAAGATATGTATACAGTACAAAAGAGCCAAAATGCAAAGCAAGAAATGAAGCAATCTCCTGGATTTGAGTTTTGAGAGATAAGCAGCAGCCTAGCCAAATTGGGGGCGGGGGTGGGATTCAACATTGCAAAGGAAGAAACAGAATGTTCAAAAGCACAGAGCCCTAAGACAGCACAGCTTATGGGAGAAAAAAAAAAAAAAAGAAAAAACTCTTAAGTAATACAGAAAAGACAGAGGTTAGAGGGGATGTGAGGGTAGAATTTAAAGGTTTCTAAACTAGGGAGAAGTAATCAAATGTACACTTGAAGAAATCACTCTGGCAGTAGTACAGGATGAACTAAAACAAGAACATAGTTAGGAGACTATTTTAATAGTCCAGGCAAGTGATGCAATCCTAGACGAGAGTAACAGTGAAGATGGAGAGTTTGTGAAATGAATTAAGGATTTTAAATGCACGGCAAAGTACATGTATGGTGAGCAGGGAAACAGCAGAAGTGTTTCAAATGAAGGCACAGTGGAAACGAGAATGACGAAAAAGGAAACAAACAGGATCCCCAGTTCTGACAAGAGATGACAATGGAAGTAAAGGTAGGAACCGAAGGGGTCAGGCTGAGCTAGACGATGAGCTCCACTCCCAACAGGCTTTTAAGGAGTACCTGCGGTGAGGATGCTCAATGGAGAGCTAGTGGGAGAGTCAGAAGAAAAGCATGAGCTAAGCGTACAGAGATGCAAGCAGACAGAGATACAGGGAGTACTGCACTGAGTGCACCTCATGGACTGACCGGCCCCAGAATACATGGTATGAAGAGAACCCAGGACAGAACCCTCAGAAAACACTGATCAGGGCACATAAAAGAAATAACTAGTAAACAATGAAGCAACAGAAACATAGTAAGAGAGCCAAGGTAAAATGAAGCCACAAGTGCTAAAAGAATAATGTCCACAAAAGAGTTTTTGATATCAAAAGTGGCAAGAAGGTACGGTATGGACAGGTAAGACCCCAAGTTTGAAAACAGGGACTGCTGATGAGCTCTCATCAGAGCGGTCTCAGAGGACTGCATGCAGAGTCCAGCTGGCCACGCAGCAGGGAATGAATGCACTGTGAGGACGTAATGGAAGGGAGATCAGGGAAGGAGACAGAGAACAAAGGTCCTAACTGTGTTCAAACACCACTGCATACTCCCCATACACCAAAGAGCAAACCTTTCTTTACTATCTCCATTTTACATTCAGTGTTGATCTCTACATTCCTCTTGATTATAATCTGAAGAGAGAGAGTATTAAACTACATTTAACACAATGCATTAATTAAGGGAGTTAAATTACCTCCTAAAGGAGGACCAGCAGTTGGCGTATTGGCTATGTTGCTGGACTCCCATGTAGTCGACCGTGGTTCAAGCCCTGGACTCAGTGCCTAAACTCACACCGGGCACATGTACGTGTGTGCCCAACATCCTGAGAGAAGAGTGGAGGAGAAGGGATTGCAGCATGGCCATTCACCTTGGGGGGTGATTTCTCGCTTTCTGTCTCTCTGTCTCTCTCTGTCTTTCAGGTGAGCACACCTGCCCTATAGCAAAAACCTCTCAAAAAAAAAAAAAAAAGAAAAGAAAAACCAAAACAAACAAACAAACAAACAAAAAAACCTACCTCCTAAAGGTCTATAAATGTAGCATAGCTTGTTGACATGTAGCTTTTTACAGAATCATTTTACAATGCAGTACAAAATAAGCACCCTAATAGGTAACTGCATGAATGCTGTATAAATGATTTCAAACAAATGATTAGCTTAAACAAATCTGAAAGTATGCAACAAATAAAAATGTATACTTACAACTAAATCATCTGTTACTTTAATACACAAACTCCCATCAGAATGCCTATATTTGAGAACCACACGTGCCTGAAATAAAAATACACATTTAGAAACAGTGAAGACAGATGAAAATTCTCATAAATAATTTAGTCTTTAGGTAGGCTGAAAAGAATTCTTTTAGAATTAACACCCAAACCATCTAAAGTCACCTTCACTGTAAACTTATTACTGAAATGAGGCAAAAACCAGCCATTTTAGTTCACTCCTATTGCTATAATCTTTTTAAAGGTTTGAAAAAAAAGTTGGACATCTTATATGCACCCAGCTTGAAAAGAGATGTATTGAAAATTCCCGGAATACATCCATATTCAGGGAATGTCTGAGTTTATAAGATGGTTTAGATTTGTTGGCCAAAAGAATATATACTAACACACCTAGTCTCATTAGAATGACAGGAAGGTGGGGGGTAAGCAAAATGGCTAGTTTAAAAAGTCCAAATCCCTTCCTTAGGAAACAGAACTATAGCCAGGTTCTTTTTATTTATTTATTTAATTTTAAGAGTTTGTTATAGGGCACGGGCACATGCAAAAAGGACAGAGGGCAAAAGTGAGAGCACACTCCTGGGGGGATGATCACGTTGCAATCCTCTGTCCTTTATTCTCCTCTTGGGACTTTGGGGACCCACGCACAGGCACCCAGCATGTTTTTCAAGCTGCCAGGTCTGTGATTCCAACCACAAAGTCAACCCTGTGGGACCCACGCCAATGGTGGCCCTACTGGCTGTCCCTTGTCAGGTTCTCACTTTCCACTTAAAAAAAAAAAAAAAGAATTGTTTATTTATTTATTTATTTCCATTTGTTATTATTTTTTAGTTTGACCAGAGAGAAACAGAGAAAGGGAGAAAGCAAGCTGCCAGGTCTAGGACTTGAACCACAGTCAGCCATGTGGGAATCCAGTGCCTTTAACCACCACGCCACCTGCCGGTCCCGCCATTTTCCACTTTTATAAAACTCTGAGAAGGTTGATTCTGACAAAGCATTAACAAAAATTACATCTTTATTATAAAGGCACAAGATGCATTATTTCATAAAATAGAATTCTGCCTTGAAAAGTCTCTGGCAACAGCTTTCCAAAAACTAGAATAACTTCTATATTAAGTGCTATGCTACATAACACTTTGTTATTCAGTATTCTAGTTATGCAGCCAAGACATCATTTAGGTATTAGCATATTTCCATAAGACATCTCCCAGGAATGCTTCTAACGTCAATGAACATTTTCTTCTTTTAACAATGCAGACAGCCATTGTGTATTACAACATTTTTTTTTTTTTAGTTTTTTTCCCTGAGGGCATGTGTGCTCATCAGAGGGAGAGCAAGAGAAAATGAGAAATCATCCCCCAGGGAAAATGGTTATGCTGCAATTCCCTTGCCTCCATTTTCTTCTCAGGATTTTGGACACATACCCATACACCCAGCATGGTTTTCAAACTGTTGAGTCCAGGACTCGAACCATTGTCAGCCATGTGGGAGCCTAGTGCCTTAACTTTCACACCAGTTGCTGACCCCTACAGCAGTTTTTTGCTAAACCTGTTTATCTAGGTGTTTTAAAAATTAAGTATCTACATGCTAAAACGGACAAATTTTTTAAAGGGTTACAATGTGTTCTACCAGAAGCTTCAAGATAATTCAGGAAACTTAAATAAAAAGAGCTAAAAGAGATATAACCTACAACTTTTCCCATGACCGTTTTGCAGTCCTGAGATTGCTAAAAAAAAAAAAAATTACACTACTCTTGAGATTTGTCTTGGTGAGGTAAAAAAAGGAACTCACCATGCATGTAAGATGTAAGTGGACAAAAATAATAATTAGGTTAATTATCCTCAAAATACTTGATTGAATTTATTAGTCTAGCAAATTCAATTTTACATATTTTAAAAAATTTAGTTCTCCAGAAACAAAAAGAAATCCAAACTTAGAGATATAGAAAGTGGGTCAGGGACCAGCAGATGGTGTAGTAGTTACATCACAGGACTCCTACATGGTCAAACACAGTTGGAGTCCCAGACCCGGTGGCTTGAAACTCATGCCAGGAGATTGCGTGTGTGTGCCCAAGATCCTGGGAGGAGAATGGAGAAGGGACTGCAGCATGGTCATTCTCCCTGGGGAGGGGTAATTTCTCACTTTCCTTCTCGCCTTGTCTCTGTCTGTCTGTCCTTGCACAGACCCTAGAGCACAAAAACCTCTAAAATAAACAAATAAAATAAGAAAGTGGGTCAGCAAGTGGTGTGGTGGATGAGGCGGCTGGCTCCCACGGGGCTGACTGTGCTGAGTCCTGGACCCTGGGACTTGAAAAACACACTGCCTGTTTGTGTGTGCATGTCCCAAATCCAGAGATAAGAGGAGAAGGGACTACATCATGGCCATCCCCACCTGCAAGGCTGGTTTCTCACCCCTCACCACCCTCACCAGTCTCTCTGGTAAGTGCACATACCCTACAGCAAAAATGACCCAAAAAAAAGTGTATATGCATAAATATATTGGGTCATCAGAAAAGTCATAATTGCATTTTATAGAAAAATACATCATGACTTTTCCGACAACCTAATATATACATGTATAAATACACACATGTAACAAAGCATGACAACTATGGCAGTTTTAGCACCCAGTTAAGAGAATACACACTGGTTTCATTAAGAGAAATGAACATCAAAGGTCTATGATGCTGTAGGAGTCCATTTTGTAACTTAGGGGGTATTCTGGGTCAATATGTTAGATGCCATGATAGAGAAAAAGAAATCAAGATTCTTGGCTTCTTAGGAACTTTGTATTCAGCCAAGGAAAATAACCCAAAACAAGACAGAATGAATGAGCCCTATCAAGAAGCATACAAGTAAAATGTTACAGGGAGAAGAGAAGTAATGAAACTGGGATAAGAGGAAGTATACAAAAGGAGGTGGCATGGGAAACGCATTTCTTCCCTGTTAGGGGAGGAAGGAGAAAGGCTGAAGCAGCATTCTGAACAAAGACACAATGAATTCTGTAGTTTGATGAGACCACAACCGGGGATGGTGTGAATGGAGGGAGACGAGGCCAGAGACTCCGGAGAGTAACTGTGGGCTGGGAGTTGGGGCCCAATCCCATTGTCCATAAGAGTTGGTTTCTAAGCAAGAGACAGAATCCAGTTTTTGTTTTTCAGATAGTGAAGGCAGATGTGAAGGAGGAACTAAAGGGCAGCAGGCCGACTGAGAGGCCGTTACAGAGTCCAGCATGAATACTACCTTCAATTAAAGCAAGGCAGGTGAGAACGGTAGATGGTGGGTAAAATGAACAGGTTAAATGTGGTGGGGAAGGAAGGGAGTTTTGGAAAACAGATGTCAAAGTACTGACCAAACAGAAAGCAATTGGGGTGTAGAGCCCTAGGTTCAGACTTCAGCTAAATCTCTTAAGAGATTTGGCAAATCATTCAATGTACTTGAAACTATTTATTTATCTACCTCGATACATTGCTGTCATTGTTCACATAAATTAGTTATCCCTCAGCATTAAGGTTGGGGGACTGGTTCCAGGACCCCTTGCAGATACCAAAATCTGTGGGCGTTCAAGTCTCTCTTAAAAAAAAAAGGGAGGGGGGGGAACCAGCAGTTAGCGTAATGGCTATGTCGCTGGACTCCCACGTAGTCAACCGCGGTTCGTGTCCCGGACTCGGTGGCTTAAAACCCAGGTCGGGCGCGTGTGCATGCGTGCCCAAGATCCAGAGAAGAGAATGGAGGAGAAGGGATTATGGCGTGACCATCCCCCCTGGGGGGGGGTGATTTCTCGCTTTCTGTCTCTATGTCCTTCTCTGTCTGGTGAGCGCACGCGCCCTATAGTGAAGTGGGCGCACTGCGTTTGTAATTGAAGCCCCAGAAAAAAAAAAAAAAAAAAGAATTAGTTTATCTACATTTATTTATTTATTTATTTTTTAATTCAACCAGAGAGGGACAGAGCAAGAACGGGGCAGGGGTGGGGGGGCGGCAGGGGTTGTAGAAAGCAAGCCACTAGGTTCAGTATTGCGGTTGGCCATGTGGGAACCCAATGCCCTTAACTATCACACCATCTGCCAAACCTCCAAGTTTCTTAAATAAAGTGGGTAATATATGCATATAACCTATGCACACACCACCACTCCATACTTTAAATCATCTCTAGATTACTTTAATACTTAATACATTGTAGGGACCAGCAGTTGGCTTAATGGCTATGTCGCTGGACTCCCATGTAGTGGTTTGAGTCCCGGACCCGGTGGCTTAAACTCATGCTGGGTGCATATGCATGTGTGCCCAAGATCCCGAGAGGATAATGGAGGAGAAGGGGTTGTGGCATGGCCATCCCCCCCTGGGGGGGGGGTGATTTCTTGCTTTCTGTCTGTCTGTCTCTGTCTTTTTGGAGAGCGCATGCGCCCTATAGAAAAAATCTCTCAAAAAAACCCCACACTTAATACATTGTAAATCCTATATAAATAATTGCTATACTACATTGGTTAGACAGTAATGACAAGAAAAAATTCTGAACATCTTCAGTACAGACACAACCATTGTAGGTCTAACTATAATTTTTGGCTGAATCTGTGGTTGGTTGATCTGCAGTTGGTTGACTGTATATATGTACATGTACGTAAATACATACACGTTAAAAGCCCATACCACATATAAATTGTATGTCAAATGCCTGTCACCATAAAAAGTACTCAATATGGCTGTTAAGCAATCTTTCCCTCTGTATTTACTCCCTCTCTATCAAAAACATTGGTCAAAAACGAGTAGAAGGCTATCATTGAGAAACAGGAGTTTTTGGGCCACTAGAATTCTCTGGGTAAAGCACTGAAGGGGTCTCTTCTTTATTCTAGACATGTTTGGTCACAGTGATTCTTTGTAACTACTCTTCTTCACTTTTCCAACCATTACCTCCACATTCTCAAAATATAGTCCCTCAAGATGTAAATATGTAAATATGTATATTCTTTAATGTCTTTTCAGATATTTTTAGTTTGCACTGTGGCTTCTTCTGGGCAAAAGTCTTGCATGATCTCATGGTACATTGCTTAAATTAAGAAACCAATGGCTCTGTGAGCAAGAGAAGCCAACCAAATGAAGCAGACAGAAACCACCAGTGTTACAAACAAAATATTCAGTCTTAAACATCTAATTCACTTAATCATTTATTATCATGTCATTTTATCAGAAACGATGAAACTAAGAATATTTTACAGTTTGTTAACTTATCTAGGTCTTTCTCTAGGTCTAATACTTTTTAAAGTTTTTTCTTTATTCATGATAGAGTACATGTACACATGCAAGAATGAGAGAGTGAGAAAGGAGAAGCGCCCTTCGTAAGACCTGGTCATGCCACGATCCCCTTTCTCCAGCCTGATCTTGGGCATCTTGGGCACTTACATGCATGTCAGGAGTTTTCAGGAAGACATCGGCAGAGATTTGAACCAGAGATTTAAACTGTGGTTGTCATGTAGGCTCCAGCTTCTCTTGAGCAGTCATTATCACTGCACCAATGGAACTGGCCCATAACACTTTTTTTTTTTTTACAGCTCTTTTAGTTATTTATTTATTTATAATTTGACCAGAAAGGGGGGGAGAGAGAGAGAGAGAGAGAGAGGGAGAGAAAGTGAGAAAGCAAGCCGCCAGGCCTGGGACTTGAACTACATTTGGCCTGTGGGAGTCCAGTGCCCTCAACCACTATGCCATCTGCCAGCCCCAATACTATTTTTAATCATAATACCAACATATCTTGCTGAACAGTTTAAACAGACACTCACTGTGAATATGTGGTGTAGGATTTACAGGTTACCTGCCCATTGCATACATTAAAAATGCACTTTAGGTTATTTAATGATAATTAAAAGTCTCCTATAGCAAGCCTCAAGGCCCAGTTTTCTGAGATTTATTGACTGCTTCTAATTTTCTTTCTTCTCCAAGGGTTGTTATTTACAGTACAGCATATCCATAACACCACTCAATAATATCCATTGAGTTGGTCAGAAACGTCCTCACCTTTGTGTCTCCCACAAAACTTAATTAGATTTGGAGTCCAGTCACATGTGAATAGGGAATAGAAAAAAAAAATGACCGAGTTATTCAATGAAGTAGAAAACACAAGAACATCACATATAACCAGGTCTGAGGTCTCCAGTATAAAATTCTTTAAAAAAATGCTTAGCTCTAAAAAGCAGCAGAGCTTTTTTATTTTAAAGAATGATTTTATTTATATTAATTAATTCACTTATTTTTAATTTCACCAGAGAGGGACAGAGTGGGAGAGAGAAAGAGAGAAAGTGAGAAAGCCACTGGAAAGGGACTCAAAAGGAACTCAAACCCTGGTACGCCATGTGGGAGTCTAGCACCCTTAACCGCATCACCTGCATGACCCACAGTAGGGCTTTTAATAAACAAGGAGCTACTTTCAATGATTTTTCTACATGACAATAAAATAAGCAAATCCCACAAAGATGAAAGATCATATCCAGATGTTAAACTCGCATTGCTTGGATTTCTTTGCTTTCCAATAACGAGCGAACTCCTAGTGTCTACTTTCTGTGACATTTGTGAGGGCCATGAATGTACTTAAGGCCTCCATGAGCAAACACTTCTGTGTAAGTGCATTTTTCTAAGTAAAGAGTGTAATCGCTGTCATGTTCATGAAAGGCCATTGACACACACACACAACCCAAAATTAAGCATGGTGAACGCGGGAGGACGGCAGCAGAGGGGTCGCAGAGGACGCCTGGGTTGGGTTCCACATCCAAGGAACGAGCGTCGGGGTACGCACTTGTGATCCCGACCAAACGAAGAGCTGGAGGGTCGTGACGCGTTAACTTCTGTCAAAATACCTTTTTCTTTCTCTTCCTCTCTCGGCCATAGAAAAACAACACTACCATCGGGGTCTAGGTGCTTCTAACAGTTCTTTCGGGAATAGC
>NW_006160045.1:8576034-8589482 GCF_000334495.1 Tupaia belangeri chinensis
GGAGAGAGAGAGAGAGAGAGAGGGGGAGAGAAAGTGAGAAAGCAAGCCGCCAGGCCTGGGACTTGAACTACATTTGGCCTGTGGGAGTCCAGTGCCCTCAACCACTATGCCATCTGCCAGCCCCAATACTATTTTTAATCATAATACCAACATATCTTGCTGAACAGTTTAAACAGACACTCACTGTGAATATGTGGTGTAGGATTTACAGGTTACCTGCCCATTGCATACATTAAAAATGCACTTTAGGTTATTTAATGATAATTAAAAGTCTCCTATAGCAAGCCTCAAGGCCCAGTTTTCTGAGATTTATTGACTGCTTCTAATTTTCTTTCTTCTCCAAGGGTTGTTATTTACAGTACAGCATATCCATAACACCACTCAATAATATCCATTGAGTTGGTCAGAAACGTCCTCACCTTTGTGTCTCCCACAAAACTTAATTAGATTTGGAGTCCAGTCACATGTGAATAGGGAATAGAAAAAAAAAATGACCGAGTTATTCAATGAAGTAGAAAACACAAGAACATCACATATAACCAGGTCTGAGGTCTCCAGGTATAAAATTCTTAAAAAAAATGCTTAGCTCTAAAAAGCAGCAGAGCTTTTTTATTTTAAAGAATGATTTTATTTATATTAATTAATTCACTTATTTTTAATTTCACCAGAGAGGGACAGAGTGGGAGAGAGAAAGAGAGAAAGTGAGAAAGCCACTGGAAAGGGACTCAAAAGGAACTCAAACCCTGGTACGCCATGTGGGAGTCTAGCACCCTTAACCGCATCACCTGCATGACCCACAGTAGGGCTTTTAATAAACAAGGAGCTACTTTCAATGATTTTTCTACATGACAATAAAATAAGCAAATCCCACAAAGATGAAAGATCATATCCAGATGTTAAACTCGCATTGCTTGGATTTCTTTGCTTTCCAATAACGAGCGAACTCCTAGTGTCTACTTTCTGTGACATTTGTGAGGGCCATGAATGTACTTAAGGCCTCCATGAGCAAACACTTCTGTGTAAGTGCATTTTTCTAAGTAAAGAGTGTAATCGCTGTCATGTTCATGAAAGGCCATTGACACACACACACAACCCAAAATTAAGCATGGTGAACGCGGGAGGACGGCAGCAGAGGGGTCGCAGAGGACGCCTGGGTTGGGTTCCACATCCAAGGAACGAGCGTCGGGGTACGCACTTGTGATCCCGACCAAACGAAGAGCTGGAGGGTCGTGACGCGTTAACTTCTGTCAAAATACCTTTTTCTTTCTCTTCCTCTCTCGGCCATAGAAAAACAACACTACCATCGGGGTCTAGGTGCTTCTAACAGTTCTTTCGGGAATAGCTGAGCAGCGGCAGTCAAGTGTCACCATCTCCCGTACACAAGGTACCGTTAAGCCTTGGCGGTACTAGAGCGGGTACCGAGACAACGAGGGGGTCAAAGGCCGAAACTGCAAGGGCACAGGAGCCCTCACTGCAGAGCCCCGAACACCAGCCAACGCCAGAAGGGACGTTCAGGGATGGGGCAGAGAAGGCAGGTGCACAGCAGCTGAGGACTGACGCGACCCGGCTTGTTGCGAGTGGCAGGGCCTCCCTGGACCGCTGCAGCAGAGACGGGAGGAGACAGCGGGGGCAATTAGACTGGTGAGTTCAGTCTCCAGTCACTCCGCGCACCTCCTGGGAACGCTAGGAAAGCGTCAGAGACCGAGCGGGCGGGAGGGAAGACACCCTGACCTGGAACCGGTGACCGAGGCAGCAGCGGCCCCGACACCACTTACCTTCATAGGGTCAGCGAGGTAGAGCTTCTCGGCCGCACGGCTGAACTCCTCCCAGGTCTGGTACTGCGGCATCGTGGCCGGGGGTGTGGCGGGAGCGGGAGGCAAGGCCGCGGGACCAGAGGTGACGCGACTTAAAACCCACCTGCCTAGCTCCCTCCGGCGACCGAGGCTGGAGTCCCAGCCGCCCGCAGATGGCGACGCCCCCTCGCACCAACGCCTCCCTCCATTGGACAGCCCTGAATGCACGCGCCCAATGGGCAGGAGGGATGTTGCCACTGAGGGGGCGGAGCCCGAGCGTGTGGCTCTGGGAGCTGGCCGGGAGAAGTGAACAGAGAGCTAGATGGGGCCTGCCACAGCGTCCCCTATAGGATCGGAGGAGCGGCGTCTGTCCCGCTGTGAACTGCAATGGCAAAGCCCAGGTTGCTTGCACAGTGATTAGGCGCCTTTGAGTTAGGCACTAGGAGATACAGGAATGGAAGCAACAGGGTCCAGCCTAGAGAAGAAAGGTAAATGTAACACGAGTAAAACTGAAAACTGATAGACATCTATGTTGGTTCAGTGAAGTATAAAGGAAGAATGATCGCTTGCAGATCATAGGAAGGCTCAGAAGTCATGCAAACTTCACAGGTGGGCAAAGAGGGCCAGGTCCTTTAGGCCCAGTTTTCATCTGCATATTGAATGAGTGGCATTTAGGAGATCCGTAAGAGAAGAACAGGAGGAAGCCGTGTCATCACTACACCGGGATAAGAAATTTTACTAGGTCTCCCAGGCAACAACTGACATATTGTAGCAGAGTATCTCTTTAATCAAGTTTATCAGAGTGTATTTTACATACAATAAACACTTCGATTTTAATCATACAGTTTACGTATTTTGACAAATATATATGCCCACGGAGCATATACACAATACAGCAACCAAGATGTAGAGCATGTCTTCAGCTCCCCAAATTTCTCTCATGCTTCTTTATATTCAATTTCTCATCCTCGCCTCACCCAGTTTCAAGTATTTCCTGTTATTTGCAATGAAACAGACTAGAACAATTGACTCTAGTTATTGGAAGGTCATTAGTGACCTGGTCTAAGACAACCTCCTCTTGTCTGGGGTGGAACCGACGGCAAAGGGCTGATGAAATATAAAAGCGAACTCAACTGCTTTATATTCTCCCTCACAAGAGCTCAGTCATGAGCGGAAGGAAAGAAGATGGCCAGAAGGGGACACCAGATCAAAACAAGATATTATGTTTTGAGGTGAAAGGTTTTAAACATATTTATAGCTTTCAGGGAAGTACTTATGAGAGATAAAAAGACTAAAAAATAAGAGAAAGAAAAAAAGCAGATCTCAAGGAAAACATGGTGGGGAAGACCAAATGACCAGATGAGTGAAAACGGAAGGTTTGCCATTGCCTTTGAGGAGGTAGGGAAGGAGGAAAATGTGGGTGAGGGTATAAATGAGTGTGTAGAAAGTAAATTTTCTTTGTTACCTAAGAGACAAGACTGTGTTCTAAGTCAGGAGGGTAAAGATGGATTTGATACCTTGTGAAGATTTGGAAAAGCCGTTGTAATAAGTGAGCATGGAAGTCAACCAGAAGCTCAAAAACAATACATCAAGCACAGCTGAAAGCCTAGTTGAAATTAGAGATCATGTTCTGAGAATAATCCAAACTGGGGGGCCTCCAACACTATCCAGAGGCCTGGGCCTTGGAATAGAAAAGGCCAGAAATTAGGGATTTGTAGAGTACATGAGGCAGAAGGGCAAAGCGTCAAGAGTGTTGAAGTTACTGGCAAGAGAGTAGTTAAAGTGATGAATCTTTTTTTTTTTTGGAGAGGTTTTTTGCTACAGGGCACGTGTGCTCACCAGAAAGACAGAGAGAGACAGAGAGATAGAAAGTGAGAAATCACCCCTCGGGGGAATGGCCACGCGGCAATCCCTTCTCCTCCATTCTCCTCTCAGGATCTTGGGCACGTACGCACACGCGCATGGCTGAGATGATTAAGCAACTGGGTCTGGGACTCGAAATGCAGTCAGCTACATGGGAGTTCAGCTACATAGCTATTATGCTAACTGCTGGCCCCAAGTGATGAATCTTGAGCCCCAAGCTAGATAGGTGGTAATGAGGTCAAAAGAGAGAGGCTAAGGGACCAGGCCTCAGGGAGCTCTGAAGTCAGCTATAACAGGAAAAAAAAACAAACAAACAAACAAAAAAAAACTGCTGTTATGGTCAGATTGGATGATTGGATACTGGGGCTTAACATTTCAGAGGAGCAATAGTTTCTGTTGAAATTGGGTTGCTAATTAGGTTGTTTGCACAAATACTAAAGTGATTTATGAGTAAGAATAGGGTAAAGGGAACCAGCAGATGGCATAGTGGTTATGCTGCTGAACTCCCATACGGCTGACATGGTTCGAGTCCTGGACCTGGCAACTTGAAACTCATGCTGGGCGTGTGCGTATGTGTGCCCAAAATCCTGAGAGGAGAATGGAGGCAAAGGAATTGTGGTAGGATCATCTCCCTAGAGGGTGATTTCTCACTTTTGGTCTCTGTCTCTCCAGCGAGCACATGTGCCCTATAGCAAAAATCTCTCTGTAAAAAAATAAAAATAAAAATAAAAATAAAATAACATGAAGAAGGTGGCTATAATTCAGGAACCTGGATCTTCACTTAAGGAGAATGGGATTTGAGGAGTGTGTATCTGTGTTTGCTGGAGGAAGCCATACAAAACAAACATGAGCAGAGCCAGAGAGGGTAGAATCAAGTAGAATGACCCACTGGGAGGAGGAGCTTTTGCCCGAAAATGAAAACAGTGGAAGTTGGGACCAGCAGTTAGCATAATGGCTATGTCACTGGACTCCCATGTAGCTGACTACAGTTAGCATCCTGGACCCAGGGGCTTAAAAACTCATGCCGGGAGTGTGTGCATGCGTGCCCAAGATCCCGAGAGGAGAATGGAGGAGAATGGGTTACGGCGTGGCCTTCCCCCTGGGGGAGGGGTGATTTCTCGCTTTCTGTCTCTCTGTCTCTCTGGCGAGCGCATGTGCCCTATGGCTAAAACCTCTCCAAAAAAAAAAAAAAAAACAGTGGAAGTTAAGACAATGATGCCAGCCTTGCCTTCTGTCACAATGAGGAATGTAAGACATCAAATTCAATTCAACTCAGCACAAAATTTATCAACTTACCAATATCTTTGTCCATCCTAGACAAAGATCAGGAGCTGGAGACCCAGCAGTGACCTCAGACCTAGTCCCTGCCTTACATTTCTCAGAGTTTAGTAGAGAAGATGACACTGAAGAATCGATTTCCACTGTGAGGGTCCTCATCACCATGAATTCCAGCATCTCCAAACTTAGCTCAGCCCTCGCCCTTAAAGGAGAGAAATCAAGACGAGAAAGAAGTTGGGGAAACTGCCCTTGATTATTCAGATGTACCCAGCTACATTTGGATGCATTCTTTAAACTAGGTTATTCCTTTCCAGCTGAGGAGACATGGCTTCCAAAAAGCTATCAGAGAGTGTCTGTTATAAATTGCTCACACATGCACGATGTCAGAAAAAGGAAAATTCCTTTCATTCCCAGTCAGGAAGAGCAGCACCTCTGTACCCTTCGTGTTTTTCCATTCTGCTTCATTTTTTACACACGTCTCTCATTTGAGCTGTAAAACAACTCTGCCAGGGTGGTCCATGAGCCCTGTCACAATTCCAAAACTCTGAAAAGCTCTGGAAAACAAACATATCTTGGTAACTCCTTCAGTGGAAGACTTGACCTGATCTCAACCAAGGAGGTTGTTTTTTGTTTGTTTTTTGTTTGTTTGTTTGTTTGCCATAGGGTGCTTGCACTTGGTGGAGAGAGACAGAGACAGAGACAGAGAGAGGTAAAGTGAGAAACCACCCCCCAGGGGATGGCCACAATCTCTTCTTCTCCGTTCTACTCTCAGGATTTGAGGCACACGTGCACATATGCCTGGTGTGTTTTCCAAGTCACCAGGTCCAGGACTCCAACCTCAGAATCGGCTGTGTGGGATCCAGCACCTCAACCATCATACCGCTTGCTGGCCCCAAGGTGTCTTAATCTTTATTTGTTCCATTTAGTAAGTTTGTCCCATTTTTGTGTTTGTGGTGGATCCCAGACTGAGCCTGTGGTATTATGTCGTATATTGTATATGCACCATATTATCTTTCTAGAACCCAATAAGCTGTGAATTCCAAAACATGAGTGGCCTCCAGGATCTTGGACAAAGGATGATGGACTTGTACAACTGTTTTACAGGTGCTGAAGAAGCCAAGTGTGAGAAATAAGTCACGCTCACCAGACGGGCACTTCATTTTGCTCTTGATTGTTTAACACATGGCAAGCCAGCAGGTGTGACTCACGACAGGAAGGAGTCCAGTTGATTTGAGCTTTGGAAAATGTAACGAGCGGCAGTATGGAAGCTGGATTGGAAAATGGATTGGTAAAGCACAGCCTGGGTTGGCAGTGCATGGTGAAAAGCAAAGGTGCTTATATTTCCCCTCCCAAATTGCCTCCCATTCAACCCCATTCCCACAGCAGTCTGTCTTCCATCATACCTACCCTACCCCACTAAAGCTATTTTCATGAGGTCACCCACTGACTTTCATATTTCCTCTCCAGCAGACACCTCTTAATCCTTTCTCTCTCTTTTTTTAAAAGAATTATTTTATTTATTTATTTTACTTATTCATTTATTTTAATTTGACCAGAGAGGGACAGAGAAAGAGAGAGAGAGAGAGAGAGAGAAAGTGAGAAAGTAAGCGACCAGGTCTGAGTCAGACCAGGTCTGACTCCCGAGGTCAGCCATGTGGGAGTACAGTGCCCTTAACCATCACCTGCCGGTCTCTCTCAGTCCTTTCTTGACTAGCTACGTATGAGGCAACTGGCCATTCAATTGTCTCTAAAACTCCCCAGGCCATTGGATTTTTTTTTTTTTTTTAAGTCTGCTATAGGGCATTTGTACTTGTCTGAGAGAAACAGAAGAAGACAGGAAGTAAGAGATTTCCTAACCAGATCTCCCCGCCCCCATTGTCCTCTTGGGATTTGGGGCATGCACAGACACAGAAATGTACCTGGTATGATTTTCAAGCCACTGGGTTCAGAACCACAAAGTTAGCCACGTGGGATCTAGCCTTAACCTCCATGCCATCCACTGGCCCTGTTATTGGCTTTTTTTTTTTTTTTTTCTTTCTCAGAGGGAGAGTTTTTTGCTATAGGGTGTGAGTGCTCACCAGAGAAACAGAGAGAAAACGAGAAATCTTCCCCCCACCCCCCATGGAGGATGGCCATGCCACAGTCCCTTCTCTTCCATTCTTCTCTCAGGATTTCGAGCACGCATGCACATGCACCTGGTGTGAGTTTTAAGCCACCAGGTCTGAGACTCAAACTGTGGTCAATAACGTGGGAGTCCAGCCACATTAACCATTATGGCATCTGCTTATCCCACCATTGTCTTTTTAAACTCTGTTCTCTCCTCCTCTTAACCTCACTGCCTTTTTCTGCTCTGGCTCTGTCCTGGCTTCTGTGCTTCCACAGGTCCTTTAGCATTGGGATCCCAAGGGATCACCCTTTCTAATTCTCCCTGGACAATACCCTGTTGATTTTAACTACCACCTCTGTGCTATGTGACCTCTGGATCTCTACTTACTCCAGATTTCTTCCCTGAATTTTATGTATCCAAATGCCGGGACCAGCAGATGGCTACATTGTTGGACTCTCACATGGCCAACCACAGTTCGAGTCCCAGGCTTGGTAGGTGCATATGTGTGTGCTTGCATGCCCAAGGTAATGGGAGGAGAATGGAGAAGAAGGGGTTGCAGTGTGGCCATCCTCCCCAGGGGGTGATTTCTCACTTGGCCTCTCACTATCTCTGTCTGTTTCTCTTTCTCTCTGGCGAGTGCACGTGCCCTTAAGCAAAAACCTCTTTAAAAAAAAATTACTTGCTAGATCTTGGGCTAAACCCAGAGTTGAATTCTGAGAGATGCAATGAATTTTCTCAACAAAATAAAACAATTTCTAAGTGATAAATGTGATGCTTCTTTTTTAAAAATTTTACTTTTTAAAAAATTTTTACTGGTTTATACACACGCACACACACATATATATATGTTTATTTATTCTTAAGAGGTTTTATTTATTTATTTTTTGCCTTAGGGCACTTCCATTTGTGAAGGAGAGAGAGAAAAAAACAGAGACAGTGAGAGGGAAAGTGAGAAATCATCTCCCAGGGGGATGGCCTCACTGCAATCCCTTCTCCTTCATTCTCCTCCTGGAATCTTGGGCATGCACGCACATGTGCCAGTTGTGTTTCAAGCCTCCAGTCTGGGACTCGAACTGTGGTTGGCCATTGGGAGTCCAGCAACATAACCACTATGCCATCTTCTGGTCCCACCCAGCATGTTTTTTCAAGCTGTTGGGTTGACCATGTGAGATCTAGCACCTTAACCACCATCCCACCTGCTGGTCCCATCTTCCTTTTATAAAAACGTTTGTTTTATTCATAACAGAGAGCACCCATGAGAGAGGAAAGCACCCTCAACAGAAACTCCCTATGCTGAGATTCCACTTCCCTGGCCCTACCATCTGCTAGTACTGTCATTCTTTATGGGGACAGAGTTCATGTTTGAACTCTTCTGCTTGCAGGTTTTGTCCTTCTTTAGTTTCCTCAGTTCTCCTCTAAGAAGCAGGTCCTTAAATGGGTTCTTACATTAGTGTTCATAATAATAGCCCAAAGTGCTACTGGCATGCCAGGAATGTGTGTCATTGTGCTTATGTTCACGCATTAAGTATTTATTGAACATACTATATACCAGGAGTCAAAGGAGACATTGTTTTCCTGTACCTTCCCAGGTTTCATGGATTCAATGCTAGGCACTCAGGGTAAAACAAACCTGGTAAGCGAAGCTGACCAAGAAACCGGTTTGCCCAGGATTTGTGTCCCAGATAGGGAGAGAAGGAATCCTGCGGGAGTCCTGACACCAACGCAGGTCTCAGGGCAGCTTTGGCTCAGCGACCAGTGGAGGGCAGTGGTGTGCAGTCACACGGAGACTGTCCCGAGGGCAGAGCAGCCGTTCCAGAAGGGCATGATTCCCCTACAGTACCAAACGCTGTACCCAACCTAGGGAAAGGTGTCTGTGCATGCGTTTGCCTTTTGCTCAGTCTCAACACCTCTTTTTGTGACAGCGTTTGCTTAGAATGCCAGGACTTTCCGATCTAGTTTAAGTCATTAATGACATACTGAGCATTTATTCCCGGACTACTCCCCAGCTGGGTGTGACAGCGAGTACAAAGATGTGCAGCAGGAGCATACACACCGCTGAGGGCAGAGGAGGGTGCAGGACGAAGGCAAGTTTGCAAATACTCAAACCTGAAGAGAGAAATAGCCGGGATGGCGCCTACCATAAGAAGGCATAGTACACCGGCGTTTCAGAAAAGTCCAAGCACTTCTTGGGATGGCAGGTGGCATGGTGGTTAAGGACGCTGGACTCCCACATGGCCGACCATGGTTCGAGTCCTAGACCTAGCAGCTTGCTTTCTCACTTCCTTTCTTTCTTTCTCTTGTTGTTGTCCCTCTCTGGTCAAATTAAAAATAAATAAATAAAGTTAAGTAATTCCTAAAAAAAAAAAAAGTCTAAGCACTTCTTGCCCTTCCAGATATTTGGGGGCTGCCTAGAAAACAAAAGAATTGCTTTGGGGCTGGGGCTGGGCGTGGTAAAGGTGAGGAGTGAAGGGCAAAGACAGAGATAGAAGTTAACCTGAGAAATGGGTCAGCAGGTGGGCGTGGCGGTTGGGGCAGCTGGATCCCACATGGCGGACGTTGCAGTTTAAGTCCAGGACCCAGCAGTTCAAGGAGTGTATCGGAGATGTGTGGGTGTGGGTGTGTGTATGTACATGTGTGCCCAAAATCACAAGAGGAGAATGGAGGAGAAGGAATTGCAGCATAGCCATGCTTTCTGGAGGGGTGATTTTTTATTTTTCCTCTCTCTCTCTCTCTCTCTCCGGAAAGGATATGCACTCTATAGAAAAAAGGAAAAAGAAGAATAAGAAGACGAAGACAAAGACAAGACAGGAGGAGGAGAAGGAGGAGAAGGAGTTAACTTGAGAAACTAAGCCCCTTCAGAGAGCTGGGCTGAAGGGGCCTGGGGACCAAAGACTGCACTAACCTCCACCTACAAAGGCACCCCAGGCGCACCTCAGAGTTCCCGGAGGGTGTTTCTAGCTGCGCAGTTGCATTACACTTTCAGAATGCTGACATTTCCCTTCTCTGGGCAGGTAATGACCTCTTTAAGGTAAAACAGATTTCAAGCAGAACGAACACACCTCGAAAAACAACAGGGGGGAAAGCCATGTTTTTCTTCCCAGGGTGTTGTGAGAGAACAGGCTCCGCTTGAATCCTGGGCATCTGAAAGGCCACCCTCAATGCTGCCTGCTCCGGAGGGAGCTGGGTCAGGGCAGGTCACACGCTGCCCAGCCTTGGCTGCTGGCTGTTTTAGAGACCAGGGGCTAAAGGCGAGGCCCCGAAATTCCTGATTCCCGAGGATCCAGGCTACTGGCTTGTCAGCCTCATCTGAAACTGATTAAAACGAAATGCAAACCCAAGTGGCTGGGAAGAAAAGGTCAGGATTTTTACCCCCGCCAGCTCCCATCTCTCCCTTGTCCTCAGCACACTGCTCTCTGGCCCGGGTCCCATCACAGCTCCGATTTCCCCTTCACCGGGGCAGCCCCACACTGCCCAGAAACCCTGCAGAATGGCCCCATTGTAGACCAGACAAGCCAAAATAGCAGCATCTTCTGTTCTCTGCCTCAGGAAGATTCGCTTCAAACCCCCAAGTCCCAGAGGTGGATGACAATGGAAGTTGTTGTTGCAAATTCGTGATCCTGGAACAGAGGAGAGGCAGGTAGTCGGCCAGCAGCCAGTGCGGTGGGCTGGGCTGTGGAGAGAACAATTGTGCAGTCACTCCATTAACCCAATTAGCAAACACTGGCAGGAATCCTGTTATAAGCGCCAGAGCAGCACGGTGGGGAAGGTGGGAAAAGAGGACAATGCACTGGAGGGGAAGGCAGGGGAAAAGGAGGGGGCGAGGGCGGGATGCTGCTAGGATGAAAGGGCTAGGAATAAAACCTCAGTTATTTCTACACTGGCAGATGTTATTTTTATCATTTTTTAAATATTCTGATTTTTTTAAAAATCCATGCCCTGGAGCATTTGAATGAACAGTGTTTGCATTAATTAATAAATCAGATGACATCTCTACTCAGCAGCAGGGCTCCTCTGTGGAAACTCCCTGGGTGGCCTGAGGAATGGTGATTGTGGAATCCTGATTGATCACAGCTGTCATGCCGTGTCATGCAGTGCAACGAGTCAATCCGTGTGCTCCCGAGAGCATCTACCTGGTGCAAGGGCTTGCTTGAGTTTTGTCAGGAAGGGGGGATCTCACAGCATAAATAAGGCACGGTCTGTATGCACTCCCAGTGGTAATAAGTAGTGTTTGCGCTCCAGCCCCACATTCTGCTGAGCCTGCTCAGGTTTATTGGGCTAGGCTACCTGGGTATAGGAATTAGAAAAGGCTGCACAGAGGAGCTGGATTTGGGCTACAAAAGCCAGATTCCGATGGGTGAAATGGCCGGGACACAAGGAAGGTTTGAGCAAAGGCACAGAAGACACTCTGAGGGAATGAAACAGATGTAGCCCTTTTCTGGGGGGAGTTGGGATA
Source organism: Tupaia belangeri chinensis (assembly GCF_000334495.1). Taxonomy (NCBI): domain Eukaryota; kingdom Metazoa; phylum Chordata; class Mammalia; order Scandentia; family Tupaiidae; genus Tupaia; species Tupaia belangeri. The sequence goes on from NW_006160045.1 coordinate 8,587,529, forward strand.
TTGGGTGTATGGTGGTGACCTTGAAGGCAAAGATACCTAGTACTGGTTGGGAAAGAGGACACTGGAAATATGATGAGGAAAGTCCTCCATGGTTTCATCTTGGTTTTTTATGGGCCACAGGGTTAGGGACTGTCCTGGGAGCTTAGTGTGGTACCTGAGGCTACTAGAACCAGCCCCCTGACGACTACGGCTTTCATCTCTCAGTAAGGGGAGAGAAGGTTTGCACGCTCAGAGCTGAGCACCCTGGGCGATGGTAGGAGGGCAGGTGGAGAAGATAAACCCGGAGAGAGGAAGAAGAAAATGACCACTAGATGCCTGCCCTGGTTCCCCCCACGACCAGACCTGGGGCCTTTGTGCTCCAGCTCCCCAGCTTCCCCACCATCACTTTCTGTACTCAACTTATCCTCTTTGCTCTATTCTTTTGTCACCTACCCAGCCTCCCAACAACTGTGGAAGAGAAAAATCTTAAAACATGCAAAGCCTTTGTCTTCAATACAAAGATGAGGTGTTCTGTGTCTCCTGTGTTTGACCAATGACAAGCCCAGTGTGTCTGGTTGCTCAGTCCCCTGGTAAGCTTTTCTACTCCTTATCGTCTGTCTTCAGGATGCAGGCATGGGAGGGGCCGGAAGGGCAGGCACTGACTTTTGGAACCCAATACTCAGACAAGACCATGTGGACAGTCCTGCTCAGTAAATATTTGCTGATGACCAGGATGAATACATATGGAGAAACTACCCCCCACTGAAGTTTTACAGAAAGCATTCTTCTTTAACCACTGACCGATGGAATTTCTGGTTCCCCAGAGATGTCTCAGGGTTATGTGTTGAGATCTAAGAAACTGTTTATATTAGGGGTGAGGGTTGAGGAACATGTCCAGCCTGACTGAGGACCCTCCTTTTATCTGGGTACGAGTCCCCTCATGGGTGCCATCTTCCTCCTCCCATCCTGTTTGAAACCACCAGGCTCGTGAAAGGCCCATACTCCGCACAAGGCTGGGATCGTGTTTGTGCAGGAACCGATGGCTATTCTATACCCCCTCTGCACCCTCTCACACAATACCCGCCTGTTCTCAGAGCACCAGCCCAAACTCACTGCAGCTTCTTAGGTTTCATAACTGCCCCATGAACCACCTGGCCCTTTTTCCCCTGGGGCTGCAAGGTTGGAGGCCGAGGAGATGGCTGCCTGATTTCCCCTGCTCCCTGCTCGTGCAAGTCCGGGCCCCCTGAAGAGTCTGGGGTTTTGGAAAGTGACTCACTCTTAGGCAAGCCAGAGAGAGCCTCGGCAGCTCAGGCCATCAGCTATTTTTGTTCCAGGCCAGAGGAGACTACTAGGTCTAGGCTCACCCATGGGCAGAGGTAGGAAGACCACAGTGGAAGTGCAGGGAGACAACGGCGTAGTGCCCTGAGAGCCCCTCAGGAGCTCCTGGAGGGGCCCTGGCCCATCTCCCAGCTGTGCTCAGCTGCGCCGCACAGGCTCCTCTCTAAGTGAGCCTGACCTTGGAGCTCCCAGTACAAGCACAAACAGGCCTTTGAAAAGCCTCCTAACTTCCTGGGGTGGGGGTGGGGTGGTCAGAACTAGTGTGTTGCTTGCCCTAAGTGTGTTGTGTCATTTGCTGGTGCAGTTCCAGGTGGCCGGCGCCACCACCTCTCCTTTGCCCAGATGCTGAGACCAAGGGGGCTCAAGGGAGAGAGATGCTTTGAAGCTCGGGGATGTGACCTCTTGCGCCCTGTCCTGGTGTGGGGAAGCCTTACAGCTGCTCTGAGCCCACGATGCCTTCTCCTCGCTGACTTGGGGCTTTTTTGGAACAGGGTGTTGGTGAAGCAGAGTTTTGGCAAGAGCCTTGGCAGCTGCTGCCAGGAAAGAGACTGAAGGAAGATAATTAGACCTGGTAATTGGTTGCTTTTTTTCCTTTTTTACAGGCAGTAGTGACTGTGGCTGGGGGGAGACAACAAGG
>NW_006160045.1:8589806-8596572 GCF_000334495.1 Tupaia belangeri chinensis
AAGATAAGTATGCCTGGTAATGGGTTGCTTGTTTCCTTTTTTACAGGCAGTAGTGACTGTGGCTGGGAGAAGACACCAGGAAGCTGTCCTTCAGGACCAAGAATACACTGTCCCCATGCTAGGGGGGAAATGTTGGGCCCCAGCCGGTCCCACCCCCTGGACCATGTTCCCAGGCACCTCTGCCTGTCTGTGAAATGATCCTGAGCCCCGTGGTGCCTCCCAAGGAAGCGATGCAGGTTTTCATCACCCATGTTCATTCTCAGTTATCCCTAAGCCAGGGACCAGGCGCTATAAAACTTCGAATCCAAGGGTAACCTTTAGACAGGATTACCCAACTCCAGCTACCTCGGGAAGATTCCACGGGGCCTATTGCAAAGGACTTCACTAGAGGCTTTTGTTTCTGGACAGAGCTGACTCATCATTTCCCCACGATACGTTTGTTTCTGGGTGGTTTCCAGGCCCCCATCCCTCCAGTTGGCCATTTCAACAGACCAGATGGCTCATATTAGATCTCAATTTGCAACTTGCCACCCTTTGTGGGCATGTGTTCTGGATTCATCCCAGCCTGAGCTGCTGATTCACTCGGATGTTCTGGGAAGTCCTCACGGTTTGGTTCTACCTCAGTATAGGAGCTGTGGGGCAGGTCCTGCAGGACACTTACTGATCTAAACCCCAACATAGAAGTCTTACCCTAAGAGCCTGAAGGCAGACGTTGGGTGGGAGACCCAGTAATTCTGATCAGATCCTCATAAACTGGTCATTTAAAATCAATGTTTGGACTGTGCCATGGTGGGACAGTGACTACACAACGCTCTGCAATGCTAAGGCCACATGGGAAGGTCCCAGAGTCTCATCCCAAAGTCTTTTTGTACATCCTGGACACACGTGGGTACCCAAGATCCTGATTGGCTGGGGCTGGGGAAGGATTGTGACATGAAGACCCTATTGGTGGTGGCACTTTCTCTCCTTCTCCCTCAGAAGAAAAAAATGAGTAAACTTGGAAAAAAAAAAAAAAAAAAGCCCAGGGCCAGCGAGTGGTATGGAGGTTAAGGCAGCTGGATCTCACATGGCCAATCGTGCGGTTCAAGTTCCAGACCCAGTGACTTGAAAAAGACATACCAGGCGCATGCACATGTGCTCCCAAAATCCCAAGAAGAGAATAGAGAAGGGGTTGCGGCATGGCCATCCTTCCCGGGGAGTGACTTTTCATTTTCTCTGTCTCTCTGGGGAGCACATGTGACCTATAGAAAAAAGAAAAAAATAAGGGTGTCTATTAGGGCCAGTTCTGTGGTACAACAGTTATATGCTGTGTGCAGAAGACCGAATCCCACGTGGTCCACAATGGTTTGAGTCCCAGTCCTGGTAGCTTGAAGGACATACCACATGCATGTGCATGTATGCCTCCAAATCCTGACAGAGTGGAGAAATAGGGGGAAAGCAGTTGTGGCATGACCGTGCCCTATTGGGGGTGTGCTCACTTTCTGTGGTAAGAGTAGTGAACATCTTCTGGCAATTAAAAAAAATGACAGAAAAGAATGTCCATCAAAGGATGAACTAGGTTAGAATCAAGAATCTGTTTTTTTGGCTGTTTAAGTTGGATGAAAACAGGAGAAAGAATAGATGACTAGCTTGAGCTCTTTAAACAGAACGGCCTGCCTCTGCCTTCGCTCCTGACCGGTTTTCCATGCATTTATTCAGTAGATAACTCCTGAGCATATACTCTGTGTCAGACATAGTGCTTATGGCTTGGGAATAAGGATGAAAAAACAGTTCTTGCCTTCAAGGGACTTGCTGATTGATGCCTGAGATGAGCAGGCACTTACAATTAAGTACGTGAGAGTCAGGAGGGTGCAGTGACTCAGAAGTCAGACCAGCTGGGTTCGTTCTCCTGCTCTGCTACATACAAGCAATGCACCTTTGATCAGATTTCCTGACCACTGTGTGCACCGGTCTCCTCATCTGTAGAATAGGAATAACACTGACACCCACATTGGTGTTTCATCATTGAATTAGCTAATATCAATAGATTTAAAGTGCTTAAAACTGTGCCCAGGGATAACGAGGATGGCATACATTTGAGACTTATTTTTTAAATTTTGCCAGTGAGCGGGATGAGCAGTTGGCGTAATGGCTATGTTGCTGGACTCCCACGTAGTCAACCATGGTTCGAGTCCCGGACCCAGTGGCTTAAACTCATGCTGGGCGCGTGTGCGTGCATGCCCAAAACCCCAAGAGGAGAATGGAGGAGAAGGGATTGCGGCATGGCCATCCCCCCTGGGGGGATGATTTCTCGCTTTCTATCTCTCTGTCTCTCTGTCTTTCTGGTGAGTGCACGCGCCCTATAGCAAAAACCTCTCAAAAAATTTTTTTTGCCAGTGAGCACATGCACTCATGGGTAGAAGAGTGAGGAAGCATCCCCCATGGCGAATGGTCATGCCACAATCCTTTCTCTTCCATCTCTCCCTTCTTTTTGGAATTTTGGGCATGTACACACACGCACCCAAATGAGTTTCTCAAGCCTCCAGGTCCAAGCCTCCAACCATGAAGTTGGCCATGTGGGATCTAGCCACCTTAACCACCATGCCACCGGCTGGACTTTTGTTTTTTTTTTTTTGCTATAGGGTACATGTGCTTGCTGGAGAAATAGAACGAGAAGTCACCCCCCAGGTGGATGGCCATGCTGCAATCCCTTCTCTTCCATTCTCCTCTTGGGATTTTGGGCACGCATGCACACGTGCCTGGCATATTTCATCTTGAACCTTGGTCGGCCATGTGGGAGTCCAGCAACATAACAATTTCACCATCTGCTGGTCCCAAGACTTTTTAAAACTGTAGCATACCAGGACTAATTAAATGAGGGACTTAAGAGGAAGAAAAGGGTCTCATGTGAATCTCGGGATCCTGAAATCCCAGACATTTGTAGTTAGGAAAGCTGTATTCGAGTCCACTGCAGGATATTTATTTGATCTTCAATAAGATGATTTTGATTCCCTCCTTCATAAAATGGGGGAGAGTAGCATCTTCCCTTCCAGTCTTATTGGGAAGAGAAAGAAAACACAACATTTGCCTCAGTACCAGGCACAGTTTTATTCTGTAGATTGAGAGCAATGGCAAATTTTAATTATACTTTTTTTTTTTTTAGAGAGATTTTTCCTGTAGGGAGTGTGTTCTCGCTAGAGAGGAGGCAGAGACAGAAAGTGAGAAATCACCACCCGGGGGGATGGCAGAATGCAACCCCTTCTCTTCCACTCTCCTCTCAGGATGTTGGGCACGCACGCACATGCGCTACCCAGAGTGAGTTTTAAGTCCAGGACTTGTACTGCGTTGACTATGTGGGAGTCCAGTGACATAACCGTTATACCACCTGCTAGTCCCCTATACTTAACTTTTAAAAAGTGCATTGTAGACTGCAAAACAAGAAAGGTAATTGTGATTTTCCTTAGAGGAGGAACTGGCAGCAGTAGAAGCTCAGTGACAGTAGAAGCCCCCTGGGTGATGCCATCAGACCTGAGGAGCACCGACCTTCCCTTCCAGGTCTGGAGTGACTGAGCTCCGTGCTCCTGTGAACTTGCCTGTGTCCCACGGCTTCTGCAAGGCTGACCCAGGGTGAGGAGGGTGGGGATGGGGTAGTAGGAGGGGTGGGATGCCAACCTTGTTTTTTGCTCACTGTCACGAGCTGCTTTGCTGTGTCCAGGAGACTTCTTGGCAAAGCTGCAGAGCTCACCACCAAGATTACAGTCGGCTGGCTGGGCAACAGCGTGGGGGAGGAGGAAGCCTGCGGCAGGCTGAGCAGGCAGCCCTTGGGCCTGTTTGGGAGACAGGCCAACACTAACGGGATTACCATCCGCTGCCCTGATAACTGCCAGGAAGTTGTGAAATGAGATTTCAAGGACCCTACCACAGAGTCAGAGAGTGTGTGGGATGTGCTGGCTGGAAGCAAGAATCCTTGGGGACAAGGGTCCATTTCCCTGGGGCTCCATTCGTGTCTTTGCAGAACAGAAGTTCTACTGATTCCCTGGTTGACTTCTCAGCCATGAGCAGGCCTCTGACTATAAGGTCAAGAAGAGAACTGCAAAGGATACCTGTACCCACCCCTTTCAATGGACAGAGGAAAACACCAGGAGCCTGGTGTCCACATTCCTAGTTGGAGGCTCTGCCTGGTGAGAACTCAGCTTGCCCCGAGAGTCTCAGCTTACTGGATAGGCTCTTGAGACTGAAACAATGCATGTAGAAATTCTTTGTAAACTGTACAGTGGGATTGCCCCAGGCATAGAATCAAAGGCCCAGAGGGAAAGAACTGAGCAGAGCCTCTGGGCCTGGCTGGCTGGTTGTACCAAGCTAGCTCCTCTGAATTCAGTGAGAAGGGACCTTTCATGTGGACTTTCTTTCTGCCTTCGTCTAGGTCAAGCATCCCAGGCTCACACTGGTGTTCTGGGCGCCTAATGAAAAGGAGTTTGCAAAGGTCACAGAGCTGGCTGGTTTTCTTCTCCCAACAATATTCACCTGTGACCCCACAGACACTGACCTTCTGATCAGCACAATGGCTCCTCCACCTAAGAACCCATGGGGTCCCTGTTTGCAGCAGGATTTGTGCTTATAGCGTGACAGTGTCTTTACCTTTTATCTAGCAAGAGTGAGTAATCTATCTGGGATATTTAACAAAAACCAGACATTACCTCACGAGTGTCTTATCCAGAGCTGCTCCAACCATCCCATTCATTCCAGCCATTCAGGGTCTTTTGCCATGTTAAGCAGCGTAGGGAGAGACCCATGAACTCCTTCTCCGGTAAAGGAAGTCACAGAACACACAAATCTGACAAGGTCTGTTGTAGCATTTATATTCATGCCAATTCTTTCCCCCAGAAAACATCTGTTTTCTTCATTCTGAGAACATAGGAGAGGATTGACCCCAGGCCTTCCCTACAATCATTCTGACTCTAATCAGGTTTCTCGGGTTCTTTCTTCCCTAAAGGTTATAGAGAGTTTAATGTGTGAGTTCCTGCTGGCCTCACAGTGAAGCACTGACAGTTGCTGGGCAATACCAGCAGCAGATAGATCACCTTCTCTGATGGACTTTTCAACAGAGGCAGCAGAGCGATGGTGACTTAAGTGGCCACACATTTTGTAACCAGCTGATGGTTACAGACAGAAACAGGCACTTCACATCTTCCTGAAGAAGGACCTGCAATTGATCAGTGATGGGCATGTGTGGGTCATTCTCACATACTAAGGATAGCTAAGCCCAGGCCAGGTAGTGGAGCATCCGTGTTTTGCAGTAGAAAAACGAGGTCTCATTGAGAACTTCCGTGTGTTGTATCCAGAATCGCCAACTATTAGGTGACATGAAGGAAGGATTGTCAATCTTGATAGGAGTTATCACAACGTGATGACTGTATTTTAAAATGTTTCTCTCTCTGTGTCTCTTTCTCTCTCTATCTTTAAAAAAAGAATTATTTATTTTAATTTATTCATTTACTTATTTTAATTTGACCAAAGAGAGATACAGAGAGAGAGAGGGAAAGTGAGAAAGCAAGCCACCAGGTCCAGGACTCAAACCATGGCCAGATATGTGGGAATGTCCAACACTTTACTCACTGAGGTTTACACCTAAAGTCAGACATGCGTTCTTAAATATGTATATATCAACAGTGCTTGATATTTTTTTTTGGAGAGGTTTTTGCTACAGGTCTGCGCTCGCCAGACCACCACACCACCTGCTGGCCCCCCTCTCTCTCTTTCATAGACAAATAAACTTTATTATTATTTTTTTTTCAAAAGGTCTATAGTTGTATAGATGCCTAGTGAAATAAGTAGGAGTAAAATGACATGCAGTCTGGAATTTGCTTTAAAATATGTTAACAGAAATACATAAGAAAGGAACAAGAAGTAAGACAAGTGCAGCAAAATTTTGTTAATTGTTGAATCCAGATGGTGGATAATGTGGTACAATACACTGCTCTCTCAACTTTTGTATATGATTGAACATTTTCATAAGTAAAGACACTGTGAATAGTGGAAAAGACAAGACATAACCTGGGAGAAGATATTCAGAACACACGCAACTGACAAAGGACTCTTATACATAATATATAAAGAATTCCTACAAAGAAAAAAGAAAAATCATCAACCCCATTAGAAAAAAAGGCCAAAGATTACTGCAAGCCATTCCATTCTCAGAAGGGAAAACCTGAATGGCAACATCCACACTAACTCATGATCAGAAGAATGCAAATTAGAAAATAAAATATTTTATGCTCATTGGATTAGCAAAAATTTGGCAGTCTGGCAGAGACAAGTATCGGTGGAGAAGTGGAGTTTAAATGAAAGCATATACATAGAAAGTCAGGAGGCCATACGTGTTAGGAAAGTGTGTATTCTACATCCTAGGATTTCTCTTGAATATATATACCCCTCAGAAACTCTTGGGCAAGTGTACAAATATACTTGGAACATTCACTTGGCTATCCATGACTATGTTTTTTATAATAACCAAAACTGGGAAAAATGTGGAACTATTTCATGATATATTCATAGAGTGGCATACTATATAGAAGTTAAATATATTTCACATATACACATATAATTATGGATGAATTTCTAAAACATAGTATGCATACTGAATGCAGTAAAAGCAATTGGCAAAAGGATATTGTGTTATTATGCCATGTACTTAAACAATTTAAAACATGTAACATATTTTTGGCTTTCTCTATACACATATCATAAGCATATAAAACTAATTAGAGTCACAGAACAATAGGAGAAA
>NW_006160045.1:8596639-8634549 GCF_000334495.1 Tupaia belangeri chinensis
AGGGAAAGAATGTAAAAAACCATCTGAAATGGGGCCAGCAGGTGACATGGAAGTTAAGGTGCTGGATCCTGCATACCCAGTTTTGAGGTTCGAGGCCCAGACCTGGCAGCTTGAATATCATGCCGGGTGCATGAGCATGTGTGTCCAGAATCCCAAGAGGAACGTGGAAGAGGGCGGATTGCAGGCCGTTCCCAAGGGGGATGATTTCTCACTTTCTCTCTCTCTGTCTCTCTCTGGTGAGCACATATACTCTTTAGCAAAAAATAAATAAGAATCTGAAGTGAATATATCTAAAGTGTGACATTTGGATATCCAGGTGGTAGGTGTGGGATGTTTGCTATAATATTGTTAACTATCCTGCATATTTGGAATATTTTGTGAATAAAGTTATTTTTTCTTGGTTTTTTGTTTGTTTTTTTTTGAGAGAGAGATTTTGGCTACAGGGCGCGCACGCTCGCCAGAAACACGCTCGCCAGAAAGACAGAGAGAGAGAGAGATACAGAAAGCGAGAAATCACCCCCCGGGGGGATGGCCACACCGCAGTTCTTTCTCTTCCATTCTCCTTTCAGGATCTTGGGCACGCTCGTATACACGCCTGTCATGAGTTTAAGCCACCAGGTCCGGGACTTGAACTGCGATCAACTACATTGGAGTCCAGCGACATAGCCATTATGCCAACTGCTGGTCCCTATTTTTTCTTTTTTTAAAAAGAATTACTAATTTAATTAATTAATTAATTATTATTTAAATTTGTAAAAGGGCATATGCCATGCACTCACCAGAGAGAGAGAGAGAAAGTAAGAAAGTGAGCCGTCAGGTCCAGGATTCAAACCACAGTCAGCCATGTGGGAGTCCATTGCCTTAACCACCATGCCACTTGCAGCCCCCAAATTCTCTTTTCTTAATTCAGGTCCTAAAGTTTCTCCTTTCTTTTAAAAAATGTGTATTTATTTATTTCTTCCATGAAAAAGAGATTGAGAGAGACAGACAGCTTACCCCAGCATCTCACGCACTTTGAACACAAGTAGACGTGTGTGCTATACCCGATCTGCTCAGAGAGGTCCTGGGACATGAACCCAGAACCTTTCCCGTGTGTGTCCAGTTGTGTTTCTGACATACCACCACTTGGCCCTAAATTTCTTCCTTCCTAAGTTCCCCTGTTTTCCATGACTTGAGAAACCCTTGACTCATCTTTCACCTTTATAAAAATGATTCCCAAATCTGATTTTTTTATCCTGTCTTTCCCAGCATCATTTCTTTTCTTTTTTTTTTTTTAAAGATAGATTTTTGCTGTAGGGCATATGTGCTCACAAGAGAGGCAGAGAGAGACGAAGAGACAGAAAGTGAGAGATCACCCTGCAGGGGTGGGATGACTATGCCACAACCTCTTCCCCTCCATTCTCCTCTCGGGATTTTGGGCATGCACGCGTATATGCCTTGTGTGAGTTTTAAGCTGCAGGTCCAGGGCTCGAATCATGGTAGATGACATGGGAATCCAATGATATAACTATTACACCATCTGCTGGTCCCTCCCAGTGTTGTTTCTTATTTTATTTTTATTTATTTATTTGAAGAAGTTTTTGCTATAGGGCACATGCGCTCATTAGAAAGAGAGAGACAGAGAGACAGAAAGTGAGAAATCACCCCTCGGGGGGGATGGCCATGCCACAATTCCTTCTCCTCCATTCTCCTCTTGGGATCTTGAGCACACACACATGTACCCGGCATGAGTTTAAGCAACCGGGTCCAGGACTTGAACCGTGCTCAACTACATGGGAGTCCAGCGATGTAGCGTCACTCATGTGCTGGTCCCTATTTATTTATTTTTAAAGAATTATTTTATTTATTTATTTATTTATTTTAATTTGACGTGAGAAAGAGAGAGAAGGAAAGTGAAAAAGCAAGCCATCAGGTCCAGGACTCAAACAGTAGTCAGCCATGTGGGAGTGCAGCACCCTTAAGCACCCTACCACCTTCTAGCCCCTATTTCTTTCTTTATTTTAGAAGTTTTGCCATTGGGTGCATGCACTCCCTAAAGAAAGGGAGAGACAGAGATAGCGAGAAGGAAAGTGAGAAATCACCTCCTGGGGGATGACCACACTGTAATCCCTTCTCCTCCTGAGATCTTGGGCACATATGCACACATGCCTGGTTTGATTTTCAAGCCACTGGGCCTGGGACTCGAACTGTGGTCAGCCATGTGAGAGGAGAGTCCAGCGATGTAACCACTATATATCATCTGTTGGCCCCTAGTTTTTTTTTTTTTTAAGTTGATTTTTTTTCTGAGAGAGAGAAAGGAGTGGGGGCATACCGCCAGCCTCAGCCAGCCCGGATCACCGGCACACCTGCGTGTGCCCAAAGTGTAGGGGAGATACTGGGACCTGAACCCAGGACCTTTCCATGTAGGTCTTGCATTACGGTGTTGTATAACCATGGCACAGCCATAGTTGGTCCACCCCCAGAGTCAGTTTCTTTATCTACACCCACTTAATGGCTGTTCCATTCCGTCAAATTCATCATCTAAGTCAATTATCTCTACCACTGTGTCTCAAAACAGCTCTTTCTTTTAATTTCCTGTTTCTGTCAGTAGCACTCTCAGTAAATGTTGGCTTTTATTTTCATTAGTCCTTTCAACTTTTACCTCTTCTCTTTCAATTCACCATACTCAGAACTGCCAATTTGTCTTCCGGAAATTCTGGGTTTTGTCATTTTTCTGAAATGCTGGTTTTTTCTGAAATGCTGTGTTGAATCTATTATTCTGGAGCTTGAAAACCTCATGGTGGCCCACTCCCAGCAGAAGGTGATCCAAAATCCTTAACCATTTGTGTACTGCCTCAAAGGCTGGCTCCTCTTCCTTCAGCTTTGCTGTCACTACAGAGGCAGGCACCACCTCCCAGTCACACTGCATGTTCTCCTACATTTCTTTGGTCCTGAGATGCCTTTGCCTGGACACTTTATTTATTTATTTGCCACAGGGCATGTGTGCTTGCCAGAGAGAGACAGAGAAAATGAGAGGGAAAGTGAAAACTTGCCCCCCAAAGGAGATAGCCATGCTGCAATCCCTTCTCCTTCATTCTCTTCCTGGGATTTGGGGCATGTTATGCACAGGTGCCTGGCGTGATTTTCAAGCTGCCAGGTCCGGGATTTGAACTGCTGTTGACCATATGGGAATCTAGTGCCTTAGCCACCATGCCACCTGCTGGCCCCCCAGCTTGCACACCTTTAAAGCTGAAAGTCAAATGTCTTCAGACCACTGCTGGAATCGTGCCATGGCATGGCCCATGTGCTGTCTCAGGTATGGGCGATGCTCTTGTTGTGAAAAATCGGTCCTGAGGCACGTCTCCTCCGCCTCCCCAGATCCCTCTTCTTTATTAATGAGCCCAATTACTTGGCAGATTCAGGAAGCGGAGGTGGAAAGAATAGACATAAAGTATCTCATACACACTTAATCCATCTTTCACTTTTGCTTTTCTTTCTCTTGCTTTTTCTTCAGTGATAGCAATTATAAAAAGGCCAGCCTTAGAGAGATATGGAGTGCTAGTTTCTGTCTTATGGTAAGAACCTGATGAAAATGAGCCTCTTCTTCTTCTTCTTCTTCTTCTTCTTTTTTTTTTTTAGATTTTTTTGCGTGCGCTCGCCAGACAGACAGAAAGAGACAGAGAGATAGAAAGCGAGAAATCGTCCCCCGGGAGGATGGCCACACCACAATCCCTTCTCTATTCTCCTCTCGGGATCTTGGGCACGCACACACACACGCCCGGTGTGAGTTTAAACCACTGGGTCTGGGACTCAAACTGCGATCGGCTACATGGGAGTCCAGTGACATAGCCATTACACTAACTGCTGGTCCCAAGCCTCTTCTAAGTTTAATGTGTTATCAGTTCTAAGATGCACCCTTTTTCATACATTAATATCTCTGAGATCAGGATGTATCTTACATTTTTTTCTTTCTTTGTGGTACTATATACAAAAATAAAAAGTAGATCTTATGTTGATGGTTTCTTTTTTCTTTTTAAAGAATTATTTATTTAATTTGATTTATTTTTCTTCTTCAATTTGATTAGAGAGAGAAGAGAGGGAGAGTGAGAAAGCAGGCTGCCAGGTCTGGAACTCGAACCATGGTCAGCCATGTGGGAGTCCAATGCCTCAACCACCGTGACATCTTCTGGCTCCAACGTTGATGGCTTCTTAAATTTGATGAAATAAGCTATGTGAAAATATATTTAAAATATAAATATTATAAAATATAAATAAATAAGTTTTATTATTTGATATCAATACTAAATATCAGTGTTAAAAATGAGATATTGCCACATTGTTCTAAACTTATATAATTTTTGAATAATTTATTATTACTATATTTTTATTTGACCAGAGAAAGACAGAGAGAGAGAAAGTGAGAAAGCAAGCCAGGATTCAAGTCATGATTGCCCATGTGGGAGTCCAGAGCCTTAACCGCCATACCACCTGCCAGGCCCAAAGCTTATATAATTTTGAGAACGTGGTTCCAAAGCATTCTAGCACATTCCTTTACACAAGCAGCACTGTGTACAGGTCTATTCTGCCATATTTTGTAAGCTGTTTGATACTATCTACATGAAGAGCAGACACAAAACCTTATGAGCAGATGGGTACCAGCAGATGGCATGGTGGTTAAGGTGCTGGACACTCTCACATGGGTGACCACGATTTGAGTCCTGACCTGGGGGCTTGCTTTCTCAATACCCCACCTCTCTGGTCAAATGAAAATAAATGAATGAATAAATAAAATTAAATAAAGAATTCTTTTATTATTATTATTTTTTAATAATTACTACAGGGCATGTGCACTCACCAGAAAGACAGAGAGAGACAGAGAGAAAGAAAGCGAGAAATCACCCCCAGGGGGGATGGCCATGCCACAATCCCTTCTCCTTCAGTCTTTTCTCAGGATCTTGGACATGTACACACACGTGCTTGGCGTGAGTTTAAGCCACCAGATCTGGGACTGAAGCCACACAGTCAGTCTTGTGAGAGTCCAGCAACATAGCCATTTTGCCAACTGCTGGTCCCTAAATAAATAATTCTTTTTTATTAAAAAAAAAACAACTTATGAGCAGAAATACTGAGCAAAAAGTTTGTATGGAAGAATCAACTGCCGAAGGGACCAGAGATAATGGGTGAGAGTTCAGGAATGGAACCTCTAGGCCCAGCTTGGTGGCAGTCAGTAACACGCTGAACTGCAGTGCTGGAAGCCACATGGCCAGCTGTGTGTTCAGATCCCCAGCTGGTCTACCTGAAACACTGGAGCACACACCTGTCCAAGATCCTAATGAGCTGGCGGGCTGGGGGACAGGGATTGTGGGTGATGGGACTCTGTGCAAGGTGCTCCCTCCCTCCCTCTCTCTCTGTCTCTCTCTCACGTGCTCTCTCTTCCTCTCATGTGTACACACGCTCTCTGTTACGAATAAAATAAATAAACTGAGGCCAGTCCCATGGTAGTTAAGGGTCTACATGGCTGACTCCCTAAAAACATGCAGTCCCTGTGTCTGTGCACATCCAGCAGGACCGAGACTGGGGAAGAATGGATTGCGGTATGACCGTGCCCCATTGGCGGGTGCTTTTGCTCTCCTTCTCTCTCTCTCTCTCTGTCTTTCTCTGGCAAACACATGCACCCTCTGGCAAATTAAAAATAAGAAAAAAAAACTTTAAAAATAATTAGAGAAAAAAAAAAAAGAAGAGAATCTGGGGCTCAGAGCCTCAGTCCCACGCTAGGCTGACACTCTGATCTAGTCTGCATGCTTCTCCCCATGAAACGAGAGCCAAAAGTTAGTGTTAGCAGATAGCCACCCGGCCTGTGTGGTGACAGTGGAGGTCGCCCGACAGCTCGGCCTGGAGTTCATTGTTCCTTAATACCTTCCTTATATTCTACTTACTTCCCTATCACTAGCCTGGGGAGTCAGGCAGACCAGACTCTTCCATTGTCCTCTGCACCTTCTCATGCCACTTCTCCAAACCCTGGTGAGGCCAGGAGCCCCAACATAGGTCATTGTCACCTTCTCCTTCACTTACCCATTCTGTCCAAATGACTTAGGCCAGAAACTCCCCAGGGCAACAACCATCTGTGTGATCATGGGAGACTGCATGCAGTATGGTATTCCATAAATAATTCACTGTCATCACTGCAGACGCGAGGAGCTCTGAGTAACCAGAGAGGGAGGACAGCGAGGGGTCTAAGTACACGCAGGCGTGCACACGCCAGGGTGGCCTTTCTCAGTGGCTGTGGTCCATGGTCTTCCATCCTGAGTTTTTTCCATACTTGATAGCTTTTAAGGCGTTAAACGGGGCTGTGGCCAACTCTTTCTCTGGATGCTTGGGCTGGGGCCTGGCTGCCGAGAACTTTTTCCTGCTGTAGAGGCAGCAAGGGAATTGTGGGCTCCGTCCAAGTCCGAGCCAAGGAGCTGGCGTGACTGCAGTGACTGGGGAAGGAAGGCAGCGATGAGAAGGATGTGCAGAGTCAGAAACGTCTGAGGCCAGGGAGCCACTTTGTGTGTGAAAACTCTTCTCTGGCACCCCAGATGCATCCGCTTTCCACGGCCTTGGCATACCCTGAGTGATGGGAGGTCAGGGAATACTATTTTGAGGTGCGTAGGGAGGGACAAGAGGCTGCTAGATACACAAGCCTGCATGTGGGAGGTGGACAAGGGCAGCCAGACTGTGCTGAACCCAGAGCTGTTCTTTAACCTTCACTCCCGTTGCTGCATCGCTCCTGGGTGTTCTGTCTTTGCCAAAACCACACAGGGAGGAAGCTGCTGAGACAAAGGGGTGACCTCGGAGCCAATTTCTATTCCTAGTCTGTGGCTGACCCTGGCAAGTGACTTTGATCAGGTCATTAACCGTTCCTATGGTGACTACATCAGATTCTGACCTGTGTTAAGGAACGCCCATGAAAATGGATAAGTGGAGATTTTAAAGTACTTTGAGCACTTAGAAAAGATAAACAAATAATATCCCTGTGTTTGGAGCCCGTGTTGTGGGCCGCCCTTGAATTCTGGCTCTCCATACCCTGGCCATGCTCTGTTCTTTGCTTGCTGACCGGTGTAGGTCACACTTAGGATTAGCGATCACAATAGCTAACACCTATGAAATGTTCGCTATTGGGAGCTTTAACACCCATGGCAATACGAGGAGCCAGAGGGGAGGAAACGCAAGTCCAGGGAGGTGAATTCACTTTCCCAAAGCTGTACGGTCCATAAGCCAGAGCCAGTATTTGAATTCTGGCTTCCTAAGTTCAAGGTCTGCTCTTAACCACAGTATTACAGTATATATATTATTATTATTATATATATATTATGTGTATATATATATATTACAGTATATATATATTATATATAGTATATATATTATTTTTGCCATAGGGCATGTGTGCTCACCAGAGAGAGACATAGAGAGAGATGAGAAATCACCTCCCAATTGGGGATGGCCGTGCTGCAATCCCTTCTCCAGTCTCCTCTCAGGATTTTGGGCACACACACACACACACACACACACACACACACACACACATGCCCAGTGTGATTTCCATGCCATCGTGTTCAGGACTGGAACTGCCGTCGACCATGTGGGAGTCCAGCACCTTAACCACTGCACCACGTACTGGCCCCCATTAAAGCACATTAATAACCTGGTAATTAATCGTTACTAAGCACTTGCTGTGTTCAGCACTGAGCCTGGTGTATGGGAGACATGGAGCTATATAAACAGACAGGAGATAGGTGAGGGGTGGGTGCTAAGTTAGTGAAACCAACATTTTTCCAGAAACCTGAGGAAAGACAGATCAGTATGGGTGGGACTTTTGGAGAAAACCTCATAGAGTAAGGCTTGAGCTTATTTTATTTTTATTTTTTTATTCTTTTAAACAAAACATTCAGACTCCCTGGGATCATAGTTCTGGAAAGATGCTAGTTTGTCTTGGTTGTGGGGAGAAGGACTTGGAGTAGAGGCTATTTCACGATTAAATTTGGAATCTGCTCCATACGCTGGCTTGTGCTGAGTCCCAGCGTGCTCTGCCTTTTGAAGGCTCTGCGACGTTCTGCAGTAAAGAAACCTGAACATTTTCCAAATGTTTTTGGTCGTAGAACAGTTTTTTTCATAGAACTTGTATTGATATTCCATAGACTTTCAAGTTTGGGAACCACTGATATGAAGGAAAGCACCCCATTGGAAATAGAAGTAGTTTATAACCTTTAGCAACTTAAAATCAAACTCCTATGTAACTTTCACCTTTATGGAATCAGTACTCATCAGCATCCGTCTTTTGACATTTGGTTGTTTTCCTCCTGTGTTTACCAAGCTACTACCCCAGCCAGACTATGGATGTCTCAAATGCAAATACTTGACTGGTGTTTCTTCTAATCCCCCAAGGTGCCTCCCACACCTCGTCTAAAAGAAGGTCAATAAATATTTGTTAGTTTAAAAACAGAGATGGAGAACAGAGGGAAGAAAATGAAGGGGGGGGGGAACCCCACACTTGAAATGATAGCAATTATTGGTAATTTGCAGCTGATTACTCAGTTGTTAAATGCTATTCACCAATCAGTACTCTTTGAAAGACTAGCAAGTTGTTTAAAATGCAAAATAATGTTAATTTTTGTCTTGGCCTTGGTGGGAGCTGAATCTGTAGTTAGAGATAGCTGGCTTTCAAGGTGACTTCTAAAATACAACCCCTGCCCCCCACCTGCCTTTTTCTTCTTTTTCTTTTCTATTTTTTGGTGCTATAGGGCAAGTGCACATACCAAGACAGACAGAGAGAAGGAAAGTGGTGATGGCCCCAACCTGGATCACGCCACAATCCCCTCTCCTCCATGTCTCCCTCCTATAGGGATTTTGGGCCAGCATGCACACACACCTTCCTTGCTTCTCAAGCTGCTGGGTCCAGGACTCAGACCATGCAGTCAGCCATGTGAGATTCAGCCGCCTTCACCACCACACTACCGGCTGGCCCACATCTCCCTTTCTTAGCTTAGGCTGCTTTTGCTGAACTGGAGGTGCCCAGGAGGGTGGCTCTGGCTTGTCAGAGATTTGATGGCTGGGCCAAGAATCTGACAGAGAACTCTGGGGCACTGTGACCGAAGAAGCAACAGAATGGTTGCTTGTGAAGTCACTGCATGGGGAAAACTAACCGAGGGGGAGGTGGAACTCACAATTAAAACTGCAAGTGACACTTTAAAATTTGTTTTTCTCTTTTTTTGAGAGAATTTTGCTATAGGGCGCTTGCCGGAGAGACAGAGAGACAGAAAACGAGAAATTACTACCTCAGGGGAGGTTGGCATGCTGCAATCCCTTCTCCTCCATTCTCCTCTCGGGATCTTGGGTACACACACACACACACACACACACACACACACACACGCCAAGTGTGAGTTTTAAGCCACCAGGTCTGGGTCTTGAACAGCAGTCGACTCTGTGGGAGTCCAGTGACATAACCACTAAGCCATGTGCTGATCTTGCGAGTGACACTTGATTTGGTGTCTTGGGATGGCCTCAGATGCAGTCTCCTGTCTGAAGAGGCCTCCGTTCCATCCTCCTCAAACCCAGTGCAGAGGGTTGGAGAGAGAACCATTCAAGAGTTTTGAGATTTTGAGGGTCTACAAACCTGTGAGTTTTAAAGAGTCTTCCCGTCCAGACTTCTTAACCCGCTCTAGTGTTGAAACTTCTCCACCCTGGGAGAAGTAATTCATAAACATGTGAGTGACACCTCTGAGGCATTTGGTGAGAAAGGGGCAATTTCATCACCTTCCTCCACTCCCACCCCTACTCCTGCCTTTTTTTTTTTCTCCAGGAGGATGGGAGAAAGGAGAGGGTAGGGACCCCGCATAGGACGAAGGTATCTCTAAACATTCATAGCTCTTTGGCTCAGGAAAATTCTAGTTCCTGTGGGGAAAATTGATCTTGTTTAATCTTGGTTAGGTCCCTAGTGTGAGCCTCACAGGCATTTTGTCCTTGGTGTCGGAACCAACCAGACTTGATCCTCACAGGGCCTGAGGTGTCAACTGAAGGGTTGCTTCAGACACCTACAGCTTCCACTGTCTTCCTGCCACTGAGGACAGCTCTGGACTGCCCCTCGCACAGACAGCGGGGAGCTGGGTGTGGGACTCAGGAGATTCCTGTGGAGCCCTGTGGGATATCTTCTCCCCACCTCTCATCTGGGAGGTTTCAGTTAATGCAGCTATTAAGAAAAGATGGGAGGGAGGGCAGAGTGAGACTCAAAGCCTTGAAATTGGATCTGTGGTTGTTTTTCTCTAAAACCAAATAGTCCCCACCCACTACCTGGCCTTCTGGTGCCCTTTAAGACGGTGCCATAGAGCTCCAGTCAGGAGTTACTGCAGGAGGTTGAGCAGGGTGGTATATCCAGTCTCCGACCTCTGCTAGGAGGTACAGGGATGAGCTTTCTGTTTTAGATCAACGTGAGCCTCCACGACTATGCTGAGCCCTGTCTTCAATTTTCTGGTTAGCTCTTCCCACTGAGTCCAGAGGCTGCACACAGTAGGCCTTCAGTAAATGCTGCTGACAGATTGTAGGAGGCGTTGGGGGCTAGGAGGATCCTTTTCATTTCCAGTGTTGAGGGGCAAGTATTCGAATCCTCAGCCCTATCCTTAATTGCTCTGATGCCTGCCAAGATGCTAAGACGGGCATCGCTGTCTATCCTGTTTTTAACCATGGTGCCAACTGTCACACTCACTGGGGCAAAGAAGAGCTTCCCTGAGCAGGGCGTGTGTGGACGAAAGGTGCCTCGAGGCTTTGTGGTGCCTTGAGCCCCACCCGTCTAGCCACAGGCTCTCTGTCTTGTGGCTCCCCTTGTCACCTACACCCCCTGGCCATCTGGTCATCCTGACTGTCCTCCTGCCTGAAGGGGAAATGCTAACTGGTGGGTGGCAGCCTTTCTTCTGCATCAAAGCTCCAGGCCAGGGGCAGGGGAAGCAGTGGGCTGACTTGGCAGTGTTCAGACAGCTGAGCTAACACCAGATAGCTCCGGGGGAGGGGAGCTTCTGGGATGAGGGGATCATTCAACGTGCAATCAGTTCTTATAGCCCACATCCCTCCAGTGGCCTTCCAGGATGAGCAAACATGTTTGGACATTATCTCATGTTGGAGTTCCAACAGCTTCAACCTCGATGATGTCTTTCTCAGAATTCTTTATTCCTGACACGCATAGAGGCTAGTGTTTACCACGGTTTTCCTAAGCGCCTGACACTATACCAAGAACTTTCCATGCACTATCTCATCTAAGCCGAAGGTTCTGTTGTTACGTCATCACACTTAACCAACAAGCAGAGGTCTATGGAGGCTACCCAATTTGCCTAAGCCTACACAGCTGGTAAGTGGCGGAGCCAGGAGTTTAACTGAGGCGCTGCAGTACTGTCTCACGTACATGGTGACTTTGTTTTGTCCGGGATTAAAGCATTCATGTTTTGACAAATCTGGGTCTATTCATCTAGCACAGGGGTCAGTAAACAATGCCCCCAGACCAAAGCTAGCATGGCCTGTTTTGTAAGGCCTGCATGCTGAGAATACTTTTTTCTTTTACTTTCTTTCTTTTTTTTAAACATGTTTAACAATTTGCTAAAGAAAACACACACGGAACTGCACATTTGAAAATGATTAGGCCAGCAGATGGTGTAGTGGTTAAGGGCAGGACTCCCACATGACTGACCATGGTTCGAGTCCCGGACCTGGTGGCTTGAAAATTATACCAGGCATGTATGTGTACATGCATGTCCAACATCCCAGGAGGAGAATAGAAGAGAGGGGATTGCGGTGTGGTTTTCCACCTTGGTGGGTGATTTCTCACTGTCTCTCTGGCAAGCGCACGTGCCCTATGATGAAAACCTTAAAAAAACATTTAGATGGTAAACTTTATGTGAATGTATTTTAACACTGTTTAAATATATATAAAGTTTGTTGGCTCATGAGTTAGCCCACTGCAGGAGCCCATGGCACCAATATTTTGTCTGTCTCCCACTGTAAGCCCCAGCATCTTATTTGCCATTTCCTAATTCTCTTTGGACTCGGCTTCTTCCAAGAATGCTTTGAACAATAATTAAAAATGCCATGAATTCCTTCTGTGCATGAAGATGGAGGTGCAGGTGGGGATTTAAAAATCTTTGGCTGCATCTCTGAGTCTGTGAAAACGTCCGGCCAATTGCCTGGCAGGCCAGCCTGTGGTCTGTTCTTGACTTTCCGGGTTGTGAAATGAGGATGAGAACATTTGGCCTTGGGATGGAGGGAAAGGAAAGAGGAGAATCAGACCAAGGCTCACCGAGACATTGGCAGGGGGCGCGGAAGTTCTCTTAGGAGGAAGAACCAATCTGAATCCCAGGCACCATGATTATCTTAGCACGTTTTCCAGCTCCTGGCCTAAATGTAAGGAATCTGCTTAGGCTCAGGGAAATGTCTTTCCCCATTTCACACAGGATGGATGTGCACGTGACCAGCAGAGACTATCGAATTAAATGTGTTTTCATGGCTCACCCTCTCTACCCTGGTGGTGCATTCCCAGAGGGCTTGTCTGGGGGGTGTGTGTGTATGTATGTATGTGTATGTGTGTGTGTGTATATATATATATATATATATATATATATTTAGAGAGAGATTTTTGCTATAGGATGCATGTACTCGGTGGAGAGACAGAGAGAGACAGTGAAAGAGAAAGCAAGAAATCCCTTCTCCTCCATTCTCTTCCTGGGATTTTGGGCACACACGCACATGGGCCCGGTATGAGTTTCTAGATCCGGGACTCGAACTGCAGTTGGCCATGAGGGAGTCTAGTGCCTTAACCACTATGCCACCTGCTGACCCTGGGACTCATATTTTACGTGTGTGTTCTTGAGCCCTCTGTACAGCGTTTAACAGCATATGGTGACTCTTTGCATTCATTTACTTCCTGACTTAGATGTTACAAAAAAGTCCTGAGTGGAAACTGGCCTTTAGGGTGAGTGTATAGGAAAGCACGGGCCTTCTTTCTGCCACCCGAGATGATCCGGAGGCCCAGAGAGCAGGTACGAGCTGGCTGGAGCTGGAGGCGGGGACTCGCCACCTCAGGTGAGGGTGCCAGTGGCCCAAGCCTGACTGCCCAGGTACTCATTCCCTCTCCTTCAGAAGCCCAGTGCTTAGTGCTCCTGCGTCTGCAGCACTCAGTCCTCCAAGAAACATCATGAGGGTTAATTATTTCTCAGGGCTGACTCAGACAGCATTTTCTTGCCAAAGAATTCTGTCAGCCAGGCATGGTCCTGCTGTTACCCCCAGTGAAGGAGCCTTTGTAAGCTGTGTCAGGGAGGAAGCTCCCTGGCAGGGAGGCCCAAAGCCCTGCAGCTTGGGGTGGGGTCCAGACCTGATCCCTAAGGAGAAGGGCTGGTTGCCAGGAGGGAGTTGTCGCTGGGGAAGGGGCCCTCTCCGTGTGAGAAGCTGACTACAGAACACTCTCACCACCAGGCTGCCTTTCACCCAGTCCCTGTGGGGCCAGCACTTGCCTTTCAGTTTGTTGATTAGAGATTGTGTCCCTGAATAGAGCTTAATGTCCTTTTGAAATTATCTGTTCTTTTTTTTTTTTTTCCTTTTTAAAAATTCCCCTGCTTTCTCCATTTGGTTTAGATTGTCACTGTGTCCCTAACTGCTGAAGGGGGTGAATGGAACATCCGGAGGAAGATGACCCGCAAACACAAACTGCTACATGAGGCCAAATTGGGCAAGAGATGGAGGGGAGGGAGAGGAGTGTCTCTGGGGATGAGGATGGCTGGGAGACAGTCTCTCACGTCAGAGTGTGGCATGGGAAGGGTGAGCCCTCAGGAGAGTTGAAAGTGTGGCATCCAAATCAGAACAGAGGAGGTGGCGAGGCTCTGGAAGACAGACCTGGAGTGGGATCCAAAGTGAGTTGAGGGGTTGAGAGGGCGCTGAGCTGAACTGTGCTTGAGAAATCTGAGACTGGAAGCAAAGGTAGCCTCTGACTTACTCTATGTGAGTGGGTAGCTTCAGCCTGCACTCTGATCACAATGGTGCTCCAACCCAGCCGCCTCGCATGGGTACGAGAGTCCCAATGGCACGGCGCAGACTCAGTCATCCCCTCAGATAACCCATGCTACCTATATGGACGGCTTCCGGCTGATGGGCCAGAAGCTTGCCTCCATCCAGGAAGAACACTGTACAAAGGAGTCAGGTGAAGGCAGGGCTATTCTTGTGTAAGAAATGATAATTATACTAATCAATTCCATCTCTAAGGACCCAAGACCTGTTGTAAATTACATAGTTATAATTCTACCCTAATCCTCCCCACCCCCTCATAAAACAACAGAAAATTCATCAACCATGTTTTGCCAGAGTCAACAAATATTTATAGAACAGCTACAAACAAAGAAGCATTTTACATGCTGTATCATTTAATCTCCTCAATAGCCCTGCGATCTATTTAGCAATGAATGAACAGAGACTCACAGGGGCTAAAAGCTAAGCAGGAATCACAGGGCCAGATGAGGTACGAACTAGCCATGTCAAATGCAATAGGACTTGGCATCCAGTAAGTGCTCCATAAATCCTTGTTGAATGAATGAATGAATGTGTCTGCTGATCTCCAGGATCACTGCTCCATAAATCATAATTCCAGGGCCTACAGTCTGGGTAGGTCAGGACCTACAGATAGGCCTCAGGAGTGTTTTCTAGGATCCTTTCTCATTCTCTCTCCTCTCTTTCCAACAAGGCATACAATGGAGGAGTTAATTTGATTATTTGATGTACCTAGTATTTGAGTGTCTACCATGTTCTAGATGCTGGAGTTTAGGCATGAATAAAGCTAGTTAATGTCCTTTCCCTTACAGAGCCAAGGCACAGACATTTGTCTGAGAAATCAGTTCTGGCTGAAACCTGTCTGTCGTCATGTGGATCAGGGAGGATTTGCAGGAGAAAGCTAAGAGTTCATGGACTCTTTGGCTGCAGGCTGCTGTGTGCAGATGGGAACAGGCACCGACCCTCCCTCACCAACGTTGCCTCTCATCCCTGTGGTTGCAGGGTGGGCTCAGTGGCTCTGTCTCTCTGCTGTGGACCCCTTCCCAGCCATGACTTTCATCTCAGGATGGGCTTCTGCAAATGTCTTTGCAACTGGACCTAGAATTCAGATCAAGGAGTTCAGTCTGGACTCTCTAGCATGTAAGAAAACAGGAGCTAAGACTCTGTCTTTCAACTTTTTTTCTTTCAATTAAAAAATATTGGGACCAGCAGTTGGCATAATGGCTATGTCGTTGGATTCCCATGTAGTCAACCATGGTTCGAGTCCTGGACCCGGTGGCTTAAACTCACGCCAGTGCATGTGCATTTGTGCCTGAGATCCCAAGAGGAAAATGGAGGAGAAGGGATTGCGGCGTGGCCATCCACCCTTGGGGGTGGTTTCTTGCTTTCTGTCTCTCTGTCTCTGACTTCACCCAAAAAAAAAAAAAAAAAAGAAAGAAAGAAAGAAAGAAATTGAAAAGAGAATTAATTCACCCGTTTTTGTCATATAGCCTAAGGACTTCTGAGCCCATTTGTTTTTATTTTTGTTTTTGGCCAGAGAGCACCTATGCGTACCAGAGTGAGACAGAGAGAGGGGGAGAGGGAAAAAGCATCTCTTGTGGGGAATGACCACATCACAATCCTTTCTCCTATGTTTATCCATCCTGTTAGGATTTTAGGCATACATGTACACAATACCTGTCATGTTTTTCAAGTCACAGGGGCTGGGATTTGAATCACATAGTTGATCATGTGAGATCAGCTTCCTCAAACACCAGGCCATGGTGCTGGCCCCTTTTCCTTCTAATCCCTGATTTTGGGGTCCTCCTCAGACATAGCTGCTTTCCTGATGATGGGGGTAAACAGAAAACCCCTACCTATTCTATGACTTATTCTTTTGTGCTTAGGCTGTCTTGAGTTGGTTTCTGTTTTCTTTTTTTGTTTTTTGAGAGGTTTTTGCTATAGGGCGCATGCGATTGCCAGAAAGACAGAGACAAAGAGACAGACGCCACAATCCCCTCTCCTCCATTCTCCTCTCGGGATCTTGGGCATGCATGCACATGTGCCTGGTGTGAGTTTAAGCCACTGGGTCTGAGACTAGAACCACGGTGGACTACATGGGAGTCCAGCGACATAGCCATTAGGCCAACTGCTGGTCCTGAGGAATGCAATTTTTTTTTTTTGGAGAGGTTTTTGCTATAGGGCAAGTGCTCTTGCCAGAAAGACAGAGAGAGACAGAGAGACAGAAAGCAAAAAGTCAGCCCCCAGGGGGGATGGCCATGCTGCAATCCCTTCTCCTCTATTCTCCTCTTGGAATCTTGGGCACACATGCACACGCGCCCGTCGTGAGTTTAAGCCACCGGGTCCAGGACTTGAATCGCGGTCGACTACTTGGGAGTCCAGCGACAAAACCACTATGCCAACTGCTGGTCCCAATAATTACTTAATTAAAAAAAAATTCAGTTAAGGGCAGAAGCAGCAGACCTAGTACTGCCTTAAAGTGATCAGGTCTGGGAGTGACAAACTTGCTGGTTTCCTAGAGACCAATGATCAAGGGAAATGCTTTCCTACCCTGCACTTCCTCTCTGCCAAGGCTAAGACTGAGGTCTACGACCACATACTGAATGTGCAAATCCAGCTGGTTGCAGACAGAGTCTGACCTTTTCCCAAACGTACTCTTAGTACAGGATCGATTTCTGACCCACATCTTTTTTCCCCCATGCTGTGGAACCTAAAAAGGAATAAAGATTATGGTAAAAGAAAAAAGTAGGAAAAAAGGAACACCTTGTGCACTGTGGTATAGTAATGGAGTTGCTGTCAGTATTGATCATCGCAAGATCATTGCAAGCTCAGCAAGACTCACCTGCTGGGTCATATCCTGTCTGGAAAGATGATTGGAGTCCATTAAAAAGGATTGCATATCCGCTGCAGAAAACCCTTCTGACTTCCTTTCTCTGTCACTGACTGGCTCCTTACTTGTCCTAGAGGCCTCAGTCTTTCCTGGGCAGCTTTCCCCAAGCTAGGTTAGGGTACCGTTCTCTGTTAGAGTACTTCCTTATAGCACACAAAATCCCCCTGTTTAAATTGCAAGTGTCCTGAGGGTAGAGACAGCATGCCTAGCCAGTGTCTGGCACACGATAGATGCTCAACGTACATTTATTCAGCAAAAGCCTGAACTTATCATTTTAGTTTAACCAAAAACACTGTTAGTACCTAAATTTCTACAGATGACCATGTAACTTGAGCCTTATTGTACTTTAGATAGACTTAGGTCTGTGTGCTTATGAGGCCCAAGTGACCTTGAGTAGCTGTAAATTCCAGGTCCCTCTCTTATACAGAAGCTATCGGTTAGGATTAAGTCAGACTTTTTTTTTGGTAGAGGTTTTTGCCTTAGGATGTGTGCAATTGCTGGACATACACAGAGAGACAGAGATAGTGAACAGGAAAGTGAGAAATCATCCCTCAGGAAGGATGGGCATGCTGTAATGCCTTCTCCTCCATTCTCCTCCCAGGATTGTGGGCATGTGTGCACATGTGTCCGGAGTGAGTTTCAAGCCAAATCTGGAACTCGAACCGTGGTTGGCCATGTGGGAGTCTAGTGCCTTAACTGCTGTGCTATCTGCTGGCCCTGAATTAAATTAGACTTTACACAACAGAAAGCAAGGGTTTATTCTTGCGTATGAAAGAATCCCAGAGGAATTCAGTCCTGGGTAGAAATGATAGCTTCATGAAGTTAGCATGGATCTCAAGTTGCTTTCGGTTTTCTCCAGCAGCATCTTTGGCCCTGGCTTCTATCCCCAAGGCCATCTCATGGTTCAAAAGGGCTGCGGCACATCAGCTATCACATCTACATTCCAGGCAGCTGGACAGAGGGAGAGGAGTAAGAAGACAACAAAGGGGACCCTTCCATCTGAGCTGGCTCTCTGTAAGTAGACTCCTTTGAACGTTCCACACATAATAGTTCCCTTATATCTAAGTAGCCAGGAAAGCTTAGAAATGCAGGCGTTAGCTGGGTACACTGCTCCATATAAACTTGGGAGTGTTTTTTTAAAGAATTATTTTATTAACTTTATTTAATTTGAGCAGAAAGAAGGAGTAGAGAAAGAGAGAAAGAGAGAAAGCAAACCGCCAGGCCTGAGATTCAAACCATAGTTGGCCATGTGGGAGTCCAATGCCCTTAACTACCACGTCACCTGCTGGTCCCCTAAACTTGGAGTTTTATAATTAAAGGGAAGAGGAACAGGTCTTATACAAGAACCTAAGTCTCTGGCCTAGTCTTACCTAAGCAAAACTGTCAGAAAGGGCTCTCGTGTTTTTTGTAAGTTAAAAAAATCAATAGATCTGTAGGTAGCTCCTATTTGCTCTACATCTCTACGGTTCTTGTTGACACAGGGGCTAGTAGTCAATACTTTTGTCCTTCTACAAGGAACTGGAAGAAGCATAGAAAGGTCCTTTCCCTTGCTCAGATTCTAGTGGACACTCATCATTTGCATTCATTACAAGATGGGACCACATGAAGAGTTGAACGTAAACAAGCTGCAGAAAAGCTCATTAGCCTGTGGGCATCTCTCACAAAGCTGGTTGATTTCCCCGAAATGGTTATTGACAACCACGTTGAATATAAGACAGTGCATAAGGAACCCTGCGGTAGGACTGACAGCCTGGATACGCTGCCTTTCGGCTCGGTCTCTGCAGCTTGCAGGAAATGCTCTAACAACAGGCATGCCTGTGCACTGGCCTCTAGGACTAGGTGGAGAAGGGGCCCCATTTCCTTTACCTCCATCCCACGAGGCAGACAGTGCCCCATAGCTATGCCTATAGCCCCTTCCCCACAGATACGGACAGAAGACCCCGCTGAAGACCCACTACCTTGGATTCCCAGTTAGTATCTCATCAAATTGCAATCTGATTTTCTGTTAAATGGGAGTGTCTGCATGTAGGACCACTACGAGAAACGAATCATGGGCGAGTACCAAAGAGCTCTGGGTTAGAATCCAGCCCCGCGTCTGATTTTCTGTGCCCCCTTGCTAAGTCGCTCACCTCCCCTAAGTGTCTATTTCCTCAGGTAAAATAGGAGTGTTAATGACAACTACTTCACAGAGCTGCTCAGAGGACTAAGCAAGATAATGCAGGTGAATGCACTTAACAGAGTACCTGGAGGACAGTAGATATTCAATAAAAGATAGTTAAGTTTACGTCTGTGAAAACAGAGTGGAGATGGATGGCAAAGGCTGTTGTGAAGACTCAACCTCCAAACAAAGCTTCCTCTGAAATGAGAGAAATGTGCAACCCTGGCATCTTGGCTGGACTCCCAGGAAGGGATGGGCACTCACCACAGCAAAACCAGCCCCAGCCGAGACACCAGGCCCCAGGGGGCAGGAGCCACTCCCCATCCAAGGGCAGGCCCAGCTCAGGGGACTGATTCACATTTTGTCCTGGGGACACTGCACTTGGAAAAACATTATTGATTCTGTGGCTCAGGTTGCAAAGGGAGGAAGAGAGACCGAATTTCATTACAGAAAGCATTTATGCCTACTGTACTTTCTATTTAGAGAGGCACTTGGCAATCATTTTCATTAGTGTCTCCTTAAAAACAGTCTCAGAGATAGCTTATCCTCATGTATTCAGGCAGAAGAGAGGAGAAATAACTAGCTGAAGAGCATGTGGCCAAGTAGCAAGAGTTAGAGTTCAGGCGCTCCAAATTTTAACATATTGCTTAACTAAGCAAGCTTCAGCAATGCGTGCCCTGCATGCCTGGCGGGGGCCTCTCCAGTCACGTCCTGACTACTCATGATCACCAGAGAAATGCAGGCACGTCCATCTAGATGTGACTCTTCTCTAGCAGCTTAGGCTAGGAGATGAAAAGAGACTTTTCCAACCAAATCACAAGTGGGTTTGCCACCAGCAAGTACTGGAGCAGGGATCTTAGAACTCTTCCAGGATATATGTGACACTTAGAAGAAAAGGGATGGGGACAGGGGAGTGAAATAGCAAATGACCTCCCGTTTTCAGCACCTGAACGAAGTCCGGGCAGAGTGTGGTCTCAGTGGACCCGAGAGGGAGGAAGAGGCACAGACCTGATGCAAACCCAGTGTCATGGTAAAGGCAGCTCGGGCTTGCATGGTGCCCTCTGTGACAGCACTGCCAGCTCTAAGACTGCGTATATTCACTCATTTCTTCTTTGCAATGACCTTAGGAGGTAGATGTGATCTTCATCCCCCTTTAACCGGGGGTAGGACTTGAGCTCAGCCCACTCCTGAGTTCAGAATCTCCACTATTGCCCCTGCGCTATCTCTCAGGTCAGCATGGAGCATGCTGAGTCCCTAGAGATCAGTGTCGGCCCCAGGCTCTGGGAACCTATACCTCTGACAGAGGAGGCCTGGCCAGCTCCCAGTCTGACCTCGGTTCTGCCCCTGGCCAGGCTGTCCCCTCACCTGGGGAACTCGTGCTTTTGATCACAGCACCATGGCGACCTGTCCTTGTTACCAGAAGAAACATTCTTGGCACGTGCCCCTGGATGGGTCAGTTTTCAGAGAACAGGATGTCTAGTGAGTTTGTCTTTAACTGCACAGAGAACATGGTGAACCACTATCCCTGCTTGTTGGGAGAAATTAAGAAGATGGGGGTGATGACTTTTCTACATTGCTAAATGAACCCCAAAGCTCAGGCCTGACTTCATGCCTTTCTTGTCTTGGGAAGAGGGTTTATTAGATTCCAAAGAACACATTTCTGTTTTCTGTTTCCAGTACCAAAGCAGCTTCCTGTGCTCATCCAAGCAGAGCCCTTCCTTTCTCTTTCAGAAAAATCCCAACAACAACTGTTTTGGATTATTTAGTTGACCCAGCATGGAAAAACTGCTTGTGTGGCCCCACTCGATAGGGCATTCAGACAAGGAGACCTGACCTGGAGCCTTTGGGACGGTTCCGAGGATTATATTACGCATTTGCTGCATGTTCATTAACTGCCGGGGAAAATCTCTGGGTAGCCACCACCAGCTCCGGTACTGTCAGTTTCAAGACAGGCCTCAGCAAGCAAGCAGCGTGGTGGGAGGCATCCTTAGTCAGCTAGGAAACGAAAGCTGACAAGCCATCTGACCTGCGTGAGGCATGTGTCACCCTCTTTCTCCTCTCTGGCATTCTCCTTCCTCCTTAGGTTTTTCTCAACCAGGCGCTTCATGCGATGAAGACGGCAAGCAGGATGGAGGCTGAGAGCCCCAGGCAGGGCCGGCTGTGACCACTCAGACTCCCTAATGTCACACTCGCTGGCTTCCAAACCCAGACTCCGGGGCCTGCCTCTCCTGTTGGGACACTGCCAAATCTTTTGTAACATTTTGAAACACCCATTGAAGTGCCAGATGACACAATTTCTCGTGGAGATTGAGAAATTACGATTTGAATGAGAACAGAATTCTGGAACTTGTGACAGATTGCTTTCCGGGGGCTGGGAGGGGGAGGTCAAGGCTCCAGGCCCCCATCCCAGTTCAACCAAAAGACCTCTCTCTCTCTCTCTCTCGCGTGTGTGTATATATGTACACATATATGTATATATATACACACACAGGGCGCTTGGGAACAGATTTTATTTAAAAGAGGATTCCATTACCTAAATGATGTTTTTGAAAGTGTATTTCTTTCTTCTATGAGCAAGAGAGACAGAAAGAGAACACGTTCCCCTCCACCGGGTCTTTTTGAAGAGGTTTTTGCTATAGGGTGTGTGCATTCGCCAGACAGACAGAGAGAGACAGAGAGATAGAAAGTGAGAAATCACCCCCCAGGGGGGATGGCCACGCTGCAATCCCTTCTCCTCCATTCTCCTCTAGGGATCTTGGGCATGCACGCACATGTGCCTGGTGTGAGATTAAGCAGCCGGGTCCAGGATGCGAACCGCAGTTGACTACGTGGGAGTCCAGCGACATAGCCATTACACCAACTGCTGGTCCCTCCACTGGGTCTTCATGCTGCAATTCAGCCCCCAACCTCAGCCAGCCCCAGATCATGGACATATGTATGCCTGGTGCATTCTGGAAGGTCTCTGGATGCAAACTCAAAACTTTCACAAGTGGGTCAGCCTCAGAGAACATTGCTGTACTGCTTTGCCACCAGCTGGCCCCCAAATTGTTTTCACGACCAGCTGCAGTGGCGCGATCGTAATGCAATGTTCTGTGATGCTGAGGCCACAGAGGGAGGTCTGAGGTTTGCATCCCAAGGTCTCCCTGTGCATGCCGGGCATGCGAGTGCATGTGCCCATGAGCCTGACTAGCTGAGGCGGGGTGGGATCTCAGCATGAAGACCCTGTCGCCGTGTCCTTTTTTTATTTTTATTTTTTGTCTCCCTTTCTCATGGAAGCAATAAATAAAAAGTAAACTTAAAAATATAGGGACATGGCAAAAACCTTAAACAGAGTAACAAGGTCCCAGTGGTGGCACAGCAGTAAATGTTTTCTGAGGCTGACCTCCATGGGAAGGGTCCTGGTTCACGTCTAGAGAGCTCCCTTAGTACACCAGGTGCCCGTGTGTCCATGATTTGGAGCTGGCTGAGGCTGGGGGTTGGATCTGCACAGCATGAAGACCCCATTGGGGGTGCTATATCTCTGTCTCTCTTTCTCTCTCATTCATGGAATAAATAAATAAAACTTCCAAAAAAATGTTTTAATTCTCTAACCTGCAGGGCCAGTCCCGTAGGGTAGCACAACAGTTAAGCCCTGTGATAGGAATCATGGTTCAAATCCTGGCCCTGGTGGTTTACAAAACATGCCAGGCATGTGTACATACATGCCTCAGATCTAGACAGGATGGAGGAAAGGAGGGAAAGGATTGTAGCATGTCCACGCCTACTGGGGGTTGCCTTCTCTCTTCCTCTCTCTTTCCCGTATATGCATACTCTGGCAATTAAAAAAAAAAAAATAAAATAAAAAAGGTGAGCCCTATGGCCTGGTGGTTAAGAGAGCTCGATCCCACATGACTGACAATGTGGTGCCTGAGCAGAACCAGCAGCTTGAGAAACAGGCCATGTGCACGTGCACGCATCCCCCAGATCCCGGCCAGGTGGAAAAACGGAGGAGAAGGGATTGCGGCATAACCATGCCTCACTGGGAGGTGTTTTTTCCTCTCTTTTTCTCTCCTCTCTGTCTCTCTCTGGCCAGCATATATACCCTCTGACAAATTTAAAGCAAAACAAAACAAAACAAAACAAAACAAAACAAAGGCCTTCCCTGCATTATCTTTATCCTCTCCACTAGCAGCCAGACAGTTTGAGAAGACAGAAAAGCAGAACTAGAGAGCTAGTTACTCTGGGTGTAAGGAAAACACACAGAAGTCCTCTGGGCCTCAGGAGTGCATCTGTGAGAGTGTGTGCACATCCGCAACACAACCTGCTTGTTGGTTCTGAAAGAAAGAAGAATCCTGGCCTAATGAACCCGTTAAGCTCTCTCCTCTGGGAAGTAGGAAGCTTACAATTTGACATTTTTATCTAAGGCCGTAATCACATAGAAGGAGCCTACCGTAATGCAGAGTTAAGAAATGTAAAATGAAGTCATGAATTGCCTTTCTACATAGGAAGATTCTTCGGGCCCTTTTCCGTCCTGAAAGGTGCCACCAAAGGCTGCCCCGAGTCCAGCCCAGAATGAGCAGATGCTAATGTGGCTGATTTGCCTGACTGCTCTTCCCCTGGGCAGAGTGAACCTTTGACTACAGAGAGCCAGAAAGGAGCATCTCAGCCCATTTAGGTGGTGGCCTCTTTTAAAGTGAAATGAGAGGCCAGGGCTCCAAATTGTCATTGTCCTGAGTGTTCCCAGGAAGGCTTTTGTGTCGTAACCTGGATGCCCGGTCAAATTACACTGGTCAGTTCCATTGCTGGCTCTACCTCCCCAAGGGTCCTGCTGCTATCAGTTACTGTTAACATTTCCTTTCACGGTCTTTTCAAACTGCTGGGTGAGCGCCAATAGTAGTTTCGCGGAGTTGTTTCACCCTAGGGCTGGGAGCTTTTCAGCAGTGTAGGAAGGTACGTGTTTGCACATCAGCACAGCAGGGCAGGGGGAAGTGGAAGCCATTTCCTTTTCAGTTCATCAAACTCCTACTCACTGGGAGACTAAGCCAGCGAGATGAAACCTTTCTGGAGTTGTGACACCGTCTTGTCACTCATTTTATTTCATCAAACACCCACCCCTCTTAAAAGTTCCAGGAGGCATGTATTTATTTTTAAGATGAAGATGAATTAAAATTGGAAAATTACCTGAGAACTTTCTGGCACTCCAGCAAAAAGGAATACTTGCCAGAAGTGTTTGGAAATCAGAACGAGGGACCACCGCTTTGCGTAAGGAAGACGTCTGACCAAGCTGTGAAGTAGGAAGACTGTCTTTGCTACTTCCTGCTTCCACCACCCAATTCTCTCCCCCAATGGATGTCCCTTCTGCTCCTAGAAGTGCCCTCATACCACTCTGTGTGTCCCTCTAAGCTGACCTCACCAACCCTTCAGCCCCTGCTCTGGAATAATCTCCAATTACACCTACTCCATCTACAGGTGACTTTTGTAGGTTAGTTGTTTCCTTGGAAAGAAGCCAACTTTTTTTTTTTATTTAATTTTGCCAAAGGACACATTTTGCTTCACAACAAAGAGACAGAGTTGGGGGTAGATGAGAAAGCACCCCCACGGGAAATGGTCAGTCGTAGCCTTTTCTTCTCTGTTTCTCCCTCCTTTTGGAATTTTGGGCATGCATGCACACACAGTTGGCATCTTTTTCAGACTACTGGGTTCTCAAACTGCTGGATGCAGGACTAGAACTGGGTGGTTGGCTTTGTGGGATCCAGTCACTTAACCACCATGGCATGGGCTGACCCTGGAGCCAATAACTTCTATTGAAAAAATTTTAGTAGGGTTAACAAGTATAGTACTTTAAAGACTTCATGCCCCCCAAAGATATCTGTAAGTTAACTAGAGACAATATCATGCTCTAAAGAATTCATTTCTGGCGGAATTTCAACAGGTAACAAATGGCTTGGAGAGGAG
The DNA here is from genome assembly GCF_000334495.1 of Tupaia belangeri chinensis. NCBI lineage: Eukaryota > Metazoa > Chordata > Mammalia > Scandentia > Tupaiidae > Tupaia > Tupaia belangeri. The sequence continues at coordinate 8,621,656 of NW_006160045.1, forward strand.
AAAGTTGGTCCATTCTGCCTGATGATAATGTCCCCATAGCTACGCATGTTATTGCTTTGGTGTCATACAAAAGACATTCGATAACAGTCAGGTGACCTGGTTCTGTTTCTGATGATCCAATTCAACCAATATGTACTAAGCACCTACTAAATGCCTGACGTTCCACTAGGCCGTAGGATGCAAAGATAAATGAGACACATTTCTTGTCCTCAGTGAACTCCCAGTAGGCAGGAGGCACCTACTACCATGATGAATGCTTCCCTAGCAGTATAGACCAAATGCTATGGGAACACAGAGAAGATGATTCATTCTGTCTAGAGAAAGCTATGAAGAATTCCTCTCTACATTGGTCTTTAAGGATGAGGCATTCAGTCGGCTGAGAGAAAGGGAGAAGAGAGAGGGCAGCAGGGAGGAGGGGGAAGCACTGGCACGAAAGCATAGGGAGGCCGTTGCTGGGAGGTCCAAGTATCTGGGGCACAAGGAGAGAAGTAGCAGGGATTAAGCTAAGCAGCAAGGCTAGGGCCAGATTTCAGAAGGGCCACCAATATTTCACTGAGGAGCAACGGCATTACCTTGCAGAGTGTGGAACCGTGAGGCATTTTCAATCCTTCTTGGAGACACATTTAGGAAACTGTTGCCTTCTCTCAGGCAGAAGACAATGGAGTCTCCATCCAGAGTAATGAGGGGTGGACAGAAAAGACACTCTCAGGATAGGACAGATGCGAATAATTGGCTGCTTCAACAGTGGGGGGAAAGGAGACGTCATGAGTGATAATGAGGTTTCTTGCTGAGGCTGCTAAGCAATGGTGGTGCTGTTAATTGAACACAGAAATTACGGAGCAAGGGCCCATGGGAAAGAATAATGAGCTTGCTTTGGGCCCCATTGGCTTAAGAGATCAGGATGTGGAGTAAAGGTGGTTGTTGATATTCCCTACAGAGGATCCTTCTGCTGTTTATGTATTTAGTCTTCTTCTTCTTTTTAAAGTTTCTTTCTTTTTTATTTTTTTTCTCCATGAGGGAGACAGACAGAGACAGAGACAGAGAGACAGTTATCCCTAACAGGGTCATCACACTGTTATCCCCCCCCAGCTTTGGCTAGCTCCAGATCACAGATACACATGCCTGGCATGCTCAGGGGCCTTCAGAGATAGAATATGCCACACGCTTTACATTGCATGCCTCTATGTCCATCCGAGTGCCTCTATCAAACTTGTCTTTGTCTCAATCTTTAATTTTTTTAAAAGAATTATTTTTCTTATTTTTGGAGAGTTTTTTTTTTTTTTTTTTGCTATAGGGGGGGGTTGGTTGCCCGAACAAAACAGAGAGACAGAGAGACAGAGACACAGCGAGAAATCACCCCCCGGGGGGATGGCCACACCACAATCTCTTCTCCTCCATCCTTCTCTCTGGATCTTGGGCACACACGCACACGCACCTGGTGTGAGTTTAAGCCACTGGGTCCGGAACTTGAGATGTAGTCAACTACATGGGAGTCTAGTGATGTAGCCATTACGCTATCTGCTGGCCCCCCAGAATTATTTATTTTAATTTTATTTATTTATTTTTATTATTTTAAAACTTGCTATAGTGCTAGTGTGTTCACCAGAGAGAGTGAGAGGGAAAGTGAGAAAGCAAGCTGCCAAGTTTAGGACTCAAACCACAGTGGGCATATGGGAGTCCTGCACCTTAACTAACATCACCTGCTGCCCCCGTCTCAGTCTTTAAACCTTTCTCTTTCAAGGGCATTCACCGCCACACATTAGTTCTTATTTGTTCTAAATGCAAACCACTTCTTTTTTCCCACAGACTAGAATGACAGGTTCACTGCCTGAAGATCTGCCCAATGAAGTGGACTTCTGCTACCTGTTGTCTTTCCAGGTCACCCCTGAATGCCACTGTAGTGTAGCTGCCAGTCATTTTCAATCTGAGCCAACCCATGTATGAATGGAATGCAGGTGTCCCCCTCCTGTGTTAACTGGTCATAACCAGGCTCCAGGGATCCACATGGAGTCATACGTGTGAGCTGAAAGAGAAGTGTGGTGCAGCAATGGTGGATGGCGAGTATGTCTGGACTGCCAGCTCATGCAGTTCACTCGTATCCTTTAGCCCTGCTTGTGGCTGATCCTGGATGTACCTCTTTCTTTATTTCTTCCTTCCTTTCTTTCTTTTTCTTTTTAATGTCAGAGGGCATGTGTATGTGTGTGGGGAGAATTACTCCTCTCTGGGGCATGGTTTTGCTGCAATCCTTTTTCCTCCATTTCTCCATCCCATCAGGATTTGGGGCACTCACCTGGCATGAGATCAAAGGGGCCTGGATTGAACTGCAGGTGTTCACGAGCTCTTTATGCACAGGGATTAACCACTGCACTAGAGGGTTGGCCCCCAGTTGTACCATTTTTACCTTACATCTTCTGGTGGACTTCCACTCTGCTGGGCCTGCCTCACCGTATAATTCCATATGACTCTGATAGGACCCAGATCATGATGAGCAGTTCTAGCTGCTGGGTTCCTGTTGCCCAATGGTCAGGTGCCCTGTCTCCGTTAAGGCCTAATAGCAAGCCAAGAGCTTTCTAAAAAGGTATTTAAATCTCTCCTGCAGATGGTATGGCCTTGCTCCAGAACCCTGCCGATCTGCACTGATTCTCCCTTTGGGACAAGTCGTAAATTCCACATGAAGTCTTTTCTTAACATTGATGCCTCTAGTAACAGCATCTGCCAGGTCAAATAGCCTAATAGCAGAGTTGCTCGCACTGCAGCCTGGACGTGCTACAGCCCTCTTCAGCTCTTGGCCCCACTTAAAATCACAGGTTTTCATGGCACCTGGTATATAGGTTAAAGTGATATTCCCAGTTTTGGAATGTGCAGTCTCTAGAAATCAAAGAAGCCTACCAGGTAGGAAAGGAACATCACCTGTCTATTTCTGTAAAAATTAGAGCTCCATAAGGCCTACCCAGTATTGGGCTTGCCTCTCTGTAATAGGAAGTGCAAGATCCAATAATGTCTCCTTTACTTTGGGGGATATCTCAGAATTTCCCAGATGACTGGACCCCCAAAGCTGTTACTGACATGGCAGATGTCTGAGTTTTTGTAAGGGTTTCTTCTTGTTCTCCGGGATGCGTGTGTTACAGAGGCCTTCGACGCACTAGTTGCTCCCTACTCAGTGGGTCCAATAAGCGTGTGCCATCAATATCCAGCCAGTCCGGGACTCTGGGAACTATATTATGCCAAGAGCAGAAGCAATAACATAGCCCTGGGACAGAGCTTAAAGGTATATGATATCTGTTACAAGCGAATCAAGTGTTCTGATCCTCTTTTTGATAAGGAATGAAAGAATGCACTCACTGACTCCGTGTCCCATGTATTACATGCCTGAGGATATGTTAATTTGCTACTGCAAAGATCATGTCTGGCACAGCAGCTAAGATGAAGCTACTACTTGGTTGACTGTAGTAACCTATTACCATCTTCCAGACTCTGACTTTTGCAGGATTTGAACTGGTAATTAAATGGAGACATGATGGGACCACCAACACTGCATCCCAATTATTTTAGTTTTTTTTTTCTTTGAAATGAATTGCTATCATTCCCCTTGGGGTGTGTAATTCTTTTTGATTTACTATCTTGGCTCATGGTGGGAGGAGAGGTGCCAGAAAGGCAGTTTGAGAGGCTTCCGCTTGGCCTTTCCATGTAATAGCTCTGATTCCACCGGCCAAGAAACCAAAGTATGTCTATCCTAAATACACATTCAAGGACTGGGGAAATGACCACGCGGTGAGCCTGTGGACATGGAGGGCACAATGTGGGCCAGACTTGGATCAACCTCTGTTTATCAACTGGCTCCCATAGGCACCCACTCTAGTGGGGCTCTCACGATGATGCCTTGGGTCTTAGAATCTCAATTAAGACACTCTGCCTGTCAGCCCTTGAAAGAGGTTTCCTGTCTCCCCACAATAAGGCCACCCAAATATATGGCCATCGTTTCCTTTAGGAAAGGACTTGGGAAATGTCCACCGAGTATATCAGCATGGCATTACAGGGTACTTCCCACCAGAGAGTTGGCTTCAGTTCTGGCCTGCAAACTGTTCTCATCTGAAAACTGAGCAAGGGATGGTGACTGTTCTTGGCTTCCTGATCATTCATTCTTGATTTCTTTTCATGGCACGGACTGAGCAGAACCTGTTTATCCTATTATTTTTACCGTGTTCTATTAACTGTCTCTATAACTCTCCAAGGGTCAGAGTCCCCTAGCAGCCACTCAGCCTTGCTACTCATTACAATACTTGCATCCACCTGACATCTGAGAGTTAAGTGCCACCTCTGATACCTATTGTGTCAGGGTCCTATCATTCCCATTGTCGTTAGTGAGTCTAGTTCTGTAACAGCATCTCATGCCACTAGCTCTTACCTATAGATCTCAGTGACACTGGTTCCTTCTCTAATCCACTCTTATTGCTTTGGGGTGTTCTCTGGGCCCTTGGAATATGGTAGATTTTCTGGCTACACTTAGTCTATGAATTTGAGCATGCTCATTTCTCTGAGCCTTTTATTCTCTTCTTCCATGTTTGCCATGGCAATTCTGGCATGTGTGTTTTACCTGATGTGGGCCATAATTTTCTTCAGCTTTGAAGGACCATCCTAGCAGTATGTTCCCACTATCATCCTGAATCTTACCAGGACATTACATTCTGAGAGGCTGCTCCCAAACTGGTAAGCTATCTCTTTTCAGTTTTCCATTTCAACCCTGTCGATCCTACACCTACTGAATGTAGTCCCACACCTACTCTCCTAGCTCCTTGTACATGTCGGTAGGTTTCACAGCTCCTTTATAGTAGAATCCCTTTTCTCTCCTGTCAGGCCCAGCTTGCTTCTGGCCAGGCAATGCTGTGACTTCAGCATTGGTCCAGTTACTGGTCCAGTGGTCAGAAGAGAAGATAGTGGTTTGATGGAGGGAAGATTCTACAGTAGGTACTTCTTGCTCTGCATCATCTATAAGCATGATGGGGTGCTAGCCCTTAGTAGGGAGAGGTGGGCCACTTCTGCAGCCACAGAGTAATCTATAAGTTCAAGATCTTTGTGCTCATCTACTCAAGTATTCACATCTCCTGTGTCAGGGTCCCAGTATTTCCCAACCAAGGCTCCATTCTTGGCATAGACTTCCTGTCTAGTTTGTGAGTTGAACGTTCCTTGGAATTCTACTACTTCTGTGATTAAGTCTTGAACCTGGTCCTTAGCTTTCTCTTCCCTCCAGGCACGTATGCTCCCAAAAAGGTCTTCTGGCTTTCAATCTAAGTTTTAAATTGCTGACTAATTCTTTTTAATACTTCATGATATTTTGAAGTGTTATTTATCTTTAGCAAAAGCTACCCAATTGCACTGTCCTTGTGGTTATTTCCCCCAATGTTTCTCAAACACCTGCTACATTATACCCTCTGGTGCATTCCCATCCACTAGATTCCAGTTCACCGTCAGTGACAGTTTCAGCAACTTCACTGCTACTCTGTGCTAGAGACTCTCTAGACTCTACCTGCTGCCCTTGATGTGGTCTTCAGAGTCAATCATATGGTAGATCATCTCATTCCAAAATCCCATCTTGGTATCACCTGAAAATGTTTCTTTAGGGCCAGCACGTGTCATGGTGGTTAAGGTGACTGGAACCCACATGGCCAACTATGCATTCAAACTCCAGATCAGCTAATACCAATAGTCTTGAATTAAGTTCTCAGGGAAGTAGACACTGAGAGACATTAGCAAAGAAGTTTGTTAGGCAGTACTCTTGATATTAATACCCGTGAGAAAAGTGACCAGGCAGGATTACATCCAGGAATTTGGTTGGACCACAGTGCAGTCTCAACGAAGCCTCGGCCAACCCCATGAGAAGCTCTGAAGCTGGGGTGACCCTTAGAGTAGTCTCAAGTTGGGTAAGGGGGGGAAGCCTTCAAATCCCCACATCGGCCAGACATTGGATGCGGGCTCTCCCAGGAGCTGAAGTGATCTAGAGTGAGGTGACTCTCCATCCCAGGCAATTCCTGGAGTGGTGGCAGCTGAGGGCTGTCAACACACAGCAACTGGGGAGATTCCTCCATACTGAAAGGCCTCTGACCTAGACAGAATCAGAGTAGCCACTATAATCATTGTAAACAGACCTGACTATCCTAGTTACTACTCGATGAGATAACCCATGCCACCTCTACTCCACCCCCATCCTCATCCATGACACTTAACTTCTTCTAACATAATATATTATTAATTCATTTATCATATTTGTTGTTTAGCATCAATTTCCCTGCTACAAAGTAGAATCAAAGGGAACAGAGATTTTGATTCTCTTGTTAACACATCCTAAGGATGTGACACATAATAGGGGCTGAAAAAATAATTGTTGAATTAGTGAACAAATAAATAAATATCCACCTCATTGGGTTAATGTGAAAATTAAGTTAAATTGATAACAAGCCAGATATACAGTAACCACCAACGTATCTCTCTCTCTCTTTTAGAGTTTATGTGCTTGTCAGAGAGGAGAGAGACAGAAAGAGAGAAGGAAAGTGAGAACTCACCAGGAGAGTGGCCATGCCTTCTCCTTAATGCTACTCTCAGGATTTCGGGCGTGCGTGCACATGTACCCCACATGATTTTCAAGCCACTGGGCCTGGGACTCGAGCTGCAGCCGACTATGTGGAAGTCCAGAGTGCTAACCACCATGCTACCTGCTGGCCCTCACCATGATATCTCTCATTATTATAGAGTGTAGTCTTAGACCAGTATGTTAATAGTCACTATTTCTGACTCGTGGGATTATAGGTCATTTTTACTTTGTTCTTTGGAATTTTTGCATTTTCTAAACTTTCTATGATGAGTACATTTAACTTTGTAATAAAAAAAGAAGAAAAACATTAAAAGAAAATTCAGTTAGGAGTTGCTGGATAGTAGAGAGAATAAAAATTCTTGATGCACATCACTTCTCTTTATCAGAAAGAGCAAATGATTTGATAGCAAGTTTTAAACAGTCCTTTCTTTTCTTTTTTTCTTTCTTATTTTTTGTTTTGTTTTGTTTCTTTTTGCCATAGGGCTTGTGCACTCACCAGACAGAAACAGAGAGAGGAAAAGTGAGAAATCATCCCCCTCTCCCCAGGGAGAATGACCATGCTGCAATCCCTTCTTCTCCATTCTCCTCTAGGGATTTTGGACACATACACATATGCACCTGGCATGTTTTTCAAGTCACCGGTATGGGGATGGAACTGCAGTCGGCCACATGGGACTCCAGTGCCTTAACCACCACACCACCTGCCAGTCCTTCAAATGGTCCTTTTTAAGCTTGACGTGCAAATTGTTGAATGTCTAGAACTGTACCTGGCACAGCAAAAGCATTCAGAAAAAACATTTTTCCAAAGAAGACATACAAAAAAATAAATAAACACATAGAAAGATGCTGAGGGAGCCAGACAGTGGTGCACCAGTAAAAACATAATGCTTGTGAGGCTGACCTACATGGGAAGGTTATGGGTTCAGGACATGTGTATGCTCAGAATCTGGGGCTGACTGAAGTTGGTTGTGAATTGCAGCATTAAGACCCTTTTGGGGATGCTGTTTCTCTGTCTCTCTGTCTCTTGCTTACAGAAGAAATACTTAAGTTTTTTTTAGGGCCAGCCCATGGCACAGTGATTAAGGCAACTGGATCTCATGTGGCTGACTGTGCAGTTCAAGTCCCAGACTTGGTAGCTTGAAAAACACACCAGGCATGTGTGCGTGCATGAGCAAAACCCCAAAAGGAGGTGAAGAGAAAGGACTACAGCATGGCCATCCCCTCTGGGGGATGCTTTCCCAGTTTCTTTCTCTCTCTTTCTCTCTGTCTCTCTCTAATGAGTGTATGCACCCCATGGCAAATTAAAAAAAAATTAATGCTCAACATTATAAGAGAAATGCAAATCAGAACCATAATGAGGTATTCTTTTATACCCAGTAGGATAGCTACAATGAACACAAGAAGCAAAAACAAATGTTTGCAAGGATGTGGAGAAATCAGAATCCTCTTATACTGCTAATTGAAATGTAAAATAGGACAACTGCTTTGGAAAAAATTTGGCAATTCCTTAAAAAGTTAAACAAAGAGTTGGCATTTCATTTCTACTCATTGGGTCATCAGAAAAGTCATAATGTACTTTTCTGTTTTTCTATGCAAAAATATGTCATGACTTTTCTGACAACTCAATATATACACAAGACAATTGAAAATTTAGGTTGATGCAAAACCTGTAGACAAATGTTTATTGCATCATTATTCCAAAATATGAAAAGGACCCAAACATCCACCAACTAATTATTGGATAACTAAAATGAGTAAACAAGATCTATACAATAGAGAATTATTAAGCCATCAAAAGGGATAAGTATTGATATTTACCACACATGGATGGAACTTGGAAACAGAGAAAGTCAAAGGAGTGAAGCACGAAGGCCGCATTAATTAATATCTCATTTATATCAAACAGCCAGAATAGATGAATTTGCAGGGATAGAAAACAGACTGGTGGTTGCTAGGGGATGAGAGGAGCGATGAGAAGTGAGATGGGAGGAGAATGAGAAGTGACTCCCAAAGGGTGCAGATTTCTTTTGGGAGTGAGGAAAATGTTCCAAAATCAGATATCAATGCTAGTTGCACAATTCTTTTCTTTCTTCCTTCCTTCCTTCTTTCTTTCTTTCTTCCTTCCTTCCTCTTTTCTTTCTTTCTTCCTTCCTTCCTTCTTTCTTTCTTTCTTCCTCCCTCCCTTTCTTTCTTTCTTTCTTCCTTTCTTTCTTTCTTTTCCCTTTCTTTTTCTTGGAGAGGTTTTTGCTATAGAGCTCATGTGCTCGCCAGAAACACAGAGAGACAGAGAGCGAGAAATCACCCCCAGGGGGGATGGCCAAGTCACAATCCCTTTTTCTCCATTCTCCTCTCTGGACCTTGGGCCCACATGCACATGTGCCCAGAGTAAGTTTATGCCACCGGATCCGGGACTCAAATCGCAGTCAACTGCATGGGAGTCCAGTGACATCGCCATTATACCAAATGCTGGTCCCGCTAGTTGCACAATTCTGTGAATATACTAAAAATTCACTGAATTGTATACTCTAAAAAAGGGAATTTGTGGTACGTGATATGTTTCTAAATAAAGCTGTTATTTAAAAAACGTAAAGCCAGGTGTTTGCACAGTAACTGGATCCATATGAAAGGTCCTGGGTTCATGTCCTGGGGCCAGCCTGACTGAGAGTGAGAGTAGACTATGTTGAGGTGCTCCCTCTTTCTCTTTCTCTCCCTCTCTTGCTCAAGGGATAAATTTTTTAAAAATGAATCTGGGGACCAGCAGTTAGTGTAATGGCTATGTTGCTGTACTCCCATGTAGTCGACTGTGGTTTGAGTCCCGGACCCGGTGACTTAAACTCACACCGGGCACGTGTGCGTGCATGCCTGAGATCCCGAGAGGAAGTGGAGGAGAAGGGATTGCAGTGTGGCCATCTCCCGAGGAGGGGGGTGATTTCTCAATTTCTGTCTCTCTGTCTCTCTCTGTCTTTCAACAAAAAAAAAAAAAAAAAAAAAAAAAAAAAAAAAAAGAATCTGCCCTTGGCTGGCTGAATGGATGAAACTAAGTGAGAAATAATCAGCTCATGCTTTACAATTCTCTAGCACTGATATTGAACCGAGTCTAGTTCAAAGCTTGTTCTTGGACGCTGGAAAATACATCAAATCCTTCCAGTAAACAGTACATCTTCCTAAATAATGCTCTTGTGAAAAGAGCTGAACTTTGGACCAGCAGGTGGTGAGGTGCTTAAGGTGCCGGACTCCCACATGGTCGACTGCCGTTTGAGCCCCAGACCTATTTGCTTGAAAATCACACTGGGTGCATGTGTATGTATGCCCAAAATCTCAGGAGGAGAAGGGATTGTGGTGTGGTCATCCTACCTGGGGGGTGATTTCTTATTTCCTTCTAACTTTCTCTCTGTCTCTCTGGTAAGCACATGCACCCTTTGACAAAAACCTAAGAAAAAAAAAGGGACCAGCAGTTAGCTTAATGGCTATGTTGCTGGACTCGTATGTAGTCGACCGCAGTTCGAGTCCCGGACCCGGTGGCTTAAACTCACGCCGGGCACGTGTGTGTGTGCCCAAGATCCCGAGAGGAGAATGGAGGAGAAGGGATTGCGGTGTGGCCATCCCCCCCTGGGGGGTGATTTCTCGCTTTCTATCTGTCTCTGTCTGGCGAGTGCACGCGCCCTATAGCAAAAAAAAAAAAAAAACAACAACAACAACAACAAAAAACCTCTCCAAAAACCTAAAAAAAAGAAGAGAGAGAGAGAGAAGGAAAAAAAGAGCTGGACCTACCTCTCCAAAGGGCAGCTAGTTCCCAGTCAAATCTTTAGACTTGATATATCTATTAAATTCTTAGTGTCTTTCTAGAATACCCAAGTAATTATCATCATTTTCAAATTCTTTGTAGCAAATGCTATAAAATCACAATCCTCACACCTTAGATAATGATTGCATTACATTAGTAAATTTCTGGTGGCGTTCGTTCATTCATTCAATAAATGTACTGAGTCTTTACTATGAGTCAGATATTGGGGGAGAACATTAAAGAGACATGGTCCCCTTCTTCAAAGAGCTTTTAGTCTAGTGGGAGAGTGAGACATTTAGACAGGCAATGACAATCCCTGGTTCGCACTCAGATTGGGGGCGGTGATGAGTACAGCGTTTTGGAAGCACTGGGGTGGAGCACCTCCCTCGGGCTGGCAGGCAGGGAACGCTTCTTGGAAAAGCTGAGTCAGCCGCTTGGCAGAGGTACTGGAGCACTGGGTAGGAGGGTGAACTGCATCAAAGGTTCCCAAATCTGCTGATCTCAGAATCACCTGGGGGAGCTTCAAGAGTCCCAGGCCCACCCCCGACCTACTGACTCAGAATTTCAGTGGTGAACCTCAGAAATCTGTCTTTTAAAAATAAGCACTGCTGCTGCTGTTTTTTTTTTTCCCTTAAAGTTTATTTCTCTCTTCTGTGTGTGAGTAGGAGAGAGGCACTCCCAACAGGGTCTTCACACCACAATCCACCCCAAGCTTCAGTAAGCCAGGATCATGCCATGCACACGCACCCGGTGTGTACAGAAAGACTAGAGGGTGTGAACCTGAGGCCTTCCCATGTCGCCTGCCATGGCCGCGCAATGCCTCACCACCGCACCACCGCGGCTGGCCCGCCAATGGTGTTTTCATTCACCAGATTCTGCAAGGTGGATGGCTTTGTGATTCTGTAGGGGTAGAGAGAAAGCGGTCCACAGGGACTGAGAAAGGCCCTGTGGAGGAGGCAGGGCGAGGAGTGGTTGAGGCGGCGGTGTAGGTGAAGGAGACCTTCCAGGCAAAGGGAACAGGAGCCTCCTACATGGGCCGTTTCAAAGAGCCCAGGCGCTTTCCAAACTGTCACTCAGCAGAGGTAGCAGTGCAGCGCTGCGGGCTAGCTCAGGCTCTGCAAGCCACTTGGCAACCTGACAGAGGACACAGAGCCGCTGTGTCATGTGGGCAGAGGGGCATGACTGCCCGTACTATGCAGCAGGAAGGAGGAGCCTCAGGCTGCCCTGTGACCCTGCAGGGACTTCCTTCCCCCTGAAGGGTTGCACTTATCCAGCCTCCTATTCTCTGCTTCAGCAGAACTCCTTGTTTATTTAGCTTTTATTTTCCTTTTTTAAGAAGATGACTTGTTTCTTCCATGAGAAAGAAAGGGGTGGATACTCCCAATGGGGTCTCCACACCACAACCTACCTCCAGCCTTGCCCAGATCATTGGCACGTATGTGCTTAGGGAGGTTTCTGGATGCAAACCCTAAAACCTTCCCACGTGGGTCAGCCTTACAGAGCATGTTTTACTGGTGCACTTCTGTCCAGGCCCCAGGTTCGTGTTTTGAGTGGCCTGAAGCTTAGGTAGTTTTGTAAGCCCTCTTTAAGAAAGATCTCGACTATGCCACAGCAGCACAGGTGATGAGGCACCCCTGCGCAGTGCTGCAGCCATATAGAGGAGCTCAGAGTGTGGATCCTGGGTTGACCTCAACACACTCAGCATGTCTGTGGATGTGCCCATGATCCTGGCTAGCTGGAGAGCTGGGGGAAGGATTATGGCATGATGAGACTTTATTAGGAATCCCTGTCTTCTGTATCATTTTTCTCTCTCTCATGAAGAAAATAAATTTAAAAAGAAAGAAAAAGATGGGGGCTAGTAGGTGGCATGGTGGTTGGAGTGCTGGACTCCCACATGGCTGATGACAGTTCGAGTCCCAGACCTGGTGGCTTGCTTTCTCACTTTCTCTGTCTTCCTCTGAGAGCATGTGTCCTATAGCAAAGTTAAAATAATAATAATAATAATAATAAATAAAATTTAAAAAAATAAAAAGATGGGGCTGGCAAGTGGTGTGGTGGTTAGGTGCTGGACTCCTACCTGGCCCCCCCAAGATTCGAGTCCCAGACCTGGTGGCTTCTTTTCTCACTCTCTCTCTCTCTTTCTCTTGTCAATTAAATAATAATAATAAATAAAATAAAATAAAATAAATAATTCCTCAAAAAAAAAAGAAGAATATTATTTCTCTACCACCCATGAACTTCTAGTGCCAAGAGCCTAGGACACATGTGGGAGGCTGCGCACCAGCGAGTCTGCCTAGGATTCTCAGAGAGCAAACAATTACCATGATTGGTTCCCTTCCAAAAACCTGACCTTCGAAACCTTGCTCTGATTGGCCACTAGAATCCCTCAAATTTGCATATCTGGCACCTCATGATTGGTCCAAAAGCAACCAATCATAGCCCACCGTTTACAACCAATCACGGCCCACTGTTTACAACCAATCACGGCCCACCGTTTACAACCCACCAGAGTGTATATAACCAC
>NW_006160045.1:8634675-8654754 GCF_000334495.1 Tupaia belangeri chinensis
CCTGAAGAGCTGTGACACCACGTCGTCTCCGTGCTGCTCACAGTAGACGACGTGACCCTTAAGCGACGCGACACTGCGTCATCTCTGTGCTGTACCGTGCTGCCCACAATAAACGGACGACACTGTCGTCTCCATGTTGTAACACTACGCCGCTTGTCCCGGCTCTCACTCCTTCACTCAGGAAACCTGTTCGGCTGTCCCCCCGGGTCGGGACAGACACACATGTTTTGTGATACCACATATAACCCTGTACCTTTGTGACATGCCAGGTAAGTCTTTAGAGTGAGTGATGGGAGTATTTCTGGAAGTCATCCTATATGGAGTCATCTGGCATACACGTGACAGCACACCACATAAATATGTCCACCGTGTGTATGCCCAATGCAACACCCTCTGAGCTGGATCCCCATGTGCCTATGGCCACTTGGTAAGGAGACAGCAATGGAGGGAAAGTTAGGTAGAGACAGAGGGCTTTTACCAGTTAAAACATCTTCCTTCAGAAATTTTTATAAAAACAAATAACCATGATGGGACCAGCAGTTAGCGTAATGGCTATGTCGCTGAACTCCCATGTAGTTGACCACGGTTCGCGTCCTGGACCCAGTGGCTTAAAACTCATGCCGGGCGCGTGTGCGTGTGTGCTCAAGATCCCGAGAGGAGAAAGGAGGAGACGGGATTGCGGCATGGCCATCCCCCCTGGGGGGTGATTTCTCGCTTTCTGTCTCTCTGTCTGTCTCTGTCTGGTGAGTGCACGTGCCCTATAGCAAAAACCTCTTCAAAAAAAAAAAATACACAGAAAAACATACAAACCGTCCCCTCACAGAGCCTCAGAAGGGACAGTGCAAACGAGGGGTCCTGAAGCTTAAACTCCCAGTTGACAGTGAGTTCACCTCTGCACTCAGTGATCATGTACTGAGCATTCCTGACATGCCAGGCACTGTTTTGGGTACTAAGAACACAAGAGCAAATTGAACAATCCATGTCTGTGACTTCGTGGGACCCACATCAAGTCTGGTTAAAATAGGTGTATTCTGCCTGTTTCGGAGGGACTATGGATGGATTGGCTGCCACTGCTGGACTCAATAAATACTTGTGCATACAATGAATAAGATAATTCAGAACTAAAAACTGGTGTGTCACTGAATGTGGTATGTCAGGAGTGAAATTCAATATATAAAGTTCCTACAGAAGCCTGGGAAAGTTGTACAGATGATAATGACATGGGCGTTACATGACAATTTTCTAGGCCCCAGCAGGACAGTTGTTCTAACATGTATTCACACTAGCAGGTAACAAGAGTCCTCCTCCTTTCTGGAATTAAATTGACACTCTGGCTAATACACATCCAAGGTAGGCCCTCCCTGAAGTTTGAAAGGTGAACACAGCGAGTGACAAGTGAGAACCAGTCCCAGTCCTGTCTCGCCGCCTCCTCCTGGCTGCTTAGAGTGGCTGGAGATGTGGTCCTGTCTAATGCTCATCTGTTCTGCCATTCATCACAGCTGGTAACCTCTCCCTCCCAGCTGGCCCCTCCACTGCCACCCACCCCCACCTCCTGCTTCACAGACAGAAGTCATCGGATGACGATGCGCACAGTTTCTTGTCACTGTCTCTACAAAGTTACCTGCCTGTGGTCCTTCTCCATTCCTGTCAGAATAAACTGAAACCCAGATCCACTTCTCAGTAGCTCTGTGACATTGAGCAATTGTAGTAATTGTATAGGCCTCAGTTAAAAATTGCCTCCCCACTTTAAAAATGGGGATAATAGGGCTGGCCCCATGGCCTAGTGATTAAGAGAACTGGATCCCACATGGCAAACCATGGTTCAAATGCTGGCTCCTCAGCTTGGAAAATACACCAGTATATGTGCACATATGTCCAAAATTCTGACAGGATGAAGAAATAGAGAAAGGTCCCCACTCTGGGCCCCCACTGAGAGTGCATGTGCCCTCTGGCAATTAAAAACATGGAGATAATAATAGTACCTATTTAATGAAATGGTGGTGCACATTAAATGAAATAATTTATAAGGCTCAGAACAATGCCTGGCACAAGAAACTTTTGCTAATTGTTAGCATTGCCACCATCATCATTATTTTTAAAAATTTGCTACAGGATGTGTGTGCGCTCCAGGGGGTAGGGGGGGCACAGAGAGAGAGAGAGAGAGAGAGAGAGAGAGAAAGAAATCATCCCCTAGGGGGATGACATGCAATCTCTTCTCCTCCAGTCTCCTCTTAGGATTTTGGGCACACACACACACACACACACAAACACACACACATCCGTGTGGCATGTTTTTCAAGCTGTCAGGTCCAGAACTCTATCCACAGAGTCAGTCATGTGGGATGCAGATGCCTTAACCACCATGCCACTAGTTGACCCTTACGGTCATTATTTCTGTCCAAGGCTACTACCTTCCTCAGTGTTCTGAATTCTATCCCTTCTTGCCCCTCAGAAACTACTCCTATAATTTATTCACATTTCTCTGATTCTTCAACTCTTTTTCCACAAGTACCTACCTAGCCTCATTTAAGCAAATTGAATTTACTCCGATTTTTATAAATGACAACAAAATGAAGAACTTCCCTTGACCCCACCTGACCCTCCATCTGTCATCCTTTGTTCTTGGCTTTAATCTTTAAAGAGTACAGATGGTTCCTGACTTACAATGGTCTGACCTATGATTTTTAGACCTAACTATGCGAAAGTGATCTATGTTAGGTAGAAACTGTATTCTAGGTAATCATACAATTATTCTGTTTTTTCGCTTACAGTATAAAGTTCAATAGAGTACATGAAATATTCAATACTTATAAAATAGGCTTTGTGTTAGACAATTTTGCCCAAATGTAGGCTACTGTAAGTATTCTGAGCACTTTTTCTTTTTTAGTTTTGCTATAGGGTGTGTGTGTTCGTCAAGAGAGAGAGAGAAAGTGAGAAATCATGTCCCAGGAAGGATGGCCACACCATAATCCCTTCTCTTCCATTCTCCTCTTGGGATTTTGGGTATGTATGCACATGCACCTAGCGTGTTTAAGGTCTGGGCCTCGAACTGTATAGTTGGCCATGTGGGATCCAGCCACTTCAACCTCCATGCCACTTGCTGGCCCATTTTGAGCACTATTAAGGTAGGCTAGACAAATCCATGAAGTCTAGGCCTTGGTCCACAGCCAGCCTTGTCAAGATCACTAAAACCTTCCTGTGGTTAGATCCAGCGACAATCTTGAATTTTTTCCTCCTTGACTTCTCAGCAGCTTCTGATGTGGTTGATGGTCACTCCCTTGAAATACTTTTCTTCCCCTGACTTCATGACATCATGCTCTTTGTCTTTAACTCCTTGTTTTCTGGCTCCTCCTCCTAAGTTTCCCGTGGGTTCCTCCTGCTCTACAACTTCCTCAGCCTCTGCCTATCCCCACATGGTTGTATTCTCTCTGGTCTAGCCTCGATCTAATTCTCCTCTTACTCTTCCCCTCTACCTGAATTCATGCCAGTAACTCCAAGGCCTCCTCTGTCATGCAATGCTGAAGGTCAGTGATTCAGTATTTCCAGTCCAGATCTCTCTCCTGGGCTCCAGACACATCAATCCAATTGTCTACTGTCCCCCTTTTACATTCCTCCCATCCCCTCTATGTCTATACATTCAAAGTTCTCATATTCAAAAATAAAAAGGAATCATAACCCGGCCATGGTGGCATGGGTGGTAGGGTGTCACTGCATGCTGCTGTAGCCCTAGGGGAGGCTCCAGGTACAGATCCCGGGTAAACCTGAGCACCCCAGGTGTGCCTGCGACCCTGGCTAGCTGAAAGGCTGGTGGTGGTGGGGTACGGGGGAGGGGGGATTTGTGGATGATGGGATGCTGACCAGAGTGCTTGCCTCTCTTTCTAATGACATAAATTTTCTTTAAAAAGAATTATAAACTAGTTCTTCTTCCTGGGTCCTGTTTCATTGAATGTCATCACTCCCTACCCAGTTGACCATCCTAGAAACTTGACAGTCTTCCTTCACTTCTCCCTTATTCCATGAACAACCTTGTCAATGATTCCTTCTATAAATCTCTAAAATCCATCTGCTCTTTTTCATCTTCACAGTCGCTATTCACTCTCAACTGGCCTCCATTTTTCCAAACTCCTTCTCTTCCCACAGGATTAAACCCAGACTCCTGAGCCTGTTGAGTGGGACTAGAGGGGCAGGTCCTGCTCCTTGTAATCTGGCCCTGCTTATCCCAACCTTCCATCTTTCCCTCTCTTTGCTGCCTACCCTTTGCTGCTCTTCTTTCTCTTTCCAAAAATGCCAAACTCTTTCTCTTGCTTTGGGCCTTTGGTCCTGCTCACTCAGGATCACTCGCTTTGCCTTGAATAATATTTGTAGTTTTTAGTTCTCTGTGAAAGTTTGGGCCAGCTCCCGAGCCCCCAGTTTTTACCTCTGTGGTAACATCCCTGCACTGTGTCCTAACTGCCTGTCCGCTCCCAGGTCCCCAGTTTTTACCCCTGTGGTAACATCCCTGCACTGTGTCCTAACTGCCTGTCCGCCTGCATTCTCCTCTAGTCTGCAAACTGCTTGAGGAAGGGACTCAATCTCGCTCACCACTGAGCAAGGCCTGGAGTAATGCCTGGCACGAGGCAGGGGCTGGGTACATAACTGCTGGTGAATGAATGGCCCACTGGGGCCGCCGCACATACATGGCAGCCGGGTAAAGGAGAGTCCTCTGAGAACAGCCTTGCTGAGAAGCCTTTGTAAGTGCCTCTCTTCTGACATCTCCACACCTTCCCCAAACCTCCTTTCTATATTATCAAGCCTCCCACTCCCAACATAGGGATGAAGGTGAGAAGAGGTGGGGTGATGTTCCCTTGGAAGAGAACCAGGATTCTCGCTTTTCTAAGAAGATCAAACCTACCAGCTTGCTCCTCATCCAGCATCTCTGTGTCATCACATACCCACTTTTCCTTCTTTTCTGTGTCAGAAGAGGGGGGCTCCCTCCATCTACCCAAGGTCAATCTCTCTCTTGAAACCCTTGATCCTTTTAAGAACCAATGATCCCCTTCTCTTCCCCTACAATGGCTTCCTCACTGTAGTCTCATTCCTTTCTGCAGATACAGAGCTCAGGTCCCTTCAGTCTTGAGAACATCTTCCCAGCCCCTTCTTACAGCTTTCTCCACTCGCTCTTCCTTTACTGACAAACTCTTTTCCTTTTCTAATGGCCAGAGGGCATATGTGCTCAATAAAGAGTGACAAAGATAGAGAGAGGAAGCACACCCTGTGGAGGATGGCCAAGTTGCAAGCCTCCATTTCTCCCTCCTCTTGGGATTTTGGGCATGCACCCACACATGTCTGGTGTGATTTTCAAGCCACCGGGTCCAAGACTAAAACTGCACAGGTGGCCATGTGGGATCCAGCCACCTTAGCCACGATGCCACTGGCTATCCCGACAAACTCTTTGTCAAAAGGACTTTCCATGGGACCAGTAGGTGCCATAGTGGTTGCATTGCTGCACCCTCGCATGACTGACCATGGTTCGAGTTCCCATCTCTGTGACTTCAAAATCATATTGTGTGCATGTGTGTGCGTACCCAAGATCCCAGGAGGAGATTGGAGGAGAAAGGATTGCAGTGTGGCCATCCCCCCTGAGGCGTAATTTCTCACTTTCCCTCTCACTGTCTCTGTCTTCAGGGAGAACATGCACCCTAAGGGAAAAATGTCTTAAAAAAAAAAAAAAAGAGGACTTCCCAGCCCAGCCACAGTGGCACAGAAGGAGCAGCATGAGGGTGTCGTTGTGTGATGGCTCAGGTTGCAAGCTGGCCCCAGGTACGGTTCCCAGCCCAACCTAAACAGGCCAGGTACTGCGGCATGCACCTGTGGTCCTAGCTAATGGACAGGAGGCAGGAGGACCACACCATGCTGAGACCCAGCAGAAGAGATTCTCTCTCTCCCCCCTCATTCTTGCTCTCTCTCCTATAATTAAAAAAAAAAAAAAAAGACTTTCCACGACACTTTCTGCCGTCATTGTTTTTCACCCCCTTGCTCTTTCTTCCTCATCCCGCCCCTTCCCCACTTTATTGAAAATGCTCCCTTTAAGGTCACAAATTACCTAGGCCGGCCCACACCCAAGGCCAAGCCTATACCTTACTGCCACTTGCACCCCAGGTTTTCTGCCTGACCTTCTTTATCATCCAAGGTTTATGGAGGACCTGTCCTGTGTGCATCCCTCTGTCGGGGAGGAGGGGTTACCAAGGAGCAACCCCAGAACTCATATTGACTAAGATAAGCTCATGAGGGACCAGTAGATAGCGTAATGGTTACATTGCTGGACTACCACATAGTCAACCGTGGTTCAAGTCCCAGACCTGGTGGCTTAAAACTCACATGGGGGGTTGGGGGGAGCAGCAGGTGGAGTGGCAGTTAAAGTGCTGAACATTCCCACAGTTTGAGTCCCAGACCTGGTGGCTTGTTTTCTCACTTTCCCTCTCTCTTTGGGTGTCTCACGCTGGTCAAATTAAAATAAGAATGAATAAATAACTCAAAAAGAATAAAAAAAAAAAAAGAAAACTCATGCAGGGCACACATGCATGCGTGCCTAAAATTCTAAGAGGAGAGTGGAGGAGAAGGGATTGTGGTGTGGCCATCCTCCTGGAGGATGATTTCTCACTTTGTCTCTCTGTCTCTCCAGTGAGTGCACATGCCCTATAGCAAAAAAAAAAAAAAAACCTCTCTCCAAAAAATAAATAAATAAATAAAAGATAAACACACATGAAACGGTATTGAACAGTGAGTGCTCAATTATGTGGCACAGGTTGTTTCCCATCAGGGGAGTGGGAGAACAGCCAGAACAGTCTAAGAAATTTCAAGTTTAAGTACAAGCTAAGCTAAACTCTGTAAAATGGACAGAATTGTTGGAGTGGGGATGGGGTTAGGGAGCAAGCGCCAGGGCAGTCAGTGTAAGTCCTTCCTTCAGATGTTTTCTTCACTCTAAAGTGTGGATGACTGAGAAGAGCTTAAAAATATAACCCATGGAGCCAGCCCATGGCCTGGTGATTAAGGAAACAGGATCCCACATGGCCACCTGTGCAGTTCGAGTTGTGGATCTGGCAGCCTTAAAAATGCTCTAGGCGCTTTCACTCCGGCACCCAAACCCCTGAAAGGAGAAATGGAAGAGAAGGGATTATGGTGGGGTTGTTCCTCATGGGGGGTGCTTTCACCCTCTTTTTCTCTCTCTGTCTCTCTGTCGCTCTTTGACAAGTGTATGTGCCCTCTGGCAAATTAAAAAAAATGTGCAACCCATTTAAGTTGTACTTGCATTTTACATTAATACCTTCAATGAAGAAGATGTCGTTCTAGTGACAGAATTTCAGGCATTTTATGAGTTAGAAAAGATTATATTGATAGTTTTAAGAGTGATCATCCCTCCCTCTGCGTTTGGTTTGCAGGTTTCCTCCTCTAGGAGTGTTCCACGAATAGACCAGCTCTGCTGTGCAAATATTCTCCTTGATATGAGGTCAGAGCCGGGTCTCGGCCTGCCTCAGGCACAGACAGCCTCACATCCTCCCAGCGGGCTTTTTGCTCTCAGTTAGGCTTGATACCCATTTCTGTTCACTGTGCTTTTATACCTCAAGTGTTATTTTAATCAAAACCATGTTTTCTTCTCTTTTTTTTTTTAAGTCCTCTCTTATTTTGTACAAAATGGCTCTCCCATGCATTGCAAGTAATAATAATAGCCAACACTTCGACGTGTTTACTGGAACCAGATTCCGCACTATTATAAATGCTTTGCGTATAATCACTTCTGCTTAATCTGTCACAACAATACTGTGAAGTAGGTTTTATTATTGTCCCCAATTTTTTTTTTAACTTTTAGTGAAAGGAGTGGGTAGTTTATTAAGTAAAAGTAAAAGTAAAAGTAAAAGTATACTCCTGAGAGGAAGGAGCAGGTCTGAGCAGACACTGAAAGAGTGGCTCAAAAGGCCCCAGCAGTTGCATTCTGTGAGATTTCTCATTTTTAACCTAGGTCGCGTGGGTTGACCATTGGCTGGGCCCACTGATTGTTCCCATTTCATTGGCACCATTAATGTGGCTGGGCCCAGTAATTTCCCATTGGCTATTTCAAATGTGGCTTAGCCCACTGGTTCATCTCATTGGCTATTCCACATGTGGCTTAATCAGCTAGACACCGCCCACTAATCTGTTTACATTACCTCAGGCCTTGGGCAGGGAATTTTCTGCCCTGATCGGGTTTTTCTGTCTAGCCACATGGGCAGGTGCTCCAGCCCCCTTACCTGCCTCCATTTGTTAGCTCGCTTCTGCCTCATTTACCCTCTGAGAGGCATGATACCCATACATCTTTTTGGACAGCTGAAGGTAGATGGTCTGTCTTTTGTAACTGCTTCATGCTGGAAAGGGGTGTTGACCCTACATACTGGAGATCACAGAGCTCACACCCTATCTGATCTAGGTGGAAGAGTGGGGCCAGGGCAGGTCGTTGGGATAGTTCTGAGGTGTGTTGTGAAGAGGGCTGTTGGTGCTGAGTAACTCACAGTAGGATTCAGTGGAGGTCCCAAAGGGCTGACATTTCTGTTGTGTGGTCATTTGCAATTTTACAGTTTAGTTTCTTCAAGTTTTCCAAAAGGGGCAGATAAGTCTTCATTATGGGAATGGAGTCTACTTACAGAGGTAGACTGCTGGCTGGCTTGCCATAATATATGTTGCAGGATGGCTTCTGTGATGCTATCCCGGTTCTCAGTGTTTCAGGCAAAGAATTGAATAATATATGCCAATAGTGAAAGGAAAAGGTAGTTTATTAAGTAAAAGTACACTCCAGAAAGGTAGGAGTGGGCCTGAGCTGACACAGAGAGAGTGACTCAAAAGGCCTTATTGTCCCAATTTACACGTGGGGGAACTGAGGCAGCAGAGTTAAATAACTTTTTTTTTTTGGAGAGGTTTTTGCTATAGGGCGTGTGCGCTCGCCAGACAGACAGAGAGAGACAGAGAGATAGAAAGTGAGAAATCACCCCCCGGGCGAATGGCCATGCCGCAATCCCTTTCCTCCATTCTCCTCTCAGGATCTTGGGCACGCACGCACATGCGCCTGGCGTGAGTTTAAGCCAATGGGTCCGGGACTCAAACCACGGCCAGCTACGTGGGAGTCCAGCAACATAGCCATTACGCTAACTGCTGGTCCCCAGAGTTAAATAACTTACTGGGAAGTTCGGGAGTTAGAATTCCACTCAGGAACGGAGGTGGGGCTACCTGGCTGGCCTCCTTGTGGAAGATTCACACTGAACTGCTAGCTCTGATCACCTGCTTATTGTGGCCCCGAGTTCTTGCAGCTGTAGAATTGTTCACAGTTTATTAGTGTAATGACTGCAGTATGTCACCTATAGCTGTGCTCTCAAACCATCTGTGATGAGGGACTAATTTTATTTTACTTTAAAAAGAATTTCCAAACAAGGTAGGTGCCATGGCATGTGCCTATAATCCTATCTATTCTGGAGATTGAGGGAGGACCAGTTACAAACTAACCTGTGTTGGGCCAGTCTGTGGTGTGGTGCTTAAGGTAGCTGGATCCCACATGGCTAACTGCACAATTCAACTCCTGGACCCAAAGGCATGAAAAAAAAAAACATGTAGGGTGCATGCATGCCTCAAATCCCAACAGAATGGAGGGGAAAAGATTGCGATGTGGCCTTCCTCCTGGGGCAGGTGTGCGGTTTCTCACCACTCCTCCCCCGCCTTAGGTGCACACACTGATAGCAGACAAAAAAAAAAAAGAAAGAAAGATTAAAAAAAAACTAACCTGGGCAATAATATAGTGAGACCCTGTGTCTTAAAACAAACAAAAAAACCCCCACAAAGTCAGATCAACTTTGCATCGCATGGTATTCCACCCCCCACCTCTGTGGCTGTTTTCATCTCTGGATGTTTAGATATTTCAAAGGAGAAAGCTTTTTCTTTTATTCTGACATCCCTCACCCCTCTCACTAGGCGCTATAACAGGACAAATAGGCTGTGTCTTGCGTCCTTTGTTTTCTGAAAGGGGAAGAGCAGACAAGGAGGCTTCTGGTGGAAAATGCTGATATGCTACACCACATCAGAATGTGCTGCTCTCATTTATTTTTTAATACAAACCCATCTTTGCATGTGGGCACTGGCAAAGAATCGATGGTTACAAAATATTGGACGACAGTGGTAATATAGGCGATGACACATGGCAAAGGAATCTTGTCTTCAAATTACACAGAATGCAAAGCCATTGTGGTTCATGACATGACGCCTTCATTTTTTCCATATTTACCCAACAAGGTTCCAAATGAAAGAGACTGTGCATTCTGCTTAAATGTGTAAAAATACTGGACAAGGTTGTGAAACACAGCGTGCAAAAAAAAAATAATAAAAAAATAATAATAATCACGAAAGGGACTCCTGGTTGACCCGCCACTGCTGCTATTTCCCTCAGCACCATGGGGCTCTGTGAAGAACCAATGAGAACAGCTTGTACAACATACAGGGATGAAGTTCAGGAAGTCGTTGTCAGAAATGATGCATGCTGCAGTTGCTATATTCAGCACCAAAGCAACTCATTTATCTTTATGGCGACACAGGCAGAAAGGGTGAATTCAAAGGTAGTCTTCCAGGCAGAGACATTACAATTTTAGATACATACTGTCAAGAATCTCATGTGTCTGCGATGTAAAGGACATTTGAAGATTATAAACTGTCTTTCAAGCAAAGCAACCCCTACTAAAAATAATTCCATTTGATCAAAGTAGGAAGACTGCTACTGGTTGGTACCTCAGGGGCAACAGACAGAGTCAAAACAGAGGATAACATCTCACGCTCACCCAAGGGCCTCATGAAGGCTATCCACCAAAGGAGAGATGCCTTTAAAAAAAAAAAAAAAAAGATTTTAGCTACAGAGTGTATGCACTTACCAGAGAGACAGAAAGAAAGAGACAGAAAGTGAGAAATCACCCCCCCACACACACACTGCAATCCCTTCTCCTCCATTCTCTTGAGGTTTTGGGCACACAAGCACATAACACCCAGCATGAGTTTCAAGCTGTGGAGTCAGAACTCTAACCACTGTCAGCCATGTGGGAGTTCAGTACCAAGTCAGAACTCTAACCACTGTCAGCCATATGGGAGTTCAGTACCTTAACCACTATTCTACCTGCTGGCCCCAGAAAGATGTCTTAAAGGAACACATATACTACTGGGCAATGGGCAAAAGAAAATATAAGAAGCTGAAATACATGAATAACAAAGTTTCCTTTGTTTATAATGAGGTTGAAATCTCATTAATGGGGGTGGTGGCTGGAATTCTGAATTAAGAGAATAAAACTGTGGGGCCAGCAGATGGCATAGGGGTTAAAGTGTTGGACTCCCACCTGGGGGGGGGGTTCAAATCCTGGACCTGGCTGCTTGAAAATCATGCTGGACATATGTGTGGCATGCCCAAGAGGAGAATGGAGAAAGGATTATGGTGTGCTCATCTCCCCTGAGGGATGACCTCTCACTTTCCCTCTCTCTGTCTATCTCTGGTGAATGCCTGTGCTGAATGGCACGCATCCCCCTACCCCTCCCCACAAAAGAAAAAAAAAAAAGAGAGAGAGAGTGAAGTTGAAATCCCCATGACCTTGAGACAGCAACTGAAGACTTTAAAATACATAAGTTTTCAGTCACTAAATTTCTGTAACATCTGGAGCATGATTAATGCTCAAGGAGGTTTAAGAACGTCTAATGACACTAATAGCCATTGGTTGCCACTGAAAAGTGGTCTTGCTGCCAGAAAAGCAAATGGCCAGACACTTAAAGCCTCTATCAGGGTGGAAAAAGGCATTTTGCCAAATTTAGTCCCCTCTTGGAAACTGCGTGGCCAATTTTCTGAACTATATTTGAACTTTAGAAATCCGTACTTGCTTTACTGAGTAAAATAGCTTCCTGGTATTTTATAAAAATTTAAAAGCCTTTGTAATGTCTAAAGTTTCAAGAGCCCAACTTGGGGAGAAATATTATAAATATATGCTTAGAAAAAATACATCAGGAAAAATGTAAAAAGTGAACAGCAGCTATCCATAGTGTAGTAGAATTACTACTTCCGTATGCTTTCACATTTTCTATTATGAACAGTCAGTATTTTTGTAATCAGAAAACTGTATAAAGTACTTTAAAGAAGAAGAAAAAGACTGTTTCAAGAGACTCTTGAAAAACCAGACAGCCTTCTATAGGGGAAAAAGGGTGTCGGAATCTACCTTCACCACTTGCTAGCTATGTAATCCACTATAGGAGATACACACCAAAAGATCAAATACAATAACATAAGCCCCTCTACTTTATATACTACATAAAGCTCTTACTAATACATGGCTTAGTAAAGGTCATTTATTAATAAGCTAGCATCATTACTCCAGCTCAAATGAGATGCAATGTGCAAAACAATATTCAGATAGCCTCAGGTATGGAATTCTATTTGGTGAGAAGTTTACCTGAGTTTTAAAAGGAAAACAAACAAGCAAACAAACAAACTGTCCTAAAAACAAAATAACAGAAGAGTCCTCTCATGGCTCCAAATTATGGATCTTTTCCCTTCACCTCAAAGTCCATAGGTCCATGGCAAAGAGAGGGCCAACAGGATGGGGGCCACTGTCTGGGATCAAAATCTGGCTCCCTTTAGCCTCCCACTGGCTTCCGGACAGATTAAAACTGTGAGGCCCTCGTGACCGTTTGTCAGGGATCCCCACGCTCGGGGTCAGGTGCAGTGACGTGGGTCACAGCAGCTGCCATTGCCACAGCTGCTGGCCATCGGCCCTGACAGAGGCTATTTCAGGTTTTCCTGAGTGTTCCTTGTTCCACTAGCAAAGCTTCAAGAAATGCTTTGAACTATTAGAGGACCAAAAGGCCTTGCAACCACCATTCCTCGGAGGCTAGTCTGCTGCTAGCTTAGCCTCAGGGAGGGTAGGATTTCTTTCCTGGTTGGAGTGAGGCTGTCTATGCCCCTAGGCCATAGCTTTCGGGGAAAAGATTAGTAAACAGCCTTCCTCCAGTCCTTCAAGTGGGCATGCACTCGTGTTTTTTAAGCCTCTGGGACCAAAATTGTTACCCCATGGTTGGCTATGTGGGGTCCTGCCCCCTTAACCACTGACTGTGGGGCCAGGTCTGAGAGAGAATTTTTTAGAAAGTCTTTTGTTTCTTCCATGAGGGAGACAGAGACAGAGAGACAGCATCCCAACACCATGACTTACTCCCAATGTTAGGAGGCCTAGACCACAGGGGGGCACGCTTGCTCGGTGTGTTTAGGAAGGTCCTGGCACACGAACCCAGGACCTTGTCCATGTAGGTCCAGTTGCGATACCTCTGTGTCACCACCTGGCCTACTAACCAACTTCCGTATCACTGTACTTATGTCTCACAACACTTTATGAGGTAGATGATAAAGTTATTATTACTGTTTTACGGAGTGCTGTGACTCCCCAGCCACCTTGCCAGGTGTACAGGCCCTCAGCTATTTACTTTCTCATAACATTTCTCAAGTGTACCAGTTAAAAACGTGTGAGTGTGGGTCTTTGTGTATTCAATGGAACAACCCTCGTTAAATGATTTTCCTCTTTCCATTCTCCCGTCTCATTGGTCCTAGGTACTTTTCTGGATGGTCCTGGATCCAAGTTTCAAACTTGATTTCTTTATGTCATGTCCCTGAAGACTGATAATCTGAGCTGTGGGCCTCGATTCTCTCTAAAAAGCTGTAGTAGTCTTTTTTATGGCCTGTGGAATAAATGTACTTCCAGAGTGACCAAAAGATAGGAGCGAAGAGAGGACTGGCCAGAGCCATATGCACTGAATTTTTTAGTGTAAGAAGAACCCTGTAGAGCCCATTATTAATTTATCATGCAGGTGTCCCTGGGCAACAGCTGACAAGTGCAAAACGATGCTCTGCACATTGCCAGACCGTCAGGGCGCTCAGCAGCCCGGCCTCAGCAGCCCCTGTCGGTGTTCCCCCTCCCACCCCACTCCCTAAACCTGATCGCGGCAACCATATGGGAACCATTCAGGCTTGTTCCTTCACTTCGAATGTGCAAGCCATGTCGACAACAGGGGATTTACAATTGCCCAATATGGAGCCTTTTGTTTTCTTTCGGTTTATTCCAAGTTTGGGGTCTGTTAAGAGTTTTGTAACTACGTAAATATTTATCCAGAGTTTGGGGTTACTATACAAACATAACAAACATGACACTGACCCCAAATGCTGTAAGTCACATGAAAAGTTTCCAGCTGAGAAATGGGGAAACTAATAAAAGACTCTGGGACTGATTATTTTTATCATGAAATATTTTTACTGCTATTTTTACACTGGGCTTTTTAAATACCACAGTATATTTATCCTTGCCTTGATCTGGAAAACTATTTGGTCCTCACTGTCCATCAGCCAACATGCTTAAGCATGCCCCTGGACGGTAGAGAGATGGAGAGAATGCAGAGGGTGCAACCCAAGGCTTTATCGTTATGAACACACTCAGGCTAACAGCTCGAGTGAGAATGGGAAAGGCTGCTCTGAGCTCTGTCACCTTTGAAGGCAAGAGTTATTACTTTATGTTCAAGTGCACATGTTCACATTTGTTGGTGGGTTCTGTTGACACTAGGGATGCTAGGTAGAAAGAAACGAAACATTTAATGCCCCAGATACTCATTACTAAGGACGCACACTGAAGTGCTCAGGCCTGGGAGGGCCCATGCTATTACCGAAACATCTTGTTCTTTCTATAGAAAAATGGGGAGTTCTGCCAGGGCTCTCCTTCCAAGACCGTGGTTTCTTTGGTAACATTATTACTGTGCATTCTTTTCTTTTTAAAAAAATGTTTTTCTTTTATTTGTGATATAGAATGTGCACACACATGTAAGAGTGAGTGGGAGTGTGGTGGAGAGCACCCTCTGCAGAGGTTGGTCACTGATTCCCTCGCCAGTCCTCCACCCTTTGGATCCTGGACACTTACACGCACACCTCGAGTACCTTGGGTCAAGTGGGTTGGAGACTTGAACCCTGGTTGCCATGTGGGTTTTAGCTTCTCTTTTTTTTCCTTTTTTTGGAGAGTTTTTTTTTTTTGCTATAGGGCGCGTGTGCTTGCCAGACAGACAGAGACAGAGAGATAGAAAGAGAGAAAGTACCCCCTGGAAGGTATGGCCACGCTGCAATCCCTTCTTCTCCATTCTCCCCTCGGGATCTTGGGCACGCATGCACACGCGCCCGGCGTGAGTTTAAGCCACCGGATCCGGGAGGCAAACCGCGGTCTTCTACGTGGGAATCCAGCAACATAGCCATTACGCTAACTGCTGGTCCCTGTTCTATCTTCTCTTGAGCAGTATATTATTGCTGTACCACAAAGTTATATTACAAGTTCTTTTCTTTTTTTAAAGTTTTTGCTATAGGGTGTGTGCACTCACCGGAGAGAGACAGACAGAGAGAGAGGGAAAGGGAAAAATCGTCCCCCAGGGGGATGGCCACACCTCAGTCCCTTCTCTTCCATTCTCCTCTCAGGATTTTGGGCATGCACTCACATGTACCCAGTGTGATCTTCAAGCTGTTAGGTCCAGGACTCGAACCAAAGATATGGCTATGTGAAATCTAGCTCACCTAAACCACCATGCCACCTGCTGACTTTCTTTAAAAAAAAAAAAAAAACAACTTAATTTTTTCCCTTTATTTATGATAAGCATGTGCATATTAGAGTGAGAGGGGCCAAAAGAGAGAGAGGAGCACCCTCCACAAGATGGCCCACCAAGATTCCCTTCCTCCAGTCCTCCAGACCATTGGATCTGGGGCACTTGTGCACCTCAGGCTGAACAGGCTGGGATTGGAACCAGGGTCACCATGTGAGATCTGGCTTCTCTTGAGCAGGACTTCACTGCTGTGTCACCCACCCAGCCAGCCCTGCTTTCTTTTCACAGCTCCTCTGTTTGCCATAAAGTTAGCCTTCCACACCGAAGGGGTGAAGTCTGTGTTCTTCAGAGCTGTGGGGTCATCATTTTTCTGCTTGAAGAAACCACACATAACCTTGGTCTTGGGAGGACATTCCTGGCAGAACTCCCACTCCTCTGTGGATTGAGATTGGTCTGCGGAGAAAGCAGCTTTTAGGTTTGCCTCTGCTTCCTCAGCCTGGATCCACCTTCTCTGTCTTTGCCTCTCTGTCACCACTTCCAGGGGATGGATTAAGGCAGGCCCCTCTTCATTCTTTGTGGGAGATAGACTAGGATGAAGAAATGGATTGTTTTTCTGTGTTTGAGGGTACATCTAAAGGAAGCAAACCCTGTGACTTCAGCTCCAGGTGAAACGGCACAAGTGCTGGCTTAGCATGTGCTGGCGTAATCTTATCTGTTGCCTTAAGGAGTTAACAGAGGCAAGCCCTGGAAGCCTGTGGAATTCTGCTCTGGTGAAGCTCACGAAAGCTCTGCCGGCCCTGATGCAACAAACCCTGGGGACTTCATTTCTTTACATGACTTAGCTGGTGGGCAGTCACTATTGTTAGAATGTCATTATCCCTGTCCTGTACACAAATAAACATTGACAACAATGTTTTAATGACTTGCTCCAAATTCCATAGCGTGCCAAGATTATATAGTTAGAGGAAAAATAGCTGGATTTTCTGATTTTCAAACCCATGCTTCCATTGGGAGCCTCAGCTCTAAATAGACATACTTTAAATGTACAGTAGGGCAATTAGAAAGAAATAATTCTGCAGAATCTAGAATTTTATAGAACCTTCAGAAGGTATTTACCAGAGCTTACCACTAACATTTTAACTCACTAACCTCTGCAGGAACCATCTAAGGGGCGATGAATCATTGTTTTCTTTTCTTCTTTGAGGACCTGAGGTGCAGAGAGGTTAATGGCTTAGCCAAAGACATTTTAGAGGTAGACCCATGACCAGAAGTCCTAGGTCTCCTGCTTCTGGGTCAGAGCTAGAAACCACCAGGTAAACTCTGAGCAAATATTACACACACACCAATGCTGATATATATGTTTTTATGGTTATGCTACTGTACTCCCATGTAGTTGACCGCAGTTCGCATCCCAGACCCAGTGGCTTAAACTCCTGCCGGGCACGTGTGCACGTGTGCCCAAAATCCCAAGAGGGGAATGGAGGAGAAGGGATTGCAGTGTGGCCATCTGCCCAGGGGAGTGATTTCTCACTTTCTGTCTCTCTGTCTCTGTCTTTCTGGCGAGTGCACACGCCCTATAGCAAAAACCTCTCCCCCCAAAAAAGAGAATAGAATTACCGATTTAATTTTATTAATTATTATTATTTTAAAATTTACTATAGGGCACATGCACTCATGAGAGAGAGAGAGAGAGAAGAAGTCACTAGGTCCGGGACTGCAACTGCGGTCAGCCATACGGGAGTCCAGTGCCTCAACCACCACGCCACCTGCTGGCCCCAGCTGTGCTGATTTTGTACTATGCTGTGTCAACTTACTTTAGCTGGCATTGTCTCCCAGAATCCCCTTCTTTGTGTGCTTCTAGGTTAATTTGTTGGCCAAAGACCTGTGTGAAGGATTTGGAAGGTGGAAATAAAGCAGCAACCATTACTCTCTGACGGTCCTTATGGTCTGATATGAAGACAGACAGGTGCTGGTGGGTTCCAGTTTGTCCTTGCCCTTTCCCAGTCCTCATCCAGCAATCCTTCCTACCAGATGAGCTCCAGCCTGAGAGCCCCCATCAGATGCAAAGGCAATAGCTTCCCATAGATTTCTTGCCTGCGACTCTACTTTCCAGAAACTGGCTGTGCCTGGCAGCCCATATCCCCTGCAAACTGCAACTGATCCTTCATTGGTTCTTTAACTGGTCAGTGCTTCAGGAGGGCTAGTTAGTGACTGGCCCTCCAATTCTCCCTCATGCACCCTTTCTTCCCCAGCTCCTCCCACGATTGCCTAATATATCCGTTACTGCTTACACATGATTCCGCTTCCCAGGTTGAGGCCTGAATAACCGGTATGTCATGCCATGGGAGCTACAGAAAACATAAAAGAGAGTCCCTCCCCTCAAGGGATTCCAGCTCATTGGGGAAATGGAGCATTCTAAGCCGGTCAGCTGGGGACCCATGGCAGTTTATTACAAAGCGACAAATGCTCAGTGCAGTCGTTGCAGCTGAGGTGCCCGGTGCCAGGCATGTGGAGCAGATTGAGAATGGGCACCGTCAGCACTCTCCATCACTGGTGGCCACATTCAGACCCAAGTGGATACAGACTTTTTCCTTCTCTTTTCCAGGCTTGAGGCTTCTTATCAACAGGAGAGTGGAAAGAAACTTAAGTGCTGGATCAAAATATTGAGGGCAGATGAAAATGAATGCTGACATTAAAGATTTCCCATCCAGACAACAGAAATTCCCCTGGCCTGCCGCACTTAGGTAACTTGAGTTCTGGAATCCCAGCCTTGGCTAACCCTAATCCACAAATCTGCTAGAGTTATGGAGTTTGGTGAGAGTACTGTTTTTCTGTTATGCATTCCCAATATGCTCTGTCCTGAGCCAACACCACAACATTTATTTCCCTCACACAATTAACCCTCTGCATGCTGACCAACTTTTGGCAGATAACACAAAACAGATGAAAGTGTACATTCCTGGGGATTTTACATCACAAACTTTATTTATTTATTTATTTATTTATTTATTTATTTATTTATTTAATTTTTGGAGAGATTTTTACTACAGAGCGCGTGTGCTTGTCAGAGACAGAGAGACAGAAAGTGAGAAATCACCCCCCAGGGGGGATGGCCACACCACACTCGCTTCTCCTCCATTCTCCTCTCGGGATCTTGGGCACACACACACATGCGCCTGGCGTGAGTTTAAGCCACTGGGTCCAGGACTTGAACTGCAGTCGACTACATGGGAGTTCAGTGACATAGCCATTACGCTAACTGCTAGTCCCCACACACGTTATTTATAACTTGGCTGGAACTTCCTCAGTCACTCAGTTGAGTTGTCTTATTTTGCTGGGCTTTAGATTCCCTCTGTTAAAAGCAGAGTCACTAATGCCTCTTTGGAGAGGTGTGAGCAGTAGTGCTTAGCTTCAAATCCTCCAGGAAAGACCTCTGAATTAAAGGTGATGGGGGGCCGGCAAGTAGCTTGGAGGTTAAAGTGCTGGGTCCCACATGGCCAGATTCACAGTTCAAGTCCCAGACCCAACTGCTTGAGAATTATACTGGGTGCATTTACGTGTGAGCCCCAACTCTGGAGAGGTGAGTGAGGACAGGGGATGAAATGGTGGCCACCCCCTCTAGAGGAAAGTGATTTATCACTTTCTCTCTCACTCTGTCTCTGGTGAGTGCATGCAACCTATAGCAAAAAATTAAATGAAAATGAAAAAGAAAAAAGGTGATATAGAAGAACAGCAGAACCTGGCTGCACATCCCCTGGAAAAGTCCAGGCCTTAAGCCACAGCAATACCGCAGCTCTGGAAGCTGCTTGTGGACTGAGGTTTTATTTTGCATATGTGTGTCTACATGCCTGTGTGCCTGGAGTATTGACTCTGGAGACCCAAGAATCCAATAAATGACATCATAGGTAGCTCAGGAAAATGAGAATTTATTTTTAGATATGAGCTTTGCCTGCTAAATGATCTGAATTTAAAAAGAAAGAGGAAAGGGGAGAAGGAAAAGAAATATGGACGGCAATGAAAGAACATGAGTCCTGCTTGATCTTAAAAAGCTCCGAGTGAAACTCAAGTACAGCCTTTTCATTTCTTTCCAACCAGAAAGGTGCTGACAGGAGAGCTGTGTCACGGGTGGAGGATATGCCCTCTTAGGAGAATTCTGTCTCTTTCCAGCGTCCTTCATTTCAGGAACGTGGCTCCAAGGGTCTGCAGTGGAGGTGGTGGTCTTTTTTAGATACTGAGTCTCAGACTTGCTACTCATGTGTCCTCGGACTTTGTAAGATTGTCCTTCTACATGATCTGTCCTGTTTATCTTGGCATGTTATGAGCTGACGTTTGAGGGGTGCCTGCCCACTCTGTTTCCATGTCATGCAAAGACAGAACAAAGACAGAAAAGAAGCCAAGGAGTGGGGTCAGCCAGAAAGCCGGGACTGCTAGGAGAGGGAAAGA
>NW_006160045.1:8655580-8656033 GCF_000334495.1 Tupaia belangeri chinensis
AGAGAGGGCTGGAGATTGGAGAAGGCCGCCTCTCCGACAAGGGCTGTTCTAGGGAAGAGAAACCAGGAGGAAAGCGGGAATCAGAAGAGTACGCGAGGGGCTGAGATCCACAGACATAAACAAGCAGCAGACATGAATATGAGCATGGGCGACTTGTACTGTTTTGTAAAATGTGATCAAGCGTTTTGGTATGGCTCCTTGATATACTTTATACTTCAGAGCAGGGGTTCTGAAACATCAGCCCCCTGGCTTGTGAGGTATGGTAAATAAATATCTGAGGCAAATCAGGACGACTGCAAAAGTAGCATGGTGTATGGGACCAGCAGATGGTGGAATGGTTATGTCATTGGACTCCCTCATGGCTGACCGCAGTTTGAGTCCCGGACCCGGCAACTTGAAACTCATGCCAGGCGCATGTGTGTGTGTGTGTGTGTGTGTGTGTGTGTGTGTGTG
>NW_006160045.1:8656149-8658601 GCF_000334495.1 Tupaia belangeri chinensis
CCCCCAAAAAAAAAAAAAAAAAAAAAGAAAAACTCTCTAAAAAATAAAAAGTAGCATGGTGTCAAAGCATCAGATAGAGTGAACACTAGGGTTCTACTTCCAGCTTTGCAGCTACATCACCGTGTGACCTTTCACAAGGCACTTGGATTCGGTGTCTTTCTAACACAGGGTTAGACCACAATAGGAGCCCCAAAGACTCACCAGAGGAGGACCTAAGCCGGTGGCTTCCAGCGAACCTGACCTGGGTCCTCGTTCCTGCCCTTGCTCCACACCACGGTCAAGGGCGCTTCCCTGTGGGGAGGAAAGTACTCAGCATCGATGTGCCTTTCCAGCCTCTGCAGAAAGCCTGTTCCCACCCTAAACTCCAACTCTGAGTGATCTCAAGACCAGAAATCAAAAGTAGATTCTCTACTCAAAAAGGATGCAAATTTTAGAGCTTGTTTCAACAATCTTGAGAGTTCTCTCAGCTCTAAAATTCGTGGATTTTTTGGATTCTATTAGAGAACGAGGTTGGAGACCGGTTATGTGGCGAAGAGTCCTGGATCAGCAGTATCTTTTTAAGCCAATGACGTGGAATTACACACGTCACTGTGCTCACAGTCCTTTGGTGAGGACAGAGTCATTCAGCCACAGTGAGCCATGAGAGAGGCTGGGAAATGGAGCCTGTGGCTGGGCAGCGATGTGTGGGCTGAAACTCCACTTCTGTGGGAGAAGGGAGCACAGACTTTGGGAGACAGCCCAGAGTCTGCCACGACAAGGAACTAGAAGACTATCCCAGCTGGGACAGGGGAAACCATAGACCCTTGGCCACCCAGCAGAAATGTTGTGGGAAAGGGGGAAAAACAAGAGTCATTTTTAGGAGCTGTATACATATTTAAGGAAAATAAACCATCACCAAACACCAACTCACTCTTCCTCTTTAGCCATAGCCCTAACTAACTTAAGGACCTTTGCTTCAAGGTGAACTGGTCCCATGATGTTCTCACTTTAGAAAAAGAAGTTGTGTTTATAAAAATGAATTCTTACATGGGATCCTATTTATAAAAAAAGAAAAGAAAAGGACTGCTCTGGCTGACACAGAGAAGGCCTGGGGCTCTGGCCAGCTATTCATCCTCTCTGCTCTCACTGTCCTGGCATCTTAGTGGCTGACACCAGGGGCTTAACATCAACTTCAAAGTTTCCCCCCAGGACAGGAGAGTTCCATGGGATCCTTTTTTCCCCCCTGATCAAGGCTATTTATTATTATTGTCATCATCATAGTTTTGTTTTGTTTTGCCACTGGCGGAATCAGAGACACGGAGGCAGGCAGGGTCACGTGAAAATAGAATTCCTTCCGGAGAGCAAATCTATACAGAAGGTGTCGGGGATGGGGAGGACTGAGAAGAAGGGACCCAGGCAGGGGGGTTGGGGTTGACATGGGACAGAGGACCCTGTCCGGATCTGCTAAGCCACCCCAACCAGCTCCCGTCCCTCCCCAACCCCACCCCGCAGAGAGATTGATCAATAAACAAAATAATAAATTAATCAATAAATAAAATAGAAACAGCTCTCCTGTCCCATTTCCCTAGGACACCCCCTCCCTGGGCACGGCCCCTGGAGCCCCATCCCTGAGGCAAGGCCTGTTTTTTTTAAGAGAGATTTTTGCTATAGGGCACATGAGCTCACCAGAAGGACAAAGAGACAGAAAATGAGAAATCACCCCCCAGGGAGATGGCCATGCCACAATCCATTCTCCTCTTGAAATTTGGGCATGCTCATGCATGTACCTGGCATGAATTTCAAGCCACCAGGTCCAGGACTCAAACCACAATCAAAAACCCTGGGAGTCCAGTGTTTTAACCACTATGTTGCCTACTGATCCCTGTGGAATACAATTTGAGAACTCCTGAGGTATGAGAAGCAAGTCTCAAAGCGACCTCTAAGGATGATGTCATTAAAACAAAACTGAACCTTAAATTGTGAACCTTGCACTAATGACATCATGCTCCAGATCATACAAGTGGCAGGTGAGCTCGCTCATGATCTGGATCATAACTTAATTATCACAATCTGTTATTCAATTTTTATTGTATGATACTGGAGTGGCTAGATAGCATAATCGATTTAATCAACAACACAAACCCCAGTTATAGCATGGTTACCATTGAAAAATACCATTTGGTATATGAAGCGGTTTCATGGTTTGCACTGCTACCAGAAACCCTGACAGGGTCAGGTCCACTTTGACTCAGAGTCAGTGCAACATAGCACCGCATGGACCTGGATGGGGCATGAGCAGGTGCTCCCTGGTCAGACACGTGATTACCAGCACCCAGTCGCCAACGATTATCTTTTCTCCCATGATGAAAGCCAAGAAAATATGACGTATATGAAAGAAAAGATGCAAAATGGCAGCTCAAGATTAAATTATGAATGACATCCAAAGAAGCCTCTTGAGATGGCGGGAACCCCA
>NW_006160045.1:8658706-8660183 GCF_000334495.1 Tupaia belangeri chinensis
TGACATGGGACAGAGGACCCTGTCCGGATCTGCTAAGCCACCCCAACCAGCTCCCGTCCCTCCCCAACCCCACCCCGCAGAGAGATTGATCAATAAACAAAATAATAAATTAATCAATAAATAAAATAGAAACAGCTCTCCTGTCCCATTTCCCTAGGACACCCCCTCCCTGGGCACGGCCCCTGGAGCCCCATCCCTGAGGCAAGGCCTGTTTTTTTTAAGAGAGATTTTTGCTATAGGGCACATGAGCTCACCAGAAGGACAAAGAGACAGAAAATGAGAAATCACCCCCCAGGGAGATGGCCATGCCACAATCCATTCTCCTCTTGAAATTTGGGCATGCTCATGCATGTACCTGGCATGAATTTCAAGCCACCAGGTCCAGGACTCAAACCACAATCAAAAACCCTGGGAGTCCAGTGTTTTAACCACTATGTTGCCTACTGATCCCTGTGGAATACAATTTGAGAACTCCTGAGGTATGAGAAGCAAGTCTCAAAGCGACCTCTAAGGATGATGTCATTAAAACAAAACTGAACCTTAAATTGTGAACCTTGCACTAATGACATCATGCTCCAGATCATACAAGTGGCAGGTGAGCTCGCTCATGATCTGGATCATAACTTAATTATCACAATCTGTTATTCAATTTTTATTGTATGATACTGGAGTGGCTAGATAGCATAATCGATTTAATCAACAACACAAACCCCAGTTATAGCATGGTTACCATTGAAAAATACCATTTGGTATATGAAGCGGTTTCATGGTTTGCACTGCTACCAGAAACCCTGACAGGGTCAGGTCCACTTTGACTCAGAGTCAGTGCAACATAGCACCGCATGGACCTGGATGGGGCATGAGCAGGTGCTCCCTGGTCAGACACGTGATTACCAGCACCCAGTCGCCAACGATTATCTTTTCTCCCATGATGAAAGCCAAGAAAATATGACGTATATGAAAGAAAAGATGCAAAATGGCAGCTCAAGATTAAATTATGAATGACATCAAAAGAAGCTTTTCTCCCACGATGAAAGCCAGGAAAATATGACGTATATGAAAGAAAAGATGCAAAATGGCAGCTCAAGATTAAATTATGAATGAGGCAGCCACGCGCCGGGAGCGGCCTGGCCGGCGCCCCGTACAGCATGGAGACAACGCAGTGTTATAACTCTTCAGGGCCGCATCGTCTATTGTGAGCAGCACGGAGACAACGCGGTGTCACAACTCTTCAGAGTCCTCCGGAGGCGATGTAGTGTTACAACTCTTCAGGGTCGTCTGGAGAGTGTGCGGTGTTTTAGTTCTTCAGGCTCTCCAGGGTCGTCGTCGTCGTCATCTTCCTGGTCGTCTTTGTCATCTTCCTGGTCGTCTGTGTCATCGTCCTGGTCGTCTGGCTACTGTGGGCCAGGCATCATGGTTATATACACGCTGGTGGGCCGTGATTGGTTGAATGAAGGATTGTAAAAGGTGGGTTATG
>NW_006160045.1:8660800-8672243 GCF_000334495.1 Tupaia belangeri chinensis
AAAAAAAAAAGAGAAGAGGATAGAGAAAGATAGCAAGTGAACAATAGAGGGGATGTTAGTGAGAAACAGATATGGTTTATTATCTGTTGAAGATGACGTGTATAGTATTCTCAACTGGACTGGTCTGGGAAGTATTTCATGATGGGTGAAGTCTTTTAACAAGCAAAATGAGAAATAGTGATTGACTGTTTTAAAAAATTATAATAATAATAATTATTGGGAAATGCATGGAAAAGACTTTGAATGATAAAGCGGGGAGATCGATGCCTCTGTATTGACTGACATGCATGGCATTCCCTTTTGAAAAAGCAATGGAAGTCAATGTAAAGTTATATGTAATCCAATGTAATATAAAGAAGATTATGATAATAATAAAAAAAAATTAAAAAAAAATAAAAAAATAAAAAAATAAAAAAAATCACACACACACACACAAAAAGATTAAATTATGAATGACATCAAAAGAAGCCTCTGGAGATGCAGGAACCCCTAACCCCAGTGCTGGATGATGGAAGATATTAATTGGGTGTGCCGACCCAGGGGGACAGTCGAACAGGTTTCCTGAGTGAAGGAGTGAGAGCCGGGACAAGTGGCGTAGTGTTACAGCATGGAGACGACAGTGTCTTCAGTGTCGTCTGTTTATTGTAGGCAGCAAGGTACAGCATGGAGACAACGCAGTGTTATAACTCTTCAGGGCTGCATCGTCTATTGTGAGCAGCACGGAGACAACGCGGTGTCACAACTCTTCAGGGTCGTCTGGAGAGTGTGCGGTGTTTCAGTTCTTCAGGCTCTCCAGGGTCGTCGTCGTCGTCATCTTCCTGGTCGTCTTTGTCATCTTCCTGGTCGTCTGTGTCATCGTCCTGGTCGTCTGGCTACTGTGGGCCAGGCATCATGGTTATATACACGCTGGTGGGCCGTGATTGGTTGAATGAAGGATTGTAAAAGGTGGGTTATGATTGGTTGCTTCTGGACCAATCATGAGGTGCCGGATATGCAAATCTGAGGGATTCTAGTGGCCAATCAGAGCAAGGTTTTGAAGGTCAGGTTTTTTGAAGGGAACTAATCATGGCAATTGTTTGCTCTCTGAGAAACCTTGGCAGACTCGCTGGTGCGCAGCCTCCCACAATTGGGGTCAAAGAGAAATGAGGTAAAAAATGGGGAGGTGGGTTGCAGTTCTGCAAACCTTGTCAAGGAGGAATGGTTGACCACTCCTTCTCAACTGTTTTTGGCAACTGTTACACCTTCGAGAAAGTGGGAGGGGGAAGGTGCCAGACCTAGCTGAGAGGGGGGAGTATTCCTGACATGGTTTATTCCTGACAAGGGTAAATAGGCTTTGGCAGTAAAACAAAACAAAACTAAACAAAACTGAGGCCACAGTTTCCCTCCTACTTGCCCTCAGGGCAGATTGTTTCTTGACTTCCAACGCATCCCCAAAAGAATAATCCTCCCATGTAAACCACGAGTTAAATCCACAAAATGCCACAGAAAGTTCTACAATCACCAACAGTGCATTATAAAGACCCAACAGGAAAATAGGCAAAAAACATGAATAGGCATTTCATAGAGGAGGTGAATAAACTACCAAAAAGATAAGCAGGCTAATTATTCCTCAGGGAACCGGAAATGCAGACCAGAGTGAGATACCATTTTACACACTCCATTCCAAAAATTAAGAACTCTAACAATACCAAGTGTGGGTGAAAGGATGTAAAATTACAGGAACGTTTTCACATTTCTGGTGGCAGTGTAAATTGGGGGATTTTTGTCATTTTGTCATAAAGTCAAAAGTGCACATAACTAGGGGAGCGCAGTTTCACTTCTGGATATATGTTCTAGATTTAGTTTTTTCCAAACATGTATGTTACGACATACAATTTTTATTGCACATGTCAAATATATTTATTACACGTATATAAGAACCATTGCAGTTTTTCTTTTTTTTAAATCTTGCCGGAGGGCACATACACGCGGTGGAGAGAAAGAGAGAGAGTAAGAAAGCACCCTCCAATGGGGTATGGTCACGCCCCAATCCCTTCTCCTCCATCTCTCCCTCCTTTTAGGATTTCGTGTTTCTCAAGCTGCCTACTCCAGGATTCAAACTGTATTTCTCCATGTGGGGCCCAGCCACCTTAACCATCATGCCATGGGCGAACCACATTACAGGTTTTAAGACTTTGAAAACCAATGTCCCAGAATAACTTTTCGACATATGTATGTGTAGAAGGTTCATTATTCACAAGAACAAAAAAAACTTCAGACAACCCAACTGTTTGTTGCAAGGAAGATAG
The DNA here is from genome assembly GCF_000334495.1 of Tupaia belangeri chinensis. NCBI lineage: Eukaryota > Metazoa > Chordata > Mammalia > Scandentia > Tupaiidae > Tupaia > Tupaia belangeri. The sequence continues at coordinate 8,663,089 of NW_006160045.1, forward strand.
GTAAATAAATTGTAGAGCATTAATAGCAATGAAAAGGAATGAGCTGTAGCTAATGCAACAATATGGTTAAATCTCAGTACCTCAATACTGAGAGAGAAGAGCTGGCCACAGAAGATTATATTTAGTACTGTTTAATTTTATTTACTTTTTAAATAAATCTCCTAAACAGAAAAACAAAACAAAACATAAGTGGCAAATCTTTTTTTAAAGCAAAGAAGTTAAAAATATTTTTGTTTTGGGACCAGCAGTTAGCATAATGGCTATGTTACTGGACTCCACGTAGTCGACCATGGTTCGCATCCCGGACCCAGTGGCTTAAAACTCATGCTGGGCGCGTGTGCGTGCGTGCCCAAGATCCCAAGAGGAGAACGGAGGAGAAGGGATTGCAGCATGGCCATCCCCCCTGGGGGGGTGATTTCTCGCTTTGTGTCTCTCTGTCTCTCTCTGCCTGTCTGGCGAGCTCACGTGCCCTATAGCGAAAACCTCTCCAAATTGTTTTGGAGAGGTTTTCGCTATAGGGCACGCGTGCTCGCCAGAATAATAGAGAGAGACAGAGAGATAGAAAGCAAGAAATCATGGCGCCGCGGCAATCCCTGCTCCATTCTCCTCTTGGGATTTTGGTCATGCACGCACACATGCCCAGTGTGAGTTTAAGCCACCAGGTCCGGACTCAAACCACAGTCGACTACATGGGAGTCTAGCAACATAGCCATTAAACCATCTGCTGGTTCCCCCCGAAAAATTTTTAAGAGAGATTTTGGGCATGTGCACTCAGAGAGACACAGAGGGACAGAGAGACAGAAAGCCAGAATCATCCCCAAGGGGGATGGCCACTCTGTAATCCCTTCTCCTCCATTCTCCTCTTGGGATTTTAGGCACATATGCACATGCGCCTGGTGTGAGTTTCTGGGTCTGGGACTAGAACCATGGTTGTCTTCTTGGGTGTCCAGCAATGTAACCATTACACCATCTGCTGGTGTCCAGAAGTCATATTTAAAATAGTGATTTCCCCTGGAGGAGAAGGAAGAGGAGAGTTACTGGCAATGTTCTGATTCTTAAGCTGTGAGTTGGGTTTCATATGCGTTTATTATATCATTATAGTTTATCATTTAAAAACTTTTTTTTCATGATAGAGCACATGTATGGGCATGTGACAGTGAAAAAGAGTGAGAGAGAGAAATATAGAGAGAGATGAGCACCTTCCACAGAGTCTGGCCACATGGCATTCCCTTCCAGTGTCCCATCCCTTCAGATCTCAGGCCCTAGTGCACATGCTCAGCATGTCTTGTGATGATCACATTGGGATGCAAACTATGGTCACCATGTGGGATCTGGCTTCTCTTGAGCAGTCTATTACCATCGTGCCATGGTGACAGCCTTATAGTTATAACTTACAGAGAGGTTTCCCTTACATAAACATGCAATATTTGAATGTAGACAATATTACATAAAACAGGGACCAGCAGTTAGCGTAATGGCTATGTCGCTGGACTCCCGTGTAGTCGACCATGGTTCAAGTCTCGGACCTGGTGGCTTAAACTCACGCCGGGCGCGTGTGCGTGCGTGCCCAAGATCCCAAGAGGAGAATGGAGGAGAGGGGATTGCAGCGTGGCCATCCCCTCTGGGGGGTGATTTCTCGCTTTCTGTCTCTCTGTCTGTCTCTGTCTGTCTGGCAAGCACACGCACCCTATAGCAAAAAACCTCTCCAAAAAAATTTAAAAATTACATAAAACCAAACCAATAGAGGCATAAAACATCTATTGCACAGTTTGGAAAACATGCTTACAGAAAGCAAATCTGTTTCTCTTCTTCAAAATAGGGATTTCCAACAAAGCCAACAGAAAATGGACAAAAAGGAAGAGGAAGAAAAAGAACAATCTCTTTAGGTTGACGTCACTGAGTGTTTTAAAGCATCGAACACAGTTTAGTATCTACTTTCATAGCCGGTAAATGAACCAGGCAAAACCTTGTTGAGGAATCAAATAGTTTCTTCTGGGATCACCTTTGAATGTCAAAGCAGAAAAGGTTTTCAGAATAAATTCATCCATGTTGCTGACAGACCAAGTTCCCTGTCTACTTTTATAACTAAAATAGATCATTTTTTCAAATGATATTTTTGCTCAAACCTATTTTTATTAGCGGGAGAGCGGCACGCACTAGACCGGACAAGATTCTTTAGTAGACACAATTCACTTATTGCTCTCATTCTCAAAATTCAATTGAAATGATGTATCCTTTAAACTGAATACAGGCAATGGCTTCCAGGCATGCCTTTTGCTCAATAATTCATGAAGAATTCATGATTACTTATTGCTGAAAATAAAGCAAAATTAGCCACATAGCAGCCCAGGAAATGCATCTGCCCTAAGGTATCGTGTTACTACATTATGGCAAGCTTTAATGTCTTGCAAACAATCCTGGGCCAGCCATTGGCACTGTGGTTAAGGCAGCTGAATCCCATATTGCTGGCTGGCTGTGTAGTTAAGTCCTAGAACACACTGGTGCATGTGTGCGTGTGCTCAAAATCTCAAAAGGAGAAATAGAGAAGTGATTACAGTGTGACCATCCTCCATGGAAGACATGCTTTCCTCTCTCTCAAGCACATATGCCATCTGACAAAGTTAAAAAAAAAAAAATGCCAAGGGCTTACTAGAATACCAGCATCTATTATCAACACTTGGGCTAGCAAAGATGGAACAAACTTTTACATCTTTGTGTTACAAGTTTGTGACCCCACCTACCACCATTCAAAATTCACATGTCAGCGCCCTAACTCCAGTACCTCTGAATTCCTTACTTGGAAATAAGGTCATTGCAAATGTAATTTGTTAAGGTAAGATGAGGTCATACTAGGTAGGGTGGGCCCTTAATCCAACATACTGGTGTCCTTATAAAAAGGGGAAATTTGGACACAGGCATACACACAGGATTATACCATGTGAAAAGGAAGGCAGAGATTGGGCTGATGCAGCAGAGGCCAAAGAACAGCAAAGATTGCCAGCAAGCCACCAAAATCTAGGAGGTGGTCCCAGAAGGTTCTCCTTCATAGCACCCAGGAAAAAACCAACCCTGCCAACACCTTAATATTGAACTTCTAGTTTCCAGAACCGTGCGACAATAAATTCCTATTGTTCTAAGTCATCCAGTTAGGATATTTGTTGTTACACAGCCCTAGCAAATGCACTTTGGTTCTGTAAGTTTTAGAAAAGTGGGGCTGACAGTGGCCCAGCAGCAAACTGCAATGCTCTGTGACGCTGACCCACATGGGTCATGTGAAGGTTCTGGGTTTGCATCCAGAGACTCTCTGGCTATGCCTTTGATGTGGGGTGGATCTCAGTGTCAAGACCCTGTTGAGAGTGCCATCTGTCTGTCTCTCTTTCTCTCCCTCTGCTTCTGTTGCTTATGGAAGAAATAAACATTTTTTAAAAGAATTATTTCATTAATTCGATGTATTATTATTTTAATATGCTATAGGGCACAAATGCTCACCAGAGAGAGAGAGAGAGAGAGATTAAGCAAGCTGCCAGGCCTGGGACTGGAATCATGGTCAGCTATGTGAGAATCCAGCGCCTTAACCACCACACCTTTTACTGGCCCCTATAAACAAACTTTTTTAAGTGCCTAATCTCCTATTTAAATAGTAAATATTATAATTATGACCTCTCTAGGCTTACAGCCAACATTTGCAATCAGGAGACTTGGGATATAGATTCTATTCTATTTTTTAAAATATTTATTTAATTCTATTTGTTATTATTATTATTGCTGTTACTACTTTTTAATTTGCTGTAGGGTACACAAGCTCACCAAAGAGAGACAGAGAGAGAGAGATGGAGAGAGGAAAAGTGAAAAAGGAAGCTTCCAGGTCTGAGACTCGAACTACAGTCAGTCATGTGGGAGTCCAGCACCTCAACCACTACATCACCTGCTGGCCTTCTCTATTCTGCCTTTTAATTGGCTGTTCCATCTCAAATGAATCACTTGCCCGGCCTTGTCTTCTTGTGTGTGAAATGGTTGTGATATTTACCCCAGCTACCTCTCACTTGCAGTGGTAAGTGAGCCTGTTGAAATAGTACACAGGAAAAGGTTTCGTAAGTTGTAAAACCCTATGTTACTGCGTAAAATATTGTAGATTTTAGCCATTAAAGTGATCAGTTAGTGATTATCAACTAACTTTCTTTTGTATTTGCATATTGCTGGGAAAATGCTTGATCCCTAGATATCATCAGTATAATCTGCTGATAAGACAAAACTGAGTTTATCACCTAGTGGCTTATGAAAACACCACATCCACAGAGCTCTGATAGGGTCTTAGAGGGAAAAAGATAGTGTCAGAATTTATTGAGAATTTGAAGTTTGGCTTAAGGCAGGTCTTTTGATGTGGGACCTTGAGTAGGATCAGTATACATCGTCATATGATGGTTTAATATTGGTAGAAACGGCAAGGCAAGGATTTTGAGACAGGGTTTCAAAGAGTCTTAGGATTTATACCATTGATGTCTCCTATAGAAAGAGTTGGAAGTTTCTATAATTAACAGTAAAGTTGGGGGACCAGCAGGTGGCATGGTCGTTAAGGCACTGGATTCCCACATGGCTGACAGCAGTTCCTGTCCCAGACCTGGTGGCTTGAAAAATCACAACAAATAAATATATAAATAAATACATGTTAAAAAACAGCAACAACTACCACCACCAACAATAACAATGACAAAACAAACAAACAAACAAACAAACAAAAACACCAGCATAGTCCCCTGGAAAAGTAAACCAATTCTGATAAATAGATAGATAAAATACAGTCAAGCAAATGTAGGCAGTGCATGGTTTTGGGCCTCTGTTCAAACTGGATGGAGATGGATAGAGATGGTTTCAGTTTTCATGTGTAAAATAAGGGCAAAGTGCTTGAGTTAATGACTAGTGTCTGATCACCTCCTCTCTCGTAGGGAGGCTCAGCTCGCTGATCTTTACCTGGCTTCTTTCTCCCAAGGGTTAGTTCTTCATTTGAATTGGCTCTTTCTGCCAGAACTCTCTCTCATCCTCATCCAAACACTCATTTCTTTCTGCTTTAATGAGTATTGCTAACTTTGGTTAGTAAGGCTATTATAATACTTTCATTCCTCATTGTTATAAGAGCCTCTGAACAGAGGTGTGTGTGTTTAAAAATATTTATTTCTTGGGCCAGCTGGTGATGTGGAGATTAAGGCACTGGATCCCACATGTACAACTGTGTAGTTTGAATCTTGGACCCAGTGACTTGAGGATCATGCCAGATGCATGTACATGTGTGCCCAAAATCCTGAGAGGAGAATGGAGAAGAAGATATTGCAGAATGGCCATCCCCTCTTGGGGGGCGATTTCTTATTTACTTTCCTCCTTTCTCTCTCTCTTTGGTTAGTGCATGCACCCTATAGCAAAAACTAAAATAAATAAATAAAATAAAATAAATTATCTCCTTGAGCAAGAGAGAAAGAGGGAGAGAAACAGACAGGCACCCTAACAGGGTGATCCATGCCCAGCCCCAGCCAGCCCTGGATAATGGGCACATTAATGCCTGATGTGTTCAGGGAGGTCTCCAGATGCAAACCTGGCTCCCATGTGGGTCAGCCTCACAGAGCACTGCATTACTGCTGCACATCATCCGCTCCCCATAGAGCTGTTCTATTTTTTAGGAGATTTCAACCCAGATGAATCATGCTGTGTAGACAATTCTGGAGGAATATTTGTCTACTAACCAGAGTGGAGTGCTCTTCCTTTTATTACCACCTTACCTGTTTCCAGCACAGTTTCAGGACGGAGAGGGCAGAAGGTCTTGGCCCACTCAGTTTTTGCTGCTTCTGCTGAGCTGACCAGGTGAAGTCTCCACTAGTGTCAGCCATATTCAGTATGATAGGGATTTCTTTACATTAGCAATAGGAATTGGGACACCAGTTTGGAACTGAGAAAAGACCTCAGTTTGGAACTCTCAAGCCCTATGTGGTCCAGGTCCAATTAATCTAGATATAATTTCCTCGATTTTCCCTCTTTCCAGATTACTGCACCGTCAAAAGTCTTTTGTGATCTTCCCGCCCCAAACTGGTAATTCTCCCCTTCTGGTGTAATCACAAGTGAATAAATGGCTTATTGTCGAAGTCATTCCCCTGAACAAGGCAATGTCTCCTTCAAACCAGCTTAGGAGTATTGGACCAAATGTAACCATTTTTTCTTTAGAGAGACGTTTGCTATAGGGTTTGTGCTTGCCAGAGAGACAGAGACAGAAAGTGAGAAATCACCCCCTGGAGGGATGACCACACTGTAGTCCCTTCTCCTCCATTCTCTTCTCAGGATTTTGGGCACTCATGCACACAGGACCCGCGTGAGCCTTAAGCCGCCAGGTCTGGGACTTGAGCAGCATCGACAATGTGGGATAGGCAGCCCAGTGTATGTAAGTGTTTCAAAGCACTAAATTTGGGAGGGAGGCACTAATGTTCGCCTTTAATAAAATAAATTTGCAGATAAGTATTTGGTAAAGTATAACAATCCTACCTTACTTTTCTGAAAGTATTTAAAGGCACTTGAGATTTCTGAAAGCTGAGACATTTTATAAAGAGAAAAAGAACTAGCAGTTTCCTGAACTAAGCCTATTTGCTAAAGTTTAAGTTACCTGTGCAATTATACTTACAGTATATGCCTAAATTCAAATTATCCTCTTTAATTCCTGTTGATTTGCGTGAGAAAGATTTTTTTACTGATTAAGCCAGTTCAACAAGAAGTGGAACAAAACAGGATATTCTAGAAAAGTAATAAGCACTTGTCTTTGATTTCTAACATTGGTCAGGAAACTTGAATTGGGCCTGAGTCAGAAGGTTTGAAAAAAAGATGTCACTAGGGATATTTCAAATTCCTTCTAGGAGATGGGACTTTAAAAAATATGGTAAGATATACATAAAACTCATTGTCATAACTTTTAAGTATACGGTTCAGTGACATTAAATACATTCACATTATCATGCAACATCACCTCCTTCTACCTCCAGAGCTTTTTCATCTTGCAGAAACTGCAACTCAGTACCTCTTAAACAATAAATCTCTGCTCCCCTTTCCTGCAGTCCCTGGTAAACAACATTCCACTTCCTTTCTCTATGAATTTGACTGTTCCAGATACCTCACGTAAATGGAATCATACAGTCTGTGTGCTTTTGTGTCTGGTTTTTTTCACTTAGCCTAGTGTCTTCAAGGTTTACGTGTTATAGTATGCTTCCAAATTTCATTCCTTTTACGGTTGAATTACACTCCACTGTATGTACCTAACACATTTTGTCTATTCATTCATCTGTCAATAGACATTTGGCTTCATTCCACATGAGATGTTACTTTTCCTACCTTTTCAGCTTCTGACGTCTCCTACCTTTAGATCACTAGTGAGAGTTGGACACCATAGAGGAGTAGGGGGTGGAAGCTGAGTTGGAGGCGGGGCAGGTGAGGGGAGGAGGAGGAGGCAGGATGGATAGCCAAGAGCTTGTGCAGAGCAAGGCAAAGAGGGCCATGCTCTCCTGAGAGGCCAGGTGGACAGCAGCAAGGTCTGCTGGAAAAATTCTACAGCAGCAGTTCATCACAGTTTTAGTTCTCCTTTGACCTCTATGTTTAGAACCCCTGTTACTGTTTAAAAGAATTATTTTATTTAATTTTGTTCATTATCATTATTTTATTATTTTTAATTTGACCAGAAAGAGACAGAAAGAGACAGAGAGAGAGAGAGAGGGAAAGTGAGAAAGCAAGCTGCCAGGTCTGGGACTGGAACCACAGTCAGCCATGTGGGAATCCAGTGCCTTAATCACCACGCTGCCTCCAGCTTTGTTGTTTTTTAATCTGCCAGAGGGCATATATGCTCACCAGAAAGAGAGAAAAAGAGAGAAAGTGAGAATATTCCTTCATGGAGAGTGGTCACGCTGCAATCCCTTTTCTTCCATCTCTCCTTCCTTTTGGAATTTTGGGCATGCACACATATACACACGGTATGTTTTTTCAAGCCCGTAGGTCTGTGACTCAAATCAAGCAGTCAGCTATGTGGGATCCATCTGCCTTAACCCCTCAGTCATGTACTGGTCTGTAAAAGGCCTGGTTTAAAGAGATTCAGGTATAACCTTCTATAAGTAATCTTAAATTATGCTAATATTTCTAAATAAATTTCCACTGAAGACTACCAGAAAGACCTCAAAAAGAATTAACACAGCCAGTGTGACTATTTTAATCTAGTCCAGTTAGGTAAAGTGAGTTCCAATCCCCCTTTTCTCTCTAAATATATTAATTCAAATCTGAGTTTTCAATTTGACTGAAATGAGAGTTTATTACAAGTTCTTCATGAATTAAAAAAATAAAAGGCAGTTCATAGCATCTGGTCTTGGGCAAATTAGGCTGTAAGACATTCTGTAAGTAAAAATGTTGATAATTTCAGTACATTAACACATTCAACATAAATATTTTTACATCAGTTTGAACACAACAGCTCTAAGTGTCACTTCATTTTATTTTCACAAATACCCTCTGGGAAGTTAATGCAGGCATTAGCAAACACTTTATATATGAGTAAACTAAATTTCAGAAGAGCTAGGTGACATATCTAAGGTTGTATACCTAAGAAGCGACAGTGCTGCAATCAGAAACCAAGTCTTTTGAACTTATTGTTGATGTTCTTTTGAGCCAGGTGTTTTTGCTCTTGGATGAAGAGAGAAGTAGCTTGACTAGCATCATGGACCGAGTGAAATATTCACGACTTACAAAGTTACCACAAATAATCTGTGAGACCACAGCATCATCGTAATCTCGCAGCCTTGGACTCAGGTAGGTGACTTGCTCTGGGACAACCTAACCCACACTGTTCACCTGAACGGTCCTCAGACATTACCTCCATTCTAGAAGCAGAAACATGCTTTTTATTTTTGTTTATGGATTTCCAAAGAAAAGTATATTCAGAATTTAAAACTAATGAAGGCAAAACTGCTCTGATTGAAGGAAATAAGGGGCTCCAGAAGCAACTCGCTCTCCCACACTCCCAGGAGGTGGGGTGTGCTGTCCTCAGCTCCACCTGAAGAATCCTGGAAGGAATCAGCGGGCTTGTCAGTTTGAGCAGGACTTCCCAGGCCTTTGTAAGCCTCACTGCAGCACGCTCACACCGCTCT
>NW_006160045.1:8672274-8672619 GCF_000334495.1 Tupaia belangeri chinensis
CCCCCGTATGCTTCCTTCCAGCCTGAAAGGTGGTATTTACATTTTGTGAGGCAAATCTGGTCATTTCTCTAAGACCTGTGCTGCCCTAAATGGGGTATATCTTTGTTTCTGGTGATTGCTGTGGCTCCAGCCAACAGTAATCATTGAGTACTTCTTAAAATACGATGTTCTGGGACCAGCGGATGGCGCAGGGTGACGGAACTGGACTCCCACATGGCCAACAACGGTTCAAGTCCCGCGAACCGCGGAGGTCTCAAATTCATGCCAGGCACGTGTGCGAGCGTGCCCCAAATCCGGAGAGGAGACTGGAGAGACTGGAGGAGAAGGGATTGTGACACAGCCATT
>NW_006160045.1:8672690-8702062 GCF_000334495.1 Tupaia belangeri chinensis
AAAAAAAAAAAAAAAAAGGCACAAAAAAGCCCCGGATGTGCTATGACCAGACTGAGGGAGAATGGGCGGTTAACTCCATTAACTCCTTCCTGCAGCCTGGGCCAGAGGCTGCTGCTGACAAGCCCCCAAGACATGGGGGACAGCTTGCACTTATGGGCACATGCTCCAGCCCCCAGGAGAAGAGGAGCAGGCGGTAACAGGTCCCGCCGGCCATGGGAGGGTCGGGCGTGTGCCTACGGGACCACACGGTGAACGGAGCTGAGCGAGCAGAGGTGGGAGTGGGAGGCTGACTGGTAACAAGGAATCGCTGCAGAGGCTGAGCGGAGTCCAGCGAGGTCGCCTCCGGTGGGGTTACTCCAGCCCTTGCGAGCACGTGGGCAGATCACGCCTCCTTTGTCTGGCTGGGGAGGAGAGCGAAGTTCTCAGTATCAGTAAATACTCGGGTACCTGCTTCCTTTCAGAACCCTAGTTGTACATAGCAAACCAGTGTTGCTGGGTTTCAGACTTCCTGAACCCATTCCCTTGAATTTACCTCGATGAGCTCTGGGTCCTGTTCCTGAGTCTCCCCTGCTGTTCCGGCTCAGGCTTATTCCCGAAATTTTAATTTGTAGAGGGCCAGGGAGATAGGGTGTTAGACCTCGCAGAGCTGGTTAATAAGACAAATAACTAGGGCCTCGCATGACTTAAGTGCCTCAGCTTTTGTACATGCTTAAAACTACTCAAATGTCTTTTTAAAAATTATTATTTTTTTTAACTATGGTAAAATACACATGAAATTTACCATCTTATCCTTTTTTTTTTTTTGGCCACCCTGCAATCCCTTATCCTCTATTCTCTTTTGGGGATTTTGGGGACACACGTGCTTGGTGTGATTTTCAAATTGGCGGATCCAGGACTCAAATGGTAGTCTAGTCAACCATGTGGGATCCGACAGCCAACGTCAGTGCATTAAATACACTCACGTTGCTGTGCGACCATCACCATCCTCTATCTCCAGACAACCGTGAAACTGAAGCTTCCCTGGAAACAGCTCCCCACTTCCTCCTCCTCCTAGTCCCTGGCAACCACCATTCTAGTTCCTGTGTCTGGGAGTTTGATTACCACAGGCACCTCCCGGAAATGGCTCACCTCACTTCTTTCTCAGGGCTTGTGCTTATTTAGCATGTGTCAGAATTCCCTTCCTTTTTAAGGCTGAAGAACATTCCAATGTACAGGCCACGCTTTCTTCACTCACTCATCCATCAGTGGACACTTTGGATTGCTATCACCTTTTGGCTATCGTGAATAATACTGCTATGAACAATAAGATATTTGTGTGCAAATATTTCTTCGAGTCCCTGCTTTCAATCTTTTGAATGTATACCCAGATTTCCGGATCATAGGGTAATTCTGTGTTTACTTTTGGGGAGAACTATGATACTGTTCTCCATAGTGGCTGCACCATTTTTATATTCCCATCATCAAAGCATAAAGGCTCCGGTTTCTCCACGTCCTCACTGGCACTTACTAGCGTCTGTCAAATGCTTGTTTTTTGTTTGTTTGTTTGTTTTCCTAAAAGCTAATTTATTATTTCTTGATTCTTTTTTACGTAGTGAAAATTGCCAGCTTTCTGATCTCTGAATTAGAGAGCATTGTTTCCAATGTGAAGCAATACGTTAGGCAGATATGTCTCATTTTGTATAGCAGTTTTCACACTAAAAATCATGTTTTTAATGTGTAGAGGAGCTAACTATTTCTAAAAGAATATATAGTGAATTATTTTAAAATATTTTATAATTACTTTTTATTTTAAAATAGATAATAATCTCATTGTAGAAAATCTGGAAATTATAGGAAAGTATATAAAAGAAAATGAGAGTCACCAATGATGCCACTGTCTAGAAATAACTTTGGTTGGGACCAACAGATGGCATAATGGTTGTGTTTCTGGACTCCCACGTGGTCAACTACAGTTTGAATCCTGGACCCGGTGGCTTACAACTCATGCCAGGCGTGTATGTGTGCATGCCCAAAATCCTAAGAAAAGAATGAAGGAGAAGGGACTACAGCATGGTCACCTCCTCTAGGGGGTGATTTCTCACTTTCTGTCTCTCCAGCAATTGCACACATGCTATAGCCAAAATCTATTAAAAAAAAAAAGGAAAGCAATAACTTTGGTCAACATTTTGGTACATATCCTTTCTACACACACACACACACACACACACACACAGAGCTATGTATGTACACATTTATTTTTAAAAGACGGAAATCATTCCATTCCTGGGAATGGTGTTCCAAATCATTCCATTCTTATACTTTGGTATTTGCTTTTCACACTTCATAATATGTTAAGAGCATTTTTCCATGTCATCTTATCTTTAACCTTTAGATACATTTAAATAGCTCTATAGTAAGAGTGCTTAAAAATATAATCACCCATGGGACCAGCAGTTGGCATAATGGCTATGTCACTGGACTCCCATGTAGTTGACCGTGGTCCAAGCTTAAACTCACACTGGGTGCGTGTGTGTGCATGCCCAAGATCCTGAGAGGAGAATGGAGGAGAAGAGATTGCGGTGTGACCGTCCCCCCTGGGGGGTGATTTCTCACTTTCTGTCTCTCTCTGTCTGGCGAGCGCACGCACCCTATAGCAAAAATCTCTCCAATAAATAAGTAAGTAAGTAAGTAAGTAAATAAATAAATAAAATAAACTTGTTGGGGCCAGCAGGTGGTGTGGTGGTTGAGGCACTGGACTCCCACATGGACAGCCGTGATTTGAGTCCTGGACCCGGCAGCTTGCTTCCTCACTTTCCCTCTCTCTTGCACTCTCTTTCTGTCTCTCTTTGGTGAATGCACATGTCCTTAAGCAAATGAAATAATAATAATACATAAAGTTAAATAAATAATTATTTTTTAAAAATAAACTTGTTTTTACAGGAGCCCTACGAGTAGACTCTTTCCAAAGACTGTTACCCCAGTTTATAGATGGTGACAGACACTTGATGAGGGTGTTGCAACTTGACCTGGTATTTTTTTCCTAAATGGCAGGAATATTGGGAAATACTCTATGGCAGAGACATGCAGAATGAGCCAATTCAACGAGGTACTCAAACTGTGAGAGGAGGAAGAAAATCCATGATTTGGACAGTGATTCCTAAAATTCATGAAGGAATCCTGAAAGATTATTCATTGTTATGTAATTTCATGGGCAGCTTTTGCTTCAGAATTAATTGACAGTTAACAGTAATCCTCATGATGTTTTGGCATTGTGAGACCTTTGGGCTCAGGCCCTCACGTGTGTCTTTTTATAGAGCAATTTGTGAATGTTGGCAGTGTGCTTGCGATCATTCTGAAATGCTTGGGGAGAACGTTGTCACTGCTGCAGCTTTGTGTATTTTGGGTCTTACAAACAATTTACCACTTACGAAATGTGAAATCCAAATTGTGGATTTGGCTCTGGTTGATGCCAGCTAACAAATGCTATAATACTGAAAAGAAGTTAAGAAGCAATCATAAATTGCTTTTATTTCTAACTTTATCCAGGATAATCATGTAAAGAAACTTCTGGCTTTAGAGGTTACATAGATAAATAACGCACATGTTGAAAATGGTATTTATCATATCCCATGTGCAAAAAATATCTCCACCATATACATTTTTTAAATAATGATTTTATTTTATTTATTCATTAATTTATTTTAATTTGACCAGAGAGAGAGACAGAGAGAGAGATTGAAAGAGAGAGAGAGAGAGAGAGAGAGAGAGAAAGGGAGAAAACAAGCCACCAGGTCCGGGACTCCAACTGTGGTCAGTCACGTGGGCATGTGGGCACGTGGGCGCGTCCCATGCCTTAAACACCATGCCACCTGCTGGTTCCCTCCATTATATATTTTTAACCTGATATACTTGAAAAACAACCTTTTTTTCAAAAAGAATTATTTTATTTTAAGAGAGGTTTTTACTATAGGGTACATGTACTCACCAGAGAGACACAGAGACACAGAGAGACAGAAAGCAAGATATCACCCCCCCTAGGAAGGATGACCATACAGCAATCCCTTTTCCTCCTTTCTCTTCTTGGGATTTTGGGCATGCACACACATGTGCCCAGAGCGAGTTTTAAGTTGCTAGGTCCAGTACTTGAACTGTGGTGAACTACGTGGGAGTCCAGAGACATAACCATTATGCCATCTCCTGGTCCCATATTATTATTTATTTAGTTTAACGAGAGAGAGAGAGAGAGAGAGAGAGAGAGAGAAAGTGAGAAAGCAAGCCACCACATTTGGGACTCAAACCATGGTTGGCCTGTGGGTGTCCAGAACCTTAACTACCACACCACCTGCTTGTCCCACAACCTTTTTGTAAGGTGATAAATACTACAAGTTACAATTTAATAATTGCTATATTTTTCCAGTTCTGATTGTACAGCTACATGTAGACTATATTTTCTTAAGTATTGTCTTATTTTATTTATTTATTTATTTATTTATTTATTTATTTATTTATTTATTTTAGGTTTTTGCCATAAGGCATGTGTGCTCGTTGGAGAGAGACAGAGAGGGAAAGTGAAAAATCCCCCCTCCCCCACCAGGGGAATGGCCACACCATAATCTCTTCTCCTCCACTCTCCTTTTAGGATTTTGGTTGTGCATGTACACGTGCCTGATGTGATTTTCAAGCTGCTGCATCCAGGATTTGAAATGTGGTCTACCGTACAGGAGCCTAGTGCCTTAACCACCATGCTGCCTGCTGGGCGCTTCTTAAGTATTATTATACTTCTCTTTTTGTCTTTCTTCAAAACCATGAATGAAGAAAGCATATATAGAAATATAAAGGCATAGACAAAGAGGAAAATGTGAGAATGTGCTGTTTCTGCTGGAATATAGACTTAGACTAAAATAATGCAGTTCTTCATTATCACATTTGCTAGCAAAGTTAATTGAGAACAGTTCCACTCTTTTCATCTTATCGTTTCATAGTGAAGAAGATGCTGCCCCCAAAGTGTCATTGATAATCCAGCTTTATCTAATTAGCACCATTTGATCCATCATCCAGCTTTGGCATATGTTCACATAGACTATTTTACTGGATTTCAGAATATAAAAATGTAAGAACTTAAAAACACTGGAACCAGGGAACTAGCAGTTAGCGTAATGGCTATGTCACTGGACTCCCATGTAGTCGACCGCGGTTTGCTTCCCGGACCTGGTGGCTTAGAACTCATGCCAGGCGCGTGTGCATGCGTGCCCAAGATCCTGAGAGGAGAATGGAGGAGAAGGGATTGCGGCGTGACCATCCCCCCTGGGGGATGATTTCTCGCTTTCCGTCTCTATGTCTCTGTCTGTCTGGCGAGCGCACGCGCCCTATAGCAAAAACCTCTCCAAAAAAAAAAAAAAATACACTGGAACCGAAGGCTAATGAGTGGTACGGTGGTTAAAGAGGTGGATTCCACGTGGTCAGCTCTGGGGTTTGAGTACTGGACAAGCTACTTGGGAATCATGCCAGGTGCATATGCATGAATGCCCAAAATCCTGAGAGGAGAATGGAGAAAGGATTGCGGTATAGCCATCCTCCCTAGAGGGGTGATTTCTCACTTTCTCTCTCTCTTTTTTCTCTTTCTGGTGAACACATGTGCTCTAAAGCAAGACCTAGAAACTAAAAAGGAAAAAGGAAAACAAAGAAATCAGATCTAGAAAGATGTTACAAATCAGCTATTCTCATTCTTTTAGTTTATTGATGATGAAGCCGAGGGCTAGAGATAGTAAACAACTTGGGCCTGCCCAGTCACCTAGTGGTTAACACGTCGCACATGACTGACCATGGTTTGAATCCTAGCCCCAGGGGCTTGAAAAAACAAACTAGACATGTGTGGGTACATGCCCCAAATCCCACAGGATGGAGAAGTGGAGGGGAAGGAGTTGTGGTGTGACCACACCCGTCAGGGGACACTTTCTTCCTCTCTCTTTCGGTCTCTCCGTAGCAAGCACACATACCCTTTGGCATTAAGGAGAAAAAATGATAGTTAAATAAAACTTGCTTCGGGACGAGCAGATGGTGTAATGGTTACATTGCTGGGCCCCCACATAGTCGATGCTGTTCAAGTCCCAGACCTGGCAGCTTAAAGCTCACACCGTGTGTGTGTGTGTGTGTGTGTGTGTGTGTGTGTGTGCGTGCGTGCCCAAGATCCCGAGAGGAGAATGGAGGAGAAGGGTTTGTGGTGTGGCCATCCCCCCAGGGGGTGATTTCTCACTTGCTGTCTCTCTATCTCTCCAGCAAGTGCACACTCCCCATAGCAAAAATCTCTAAATAAATAAATAAATAAACAAATGTGCTTAAAGACAGATTGTTTTTCATTTATTTACCATTCATCTGCTCATTCATTCAACCAATATTGCAGGAATTAATGCAAGGCCCTCAGAATTCAAACAACAAAACGAAACAAAACAAAAACTAACATATCATCCCCCCCCTTTTTTTTTGAGAGGTTTTTGCTATAGGGTGCATGTGCTCACCAGAAAGACAGAGAGAACAGAGAGACAGAAAGCGAGAAATCACTCCCCAGGAGGGATGGCCGCGCCGCAATCCCTTCTCCTCCAGTCTCCTCTCGGGATCTTGGGCATGCACGCACATGCACCTGGCATGAGTTTAAGCCACCGGGTCCGGGACTTGAACTGCGGTCGACTACATGAGAGTCCAGCGACATAACCATTACGCTAACTACTGGTCCCATATTATCCCTCTTTTTATTTTTAGGTTTCAGTCATAGGGTGTGTGTGTTCACCAGAGAAAGACAGAGAAGGAAAATGAAAAATCACCTCCCAGGGTAGTTGGCTATGCTACAATCCCTTCTCCATTCTCTCAAATTTTGGGCATGCATGCACACCTGACAGGAGTCATTTTCAGGTCTGGCATGTGAACCGTGGTCAACCATGTGAGTGTCCAGTGCCTTAACCATCATGCTGCCTGTTGGCCCTTCATCCCTTTTAAACCCCAGGAGTTAAGCCCCAGTGAGGAGAAGGAGAGAGCCAGCCCCACAACCACCACTACAGTAGACAGTGGTGAGGGCCTTATTAGCAGTATAGACTAAGTATAACCAAGGAGCAAAAATAGCTATCGATTGTACCCAGTGAGACCAAGAAGGCTTCAAGAAGTGATCTTTGAGCTGAACCTTAAAGAATAGACATTTCGGGAACCAGCAGTTGGCGTAATGGCTATGTCGCTGGACTCCCATGTAGTCGACCGCAGTTCGTGTCCCGGACCCGGTGGCTTAAAACTCACGCCGGGCGCGTGTGCGTGCGTGCCCAAGATCCCGAGAGGAGAATGGAGGAGAAGGGATTGCGGCATGACCATCCCCCCTGGGGGGTGATTTCTCGCTTTCTGTCTCTGTGTCTCTCTCTGTCTGTCTGGCGAGCGCACATGCCCTACAGTGAAAATCTTTCCCCCAAAAAAAAAGTTAAAAAAAAAAAAAAAAAAAAAAAAGAATAGACATTTCCAAGGCCAGGTGATGGCACGGGGTAACACAATTGGACTCACATGGGTGTGGTCCTGGGTTTATGTCCTGGAGACTCCCTGAGCGTGCCAAGCATGGATATGATCTGAGTCGCCTTGGACTGGGGGTGGAGCATGCCATGGAGACCCCTTTGGGGGTGCCTGTTTCTCTCGCTCTCTTTCATGGGAGAAATAAAGGAATAGACTTTAACAAAATGAAGATTTTGTCATGTAGGAAAGAGCAAAAGGCTATACAGGTAGAATAAACAGCATAAGCAAAGCCAGAAACCATGAGCATGTATGATAGGATTAGAGACTAGCTAACAGCAATGTGCAATCGTGTGATGTTGGAGAAGAAAAATGGCAGAAAATTGGTCTCGTGTGGCCACATTGGTAAAACCCTTAAATGCCGTTACTAAAAGTATGAACTTTGTCCTAAGAAAATAAGGCTCCAAAGAATGCTTATAAATTGGGCTAGGATATGGTCAGATCCACTCGAGATGAGTTAGAAATTTACTTTCTGGAGTGGAGATGATATGAGCCGAAGTGTGGAAGAATGGCAATGATGAGGAGCAGAGGAAGTATGAGGATGGCCGATAAGTACGTGAAGAGATGCACGACACCATTAGTGATAAGGGAAATGCAAATTAAAACAACAATGAGTTACTACTACATATCCACTTGAATGGTTAAAAGAATTTTTTTTTCAATTTGCTAAAGGGCATACGTGTGCTCACCAGACAGACAAAAGAGACAGTGAGAAATCAACCCCCAGAGGAGATGGCCACACCACAATCCCTTCACCTCCATTCTTTTTTTTAATGATTTATTTAATTTTATGTATTCATTCAGTTATTTTAATTTGACCAGAGAGAGACATAGACAGAGAGAGAAAAAGTGTGAAAGCAAGCTATCCACCAAGTCAGGGATTCGAAACATGGTCAGCCATGTGGGAGTGTCTAGCACCTTAACCACCACACCATCTGCTGGCCCCATCACCTCCATTCTTCTCTTAGGATTTTGGGCACATATGCACATATACTCAGCGTGTTTTCCAAGCTGCTGGATCCTGGACTAGAACTATACATTCAGCCATATGGGATCCAGGTGTCTTAACCACCACACCACTGGGTGGTCCTACATTGGTTAAAATGAAGAAGACTGACCGTACCAAATGTGGCAAAGATGTGGGGCAAATGAATGTAAAATGGTACAACAGTTTTGGAAAACAGTATAGCAGTTTTCTGTAAACCTAAATTTTTTTATAATTATTTATTTTATTTATTAATTCATTTATTTATTTTTTTTAATTTGACCAGAGAAAGACAGAGGGTGAGAGTAAGAGAGAGAGGAAGTGAGAAAGCAAGCCACCAGATTCAGGACTCGAACCTGGTCAGCCATGTGGGAGTGTCCAGCACTTTAACCACCATGCCACCTGCTGGTCCCCAAAACTAAATATTAGTATATACTTATATGATACAACTATTGCAATCCTAATTACTTACTCAAGAGAAATGAAAACAAATGCCCACACAGAAATGTGTATGTAAATAATCATACCAGCTGTACACATACTAGTCCCCAAACTGGAAACAACCCAAATGTCTGACAATAGAAAAGGGGATAAACAAATTTAAACAAAAGGTGGTATATTCTTTTTTTTTTTTTTTTGGAGAGGTTTTTCGCTATAGGGCATGTGCGCTCGCCAGACAGAGAGAGACAGAGAGACAGAAAGCGAGAAATCACCCCCCAGGGGGGATGGTCACGCTGCAATCCCTTCTCCATTCTCCTCTCAGGATCATGGGCACACACGCACACGCGCCCGGCATGAGTTTTAAGCCGGGCGCATACCGTGGTCGACTACGTGGGAGTCTAGCGACATAGCCATTACGCTAACTGCTGGTTCCCACAAAAGGTGGTATATTCTTACAATAGAATACTACTTAATAATAAAGAGCAATGAAGACATAGTGGTTTTGTTGCTGGACTCCCACATGACTGACAATGGTTTGAGTCCCAAACCTGGCAGCTTCGAATTCACGCCAGGTGTGCGTGCATGCGTGCCCAAAATTCTGAGAGGAGAATGGAGGAGGAGTTGCGGCATGATCATGCCCTCTGGGGAGGGGGTGATTGCTCACTTTCTGTCTCTTGGTCTCTCTCTGTGTCTCCAGTGAGCATACATGCCCTATAGCCAAAAAAAAAAAACCTGACTTAAAGCAAAGAGAAATGATATGTTGATACATATAACTGTGTGGAAGAATCACAAATATATAGATGCTAAATGAAAGAAGCTGATTTGAGGCCAGCAGACGGTATAGTGATTAAAGTGCTGGACTCCCACATGACTGACAATGGGGTTTGAGTCCCAAGCCTGCCAGCTTGCTTTCTCACTTTCCCTCTCTCTCTCCTTCCTTCCTGCTCTCTCTCTCTGTCTGTCTCTCTTGTGAGTAAATATGTCTGTAGCAAATTTTTTTAAATAATAAATAAAATAAAATTAATTAATTTAAAAAAAGAAAAAAGCAGCTGACTCAAGAGTGCATATACTGGGACCTGCAGTTAGCGTATTGGCTATGTCACTGGACATGTAGTCAACTGTGGTTTGAGTCCTGGACCTGGTGGCTTAAACTCACACCAGGCGCGTGTACGTGCATGCCCAAGATCCCGAGAGGAGAATGGAGGAGAAGGGATTGTGGCATGGCCATCCCCCTGGGGGGGGTGATTTCTTGCTTTCTGTCTCTCTGTCTCTCTCTGTCTTTCTGGTGAGTGCCCGCACCCTATAGCAAAAATCTCTCTCAAAAAAAAAAAAATGAGTGCATATACTGATTCACGATTGCTAAGACATGGATCCAACCCAAATGTCCACGAACAAATGAATGGATTGAAAAAGTGTGGCACATAAACTCCATGGAATACTACTCAGTCATAAAAAAAATAACAAGACCCTGGTATTTGATAGAAAGTAGATGAATATGGAGGATTCATTGCTGAGTTAAGCCAGTCAGGCTATGAAACAGAGACATTGTATTTCTCCACTTAACATATACTAACTGTCTGCACTCTGTGGTAGAGACTGAAAGACTGGAGGACATAAAAGCATTGAAAATAGTTATAGACACTAGGGACAAAGTAGAAGGAGAGTAGGAGCGAGGGAAAGTGTAGGAAAGGATATTTGGAGAAAAAATAGAGTCTTATCTTTTGAAGATGACGTGTATAGTATTTTTAACTGGGCTGGAGTGAGTAGTCTCTTTACAATCTAAATGGTGTACCGTGATTGAATATACAAATAATAATAATTTTTAAAAAAAAGAAAAAAGAAAATCAAGGATATTACCTTAAAAAAAAGAGTGCATATCCTGTAAGATAACTTTTGTAAAAAACTCTAGAAAAGATAAATTGCTCTACAGTGACAGAAAGTAAACCAGTAGTTGCCAGGGGCTGAAAGTGAGATTGACTAGGAGAGGTCACAGGGAGTATTTTGGGATGAAGGAGTTGTTTCATACCTTGATTGTGATGGTGGTCACATGAGCATATAAATTTGTCACTACTCACTGATATAATGTACACTTAATGGGTATATTTGATTATATAGAAATTATATCACAGAAAAATTCATTAAAATAAGAATTGAACTTAACTTGTGGGCTAGCCCCATAAGGGAGCCCGATCTCATATGGTCCACCACAATTCAAATGTGGTCTAGTGGCTTGAAAAACATGATGGGCATGGGTGTCTGCACGCCCAAACTCCCCACAGGATGGAGGGATGGAGAAGGGACTGCTGCACGAACATACCCCATTAGAGCAATCCTTTCTCCTCTCCTTCCTTTCTCTCTCTCTCTTCGTCTCTCCCTGGCAAATGCATATGTTCTCTGGCAATAAGAAGAAAAGTGAACTTAGATAGTTAATGAAATAAAATCAAAACACAGTAGCTAATTGAATTTTATAGATTTCCCCCTGGCTCTCTGTAGTTATGAATTACTATTTTTTTTAACTTTGTTTTAAATTGTCAGAGGGCATGTGTGCACTCACCAGAGAGAGACAGAGAAAAGGGGAGAAAGAAAGCGCCTCCCATTGTGATGTAGTCACCCCACAATCGCTTCCTCCATTTCTCCATCCCATCAGAATTTTAGGCATGCACGCGCACATGCCCAGAGTGGTTTTTTTTTTAAACCACCAGGGCTGGGATTTAGATTGTGCAGTCAACCGTATTGGTCCAAACAGACAGACGGAAACAAACACAGAAAGGATTCTCTCTCTAGCCAGTCAGTCACGGGGGAAGAATTACATAGTAAAATTCAGTAGCTAGTATAATACAGAGCCCTCGTCCCATACGTTCGTAAAAAGCAACTCAGCTAGATCTCAATGTGGTATTAATAAGCTCTGCCCAAATTGGATGTCATTTATTCTAAGGACTTCCTGTAGCATCGTTTGCCCATTTGAAAAATTAAAAAAAAAATTTTTGTACATTTTAAATGCATTTCTGCTCTATATTTTAGTCTCAATGAAATGATGGAGTTATCTTTAATACTATTGGTTTTGAAGATTTATTTATTCCCTTGTATTTTCATTCTTAGCAACTTTTATTACACATCCAAGGGAAAAAGAAAGTGAAATATGGAGGATGATAAAGTGAAACAAACAAACAAACAAACAAACAAAAAACCTAGCATTTCCCAGAACTCGTTTCTATGCCATCATGAAGACTTTTCTCTATTCTTTTCCTTATTACTTCTTCTTTTTTTTTTTTTTTTTTTTTTTGAGAGGTGTTTGCTTTAGGGCGCGTGTGCTCGCTAGAAAGAGAGAGAGAGACAGAGAGACAGAAAGTGAGAAATCACCCCCCCAGGAGGGAAGGCCATGCCACAATCCCTTCTCCTCCATTCTCCTCTCCGGATCTTGGGCACGCACGCACACATGCCCTGTGTGAGTTTAAGCCACTGGATCCAGGGCTTGAACTGCAGTCGACTACATGGGAATCCAGCAATATAGCCATTATGCCTGCTGCTGGTCCCTCTTTTCCTTATTACTTCTTAAATGAGTGCTACACTGGGAAGCAGCAGAACTCAGTAAGGAACACAAAAGAATTTAGAACCACTTTATTTCCATCTTCAGGGAATAAGCTCTCCCCTTTTTAAAGGATCCTTTCTTCCCTCCCTCCAGAGGTGTGATTCTCGAGAGCTCTCGGTTGGCACATGTTAAAGCGCTTCATCCCCTTGGTCAGTGTTTGGCAAAAGTATGGGCACATGACTTTTTAGCAAGTCAAGCAGAGTCTTTCTCTGTTTTCCCTGCTTACATCCTTCTCTACTGGCCAAGGAAGAGGTGAGCCAGGAGCTGTTGGCAGCTGTGGCTATGGCTTTGCGAAGAAGCCAGTCAGAGAGAGAGAGGCTGATCCTCCAAGAGAGGTAAAAAATGAAAGACAGGGAGAGTCTGGACCATGTTGGAGATGCAGGTCATCCTACCTTTCCCGATGTTTCATTAAATGAGAAACAATTCCCTTAGTTCAAGTTGACTTTCTGCCCCTTAAAAAAGGAGTGATTAATCTAGATCTCCTGTCCTCTGACATGGACCGCAACACAATCAGCCTTTCCAGGGCAGCAGAGATTGGCTTAAGGCCCTAATGAACAGAATTGAGGGGTCCTCCCGTGGAGCCAGATTTACACTGATAGACAATATAGTTGGTTTCCAGGTCCCCTTCCGGGTCACTGAACCCCAGGTATTTGTAAAGAGTTTTCCTTCTCCTATCAGCCTTAATTTTCCCTTCTTTCTGACCCAGATGTCTTCTTCCACTGAGACCCGAGTGTCTTGACCTCTCAGTTCACTTTCTCAGCATTCTTGGACCTCGTATAATACAACTTCACTGAAGTTACTCTACTGGCCTGCTGCCTAGGATATCTGGAGGCCAAGATCTAAAATATTGCTCTGAGACCTCCAGGAATATCTGCTCTCTTTCCTCATTTGAGAGAAATAGCCTTCTTGTACTTTTCTGAGGGATGGATGACCTCAGTGTCTTTTTTGAATTGCAAATAAACATGGGTTTCATCCCAGCTCACATCTGGCTCCTTAGCCATGACATACAATGAGCTCTCACTGAGAACTTTGCCAAGTGTGGCTGAATAGGAGCTGATTGCTAAATGTTTATTCCCAAGTAACGCATTAGGTGGATTAGAAAGAATGTCCTCTTGAAATACGTATACCTCTGACACCAACCCGAGAGCCCAAGATGAGTGCTATTCTCCCCAGAAACTTGAACTTGGGCATGGACAGACTCTTCCTTTTATACCTTATGGACTAAGCTGAGAGCAGTTTGGCATATCATAGAAGACTTCACTAAAGATTTCTGGAAAACGAAAGGAAAAGAAGCAGAGAAGAAAACAAGAATCCAGTTGATCTGGCATACAGATTATAGCCCTTGCTCAGCGCTTCAAGAGCTTCTGACTTAATCTGCACATGATTTGGTGCCCTATTAAGTCATGCCTTTCCATCATTCTGTTCATTCTTCTTTCTCTTGGATTTCTTACCCTCTTCTGGAGGAAGAACTCCAACGTATATCAATCAACCCAACCAGTTGTGAGTAGTTGTACATCAAGGCTCATGAACTCTGAGAATTCTTCAGAGCATTTCTGATAGGAGATCCTGGGCAAAATTGAACATCTTCCAGCTGGACCAGAGGCATCAACCACAAATTTCCCTTTGGTACAGTAGCCATTGCCCTGTTCAAGAACTTGTGGAAAGTTCTTAAAGAAGAGACTTGGCATATCAGTTAACTTTTGCTATATAGCAAACTACCCCATAATTTGAGTGGCCTTAAAACAGTAAACATTATTTCTCATAATTTTGTGGGTTGATTGAGCAACTGTTTGGTTTGGATTAGCTCAGTGGAGTTGGATGGTCTAGAAGAGCCTCCTTCACAGTCTGTGGGTTGGTGGGCTGCTGCTCTGGGGCCTCAGCTTAAACAACTCACTCATACTCCACGAAGTCTTTCATTCTTTAGTAAAACAACCCAGGCTTCTTCACGAGACCATCTCAGGTTTCCAAAGAACAGCAAGAAGGGGCATCCCTAATGCATAATCCCTGTACAGTCTCTGCTCTGTCACAGCTGCTGCTGTACCATTAGCCTGACCAAGTCACATGGGCAATCTCAGAGTCAGTGTGGGAGGGGCCAACCGAAAGCATAGATATTAAGAGGGTCATTATTGTGATCATACTCATAAAAATGGTCCATAGTTGGGAGGAAGGGAGAGGGAGGAAATGGAAGAAAATAAAGGGGTGGCAGCCTCTGTTACCCTGTCTCTTATACTATTGAGAGCTAGCTGCTAGCTCAAGCTCAAGTTCAAATTTGCGGCAGCTGAGGGCATCTGTGGATGTGCTTATGGCTATACCTGGACCCGTAGAAACATCATCATTTTCTGAGGTTTCTACTTTCTGTTCTTTGTAAACGGACTCCCACAATGAAAGGAAAGCATTCTCCTCCTCACTCTTTTTTCACTCAAGAGTTTTGTCTTTGTTTAGTTTAGCCTACTCTCCCTAAGTGGAAGTTCTATGAGTAGTTTTGGATATGATTACCCAGTACAACACCCTCCAATAACAGAGCTGTCCTTTTGACCACAGGGTGGCTCCATGACTTAGTCCTGACCAATTAGAGAACCTCTTTACTCTGGCTAATTGGTTCAGGATGGCCATCTGACTCAGAGTCCTCACTAGTCTAGTTGGGGATCACAGTACTGGTAGCATGTGAAGTTGGGATCATATAGAGTAGGGGAGGACAGGCCGAATACAAAGGAAGGGCTGGCTCTGTGCTGCAGCTGTAACACGCTACCCGAGCGCTGGACCCATATGGAAGACTGAGACTGGTTGCCAGATTGACCTGTTTATACGTGCATGATCCTGGCTAGCTGGAAAAGCCTGGGGGTGGGGAATCACAGTGCAGAGAGCCTGTTGGGGATGATCATATCTCTCTGTCTCTTATTCTCTCCACTTCTCACTCTCATGGAGGAAATAAAACATAATTTAAAAAGAAAGGCAAAGGTAAGCAGATCTAAGAGACTAGATGGTGACATTGTTTGAGCCAGCTAGCCTGAAGAGCATACTTGAAAATACAATAATATGAGCAGATAATTTCTCTCTTGCTCTCCCCCTTTAAGCTAATGTAAATGGGGTTTCTGTCACTTGCAACCAGAATCCTACCAAAAAAGATCTGGTCAAGACAGAAAAGCTGCTTTTCTTTGATGGGGGTGAGTTAGCTGTGGCACCAGGGCTCCTTGTTACTGTACCCCACTGACTGTCCTCTCACTAGGAGCACCACCCTTAGGAGACGGGTAAATGCCTTGTATTCTATGGAGGGATACCAAATGAGTTAAGTTTTAGCCAAGAGATCAATTTGCCCATGTCAGTAACTTTCATGCATTTATAATCACCACCTAGACTGGCTTAATGCTTCTTACCCTACTCTTTATGTTTATTTAGTCTTAGAACAGAGTTACTCTGGAAAGCACCTGTTGAATCAAACCTGATGCAAACTTTGAACTTAGCTAGTTACATCAACTTTTGAAATTAAACAGATTGTCCAATGCTTAGGATACCAGAAGAACATGAAGAATCACAGGCCAGCTTTCTTAGGATTTGCTTTTTAACTTAATTTGGGCATCATTCAGTAGGAAGAGCATCCCAAACCAGACTTGATATTAAACAGAGGACTGAAGATATAAATAACTCAAATAAGGCAAATCAAGAATAAGCATCTCATTAGTAGTAGGAGAGAAAATAACGTGAAAATGAGAAGGAATAGACCAGATTGTGAACGTTTGAAGGGAAATATTATTCGCAAGTGAGAGACACTGAATAAAATCAAGTACAATGAGATGCTCAATGAAGGCAACATTATAAAAGCCACACAAAACAGGAGCTATTTAAAGAAAACTAATTATGAGATGCTTGATAATATAAAACGCCACCTGAGTTAGACAAGAAAACCTGAATGAGAAGCTAAGGAAGTAGATTCTGTTCAGGGCTTTTCCCTGAAATATGTAACCATCTGCATTGGTAATCGATTTCAAATGAGTATTTAAATTCTAGAAAGTCTCCTTTAGTAATGTGAATGGAGAAATAGAGGCGTTCTTCTTCAATGATTCTGGTAAATCTCATCCTAGACTAAGACTTTTATGCCCAATTATTTTGCAAAAAAGCAAAGCTAAAGATAGCATAGGGTCACCTTGGGGGTGCAGTATTCTCTAGCTAGTCTCTGATTCTAATTAGAATATCAATGAAGTGAACATACGTTACTTTTCAAAACACCCTTAAAAACACTCATGGGTTGAGTCAGAAGGGGATGTGGTTGGGTGCTGGACTCCCACATGGCCAAGCATGGTTTGAGTCCTGGACCTGGCAGCTTGCTTTCGCACTTTCTCTCTGGTGCGTGCATGTGTCCTAGAGCAAATTTAAAATAATAAATAAATAAAAAAGATTAAATAAATACTTTAAAATAAAATAAAAACATGGGCTTGAGGCCAACAGGTGGTGTGGAGGTTATGGTGCTGGGTCCCACACAGCTGACTGCTGGTTCGAGTCCTGGACCTGGTGGTTTGAAAATAATGCTGGGCTTGTGTGTATGCATGCCCCAAACCCCGGGAGCAGACTGTTGGAGAAGGGATTGTATTGTGGCCATTACCCCTGGAATGTGATTTCTCACTTCCTCTTTCTCCCTCTGGTGAGCACACAAACCCTCTAATGAGAACAAAACAAAGCAAAACAAACAAACAGAAAGTCACACACGGGCTCAGGTCTGCCAGTGGCCATGATGAGTGCAGCTGGGTCCCACATGCCAATGACTCGGTCTGAATCCTGACTGGCAGCTTAGAAAACGCCTAGCTCGTGTGAGAACATGCCCGAAATCCCAGAAGGAGCGAGCAGTTTTGGAGAAGGGATTGTGGCATGACCATTTCCCACGAGAGGGGGTTGCGTTCTCACATTCCCTCTCTCTCCTTCTCCCTTTCTCTCTCTGTTTCTCTCTGGCAAGCGCATGCATACTCTGTCAAAAAAAAAAAAAAAAGACTCTTAGGTGTATGCATTTCCAAGCTCATCAAATTGTGTATATGCAGTTATTTGTAAAAAGAAAACGAAATGAAACAAAAATGTAAAAACAACACACACACACACACACACACACACACACACACACACACAGGCTTGGCTTCTTTTTATTTTAAATTATTTAATTTAATTTAATGTATTTATTTAGTCATTTGTTTATTTCAATTTGACCAGAGAGGGACAGAGGGAGAGAGGGAGAGAAAACGATAAAGCAAGCACCCAGGTCTGGGACTCGAACCATGACTGGCCATGTGGGCATCCCATGCACTTAACTACCATGCCACCTGCCGGCCCCTTCATTTTATTTTGAAGAATTAATTTAATTATTATTATTAATTTTCAATTTCACCAGAGAAAAAGAGAGAGTGAGAAAGCAAGCTACCAAATCTGAGACTCAAACCTCAATCAACCATGTAGGAGTCCAGCTTCTTTAACCACCATGCTACCCACTCCTTGGCTTCATTTTGTTTATCACTCTATAGTCAACACAAATTTTTAGCATTTCTACCACTCAGAGAAAGCTATAACTTCAATGCAAACCCTATTATAATTTCAATGGCATTCTTTACAGAAATTTTTTTAATTCCAAAATTAAAAAATAAAGTATTTTATTTAACGTTATTCATTTTTAATTTGACTAGAGAGAGAGGGAAAGTGACAAAGCAAGCTGCCAGGTCCAGGACTTGAACTGTGGCCAGCCATGTGGGAGTCCAACACCGTTAACCATCACACCACTTGCCGGCTCCTTAAATTTCAAAATTTATGTGGAACCTCAAAAGATCTTAATTGGCCAAAGCAACCCAGAATGAAAAGAACACAGCTAAAGTCATCATAATACCAGATTCCAAGCACACTATAAAACTGAAGTAATCAAAACAGCATTGTATTGGCACAAAAACTGACATGTAGACCAATGGAACAGAATAAAGAACTCAGAAATAAAACCATTTAGCACCACCAATTTTTTTAAAGAATTATTTTATTTAACTTTATTATTATTATTATTATTTTCCAGTTTGACAGAGAGAGACAGAGAGAGAGAGAGAGGCCAAGCTCCCAGGTTCAGGACTCAAACAGTTGGCATGTGGGAGTCCAGTCCCTTTAACCACCATGTCACTGGCTGGCCCCAGCACCAACAATTTTTTTAAGAGAGATTTTTGCTATAGGGCATGTGTCCTTGCCAGAGAGAGAGAGACAGAGAGGCAGAAAGTGAGAAATCACCCCCCAGGGGGTGATGGTAATGCCAAAATTCCTTCCCCTCCATACTTCTCTCTGGATTTTGGCCATGCATGCACACATGTCAGTGTGAGTTTGAAGCTGCTGGGTCTGGGACTCAAACCACGGTCGACTATGTGGGGGTCCGATGACATAGCCATTGTGCCGTTTGCTGGTCGCAAGTCAACTGATTTTTTTTTTTTAAAGAATTATTTATTTTTTTAATTCTATTCATTATTATTATTTTTTAATTTGACCAAATAGAGACAGACAGAGAGAGAGAGAGAGAGAGAGAGAGAGAAAGGGAAAGCAAGCCGCCAGGTCGGGGACTCAAATTGTAGCTGCACATGTGGGAATCCAGTGCTTTTAACCACCACGCCACCTGCCAGCCCCCCAGCTGATTTTTGACAAAGGCACCAAGAACATATTGGGTTGTCAGAAAAATCATGATATATTTTTGCATAGAAAAACAGAAAAATACGTCATGACTTTTCCAACAGCCTAATATATTAGAAAAAGGATGATCTCTTCAATAAATGGTACTGGGAATACTGGATATTCATGCACAAAAGAATGAAACTAGACCCTTATTTCTCATTACACAAAAGTCAACTCAAGATGAATCAAAGATTTAAATGTAAGACTTGAAACTATATATTATATGAAGAAAACATAGCAAAAAAACTTCACAACATGGACCCGGATAAGAACTCAGAAGTACAGGCAACAAAAACAAAAGCAGATTAATGGGGGGAGGGAGGTGTCTCAAACCATAAAGCTTCTGCATAGCAATGGAAATAATAGAGTGAAGAGACAACTTGTATTATGTGAGAAAGTATTTGTGAACTATTCATCTAGAATATATCATTTTCTCAAATAACTCAACAGCAGAAGAATAAATAATTCAAATTTAAAAATGGGCAAATCATGAGGACCAGAAGATGGTGTAATGGTTACATCACTGGACTCCCACATCGTCAACCATGGTTCTAGTCCCACATCTAGAGGCTTCAGCGTCATGCCAGACGTGTGTGTGTGCATGCCCAAGATCCTGAGAAGAGAATGGAGGAGAAGAGAT
The DNA here is from genome assembly GCF_000334495.1 of Tupaia belangeri chinensis. Lineage (NCBI taxonomy): Eukaryota > Metazoa > Chordata > Mammalia > Scandentia > Tupaiidae > Tupaia > Tupaia belangeri. The sequence goes on from NW_006160045.1 coordinate 8,692,536, forward strand.
TGTAGCATGGCCACCTCCCCTGGGAGGTGATTGCTTACTTTCTGTCCTTCTCTGTCTCTCTGGCAAGCACATGTGCCCTATAACAAAAATCTCTCTCTCTAAAGAAAAAAAGGCAAATGATCTGAATAGATAACTCTCAAAAAAAAAAAAAAGAGACAAAAGAGACACACAGATGGTCAAGTATATGAAAAAGTGCCCAACATCACCAATCATCAGGGAAATGCAAATCAACCATGAGATATCATGTCATCCCAGATAGAATGGCTTCTCATCAAAAAGACAAAAAACAAAACAAAACAAAAACCCAGGGGTGCTGGCAAGCATGCAGATAAAGAACTGTTTTACACTGTTGGTAGGAACATAAATTCATATAGCCATATGGATAACAGTATGGAAGTTCCTCAAGAATATAAAAATAGAATAACTGTATGATCCTATACTCCCAAATGAAGAAAATCAGTATGTCAAAGAGATATCTGTCATCCCAGATGACTGCAGTACTAATCTCAATGGATGAGAGAGGGAGTCAACCTAGGAGTCCATCAATGGTTGGATAAAGAAAACATGGTATATAAACATGATGGAATATTATTCAACCATAAAAAAGCATGAAATCCTGTCATTTGGGGCACCATGGACAAGCCTGGAAGACATTAAGTGAAATAAACCAGCACAGAAAGACAAACACTGCATGTTCTTATTCATATGTGGGGGAAAAAGGTTTGATTTCACAGAAGCAGAGAGTAGAATAGTGATTCCCAGAGGCTGGGAAGGGCAGTGGGAAGAAGTCATTAAAAAGGGATTGGCTAACAAGTACAAAAATACAGTTAGGAGGGTGAAGTTCTAATGTCTTATAGCACAGTAGGGAGGGTGATTGTAATTAACAATGACTTATTGTATACTTTAAAACAGCTAGAAAAGAGGATTTTGAATGTTTTCAACATAAAGAAATGATAAATGTTTGAGGTAATTGATATCCTGATTTGTTCATTATACATTGTATAAATGTATCAAAATACCATGCCCAGGGAACCAGCAGTTAGCGTAATGGCTATGTCGCTGGACTCCCACGTAGTCGACCGCAGTTCAGGTCCTGGACCCAGTGGCTTAAAACTCACGCCGGGCGCGTGTGCGTGCGTGCTCAAGATCCCGAGAGGAGAATGGAGGAGAAGGGATTGCGGCGTGACCATCCCACCTGGGGGGTGATTTCTCGCTTTCTGTCTCTCTCTGTCTGTCTGGCGAGCGCACGCACCCTATAGTGAAAATCTCTCCAAAAAAAACCAAACCAAAACAAATAATAATAATAATACCATACCCATAAAACGAAATGTTAATACTTCTACCTATACCAATTTGGGGTTTACTAAGTTGCTTTAAGAAATACAACCCTGGAGCCAGCAGGTGGTGCGTGGTTAAGGCACTGGACTCCTACATGACCAACCACAGTTCAAGTCCTCGATCTGGCAGGCACATGTGCATGTGTGGCCAAAGTACCAAGAGGAAAAGGGATTGTGATGTGGCCATCCCTTCCAGGGGGTGATTTTTCACCTTTCCTCCCTCTGTTTCTTTCCAGTGAGCACACACCTGATGACTGAAACCTTTAAAAAAAGAAAAGAAGAAAGAGGAGAGAGAGAGAGAGAGAGAGAGAGAGAGAGAGAGGAAAGGAGGGAGGGAGGAAGGAAAGAAGAGAAGAAAGATCTACTATAAGGTTTATAAACCTCTGCTAGTTGTATTATGCCTAGGATATCTAAGTTGAAGGACTGGTGAATGAATGAATTATACTGGCTATTTTTGAGGAGTATTATTATTCTCCAAATAAAGTCTTAACATTACTTTGGAGTTTGTTAGAGACTCAACTAACTTATTAGTTAAGTGCACAAGGCACAAGCCTAGGAACTAGAGAGAAAACTTCTGCCTAAGGGAAGGGTTTGTAACTTGGAAGATAGAATGTCATGATTTATCAGAAAGGTTATCATTGTACTTTCTTGTGGAAGAATGAAGGATAAAGTGATCGAGAGTGTTTTGTTTGTTTTGTGTTAACTGTGAAAGTTCCATTTCCTAAGTGGACCTTGAGGCTTGCTTTTCCTCCCTCCCTCCCTCCCTCCCTCCCTCCCTTCCTTCCTTCCTTCCTTCCTTCCTTCCTTCTTTTTTTCTTCCTCTCCTCCTCCTACTCCCCTGCCCCCCCCCTTTTTTTTTCATTACGGCAAGTAAAACAAAATAAAAGAGACTGTCTGGTGTAGAGGTTAAGGGTGTGGGTTGTGGAAGTGGCTTTTCTGGCTTTCTCATTTACGAGTTGAGTGGTTTTGGGTAAGTCCTTTAATCTTTCTGTGCCTCAACCTCATGAGCTGAACAGCAAGGAGACCATACTGGTATCTACTTCATTACTTCATGTGGGTATGAACTGAGATGATTAGCAGGCTAGTGAGCATCATTACTGGCCAGCCAGTCACTTGGTGCACATCCCGTATATTTGGGCAATCCTGAGGACATGATTTATTACAAATGTAAAGCTTGTCTATTCAGGCTCTGTTTAAAGCAGGTATTACTACAGAGAGGGTTTGAAAATAAGAGACTAAATTCTTCCATCAGTGGTTTAAATTTTTGATTGCAGTTCAACTTATTTACTACCAAATATAGTGTTCAACCACTGACCATTTTGCTCAAAGGACTCAGCCTCTTTATATACAGAATACAACATCATCATTTCACTTCTTTGTGAGTTGATAACGATAAATGAGTTATTAGAATGTTTAGAGGCCAAAAAGAAAATATTATGACTGATGACATAGAGTGAAGCTGTTTTTGTGATTTTCTGGGTCTTTTTTTTTTTTTTTCAATTTTAGAAAGAGTTGATTAGAGACCGAATTTTCACATTAAATTAAAAAAAAATGAAACCTGGAAAAATAATGTCTCAATTTAGAATTTGGCCAGGTCACCATGCTTAGCAACAGTTTCAAAGAGAAAGATAATTGGGATTTTTAACAAGCTTTGAAATGTACCTGAGAGGTGGGATAAAAGCTACAAAAGATGTGGTGTTAAGCAGTGTGAATTAGTTTTAGACAGCTTGTTCAAGATACATCCTAGTGCTAATCTTCCTTTTCGAATATGATTATCCAGAAAATAACCCCCTCCTTTTAAAGGCTTATTATTTTTTCTTTTCTTTCTTTCTTTTTTTTTTTTTTTGAAGAGGTTTTTGCTATAGGGCGCATACACTCTCCAGAAAGACAGAGAGAGACAGAGAGACAGAAAGCAAGAAATCATCCCCCAGGGGTGATGGCCACGCTGCAATCCCTTCTCCTCCATTCTCCTCTTGGGATCTTGGGCACGCACGCACACGCACCTGGTGTGAGTTTAAGCCACCGGGTCCGGGATGTGAACTGTGGTCAACTACATGGGAGTCCATTGACATAGCCATTATGCTAACTGCTGGTCCCAAGTCTTATTATTTTTTAGAGAGAGAAAGAGAGAAGCAGCATCCCTAACAGTTTCCCAGTGCTATACTCCACCCCAGCCTCAGCCAGCCCTGGATCACGGGCATACACATGTTGGGCAAGCTCAGGGAGGTCTCTGGACACAAACCCAGAACCCTCACATGTGGGTCAGCCTTGCATAGAACAGCGCCTTGCTGTTGCATCACTGTCTGGCCCCCAGAAAATAATCTTTTCTCTAATAATTTTTCTCCTAAAAATCTTTTTATAAAAAGGATTATTCATTTTTATTTAATTCTATTTGTTATTATTTTTAATTTGACCAGACAGAGACACAGAGCAAGAGAAAGGGAAAGCAAGAAAGCAAGCCGCCAGGTCCAGGACTCAAACCACAGTTGGCCATGTGGGAATCCAGTGCCTTTAACCACCATGCCACCTGCTGGCGTCTCTCTTAAAATTCTTTGAGGAAACACTCCAGGATTATTTGTCACTCACTTATAATGTCCATAAAAACTGACAGATGTTCTCAAGTTTGATTACAATAAATGGGCAAAGTAAATCAATGTAATATGAAAAAGGGGATAGCCTATCTTTTCTTACCAAACTATTGGTTAAGAGTTTATAAGAGTTTGGGGCCAGCAGGTGGCATGGTGGTTAAGATGCTGGACTCCTACAGTTCAAGTACTGGACCTGTCAGCTTGCTTTCTCACTTTCCTTCTCTTTTTTGTTTTGACCAGAGTGAGAGAGAGAGAAAGTGAGCAAGCAAGTTGCCAGGTCTGGGACTTGAACCACAGTAAGTCATGTGGAGTCTAGTGCCCTAATAACCATGCTAACTGCTGGCCCCAGAAATAATAAAGAGTTCAGAAGTAGATTATAATGCAACTTTTTTTTTTTTAATTTTGTAAGAATTATTTACTTAGGGGGCTGGCGGGTATTGTGGTAATTAAGAGTGCTGGATTCCCATTTGGGCGACCGCAGTTGGAGTCCTGGACCTGGTAGTTTGCTTCCTTGCTTTCCCTTTTTCTCTCTCTCTGGTCAAATGAAAAAATAATTACAGCAAATGGAAATAAATAAATAAATATTTTTAAATGAATTATTTAATTATTTTTATTATCTTTTTTTTTTTTTTTTCAATTTGCCACAGATCATGCATACTTATCAGAGGGAACAGAGGGAGAGAGAGAAGGGGGAAGTGAGAATGCAAGCCACCAAGTCTGGGATTTGAACTACAGTCAGCAATGTGGGACTCCAGCACCCCAACCACTATGCCACCTGCCGGCCCGGCAGCTTCTTTTCAATCCAATTTCTAGCACCTTGATTTGATTGTTACCTAGAAATGGGACCCACTTTGCTGTATTTTTTAAACGGCAGTGATGACAAAATTTGGGGAAATAATGCACTGTTTTACATAGCCTGTACTGATTAACAGTTCTCCAGTACCATTCAGGGTACGGGAATCTTCTGCAAGCCTGAAGACTGTAGAGCTAAGAAAAGAAAGAGACTCTGGGGAAGAGGAAATAAAATGAACAGAATAACTCCTAATTTGGAAGGGAGAAAAATGACAAATGGGAGAAAAATGTAAATGGCAGGGAGGCGAGTTGTTTCTTCTAATGTCTCCTGATAATATTTTAGAGCTGCAATTATATATGGGCAGCTAAAGCTGAAAGATGAGTAATAAAAATATCTCCAATCCTACTGGAATATCATGTTCTGTATTATTTTTTTTCCATTCTTGGGATGACAAACAAAAATTCTACTGTGAACTAATTGCCACAAAACCCACAACACTGTTATATACAGGTAGAAAGTGTACAATGAGTTCACTCCAAAGTACTGTCTCTTCCTTACCCATCCCCAAGTAACTCCTTGTTTTTTCAGGTAGAGCTGTTTTTTGGGTGTTGGGGGGAGACCATGCCTACAATCCTTAGCGTTGATTTCCTGACTGCTGAGTAACATTAGTCATGCATCCTCCTCATGCCCATAAATGGAGGACAAGCCTACACGGATGGTATCAGACGAATTTAAACAAGGTATGTTCAGAGAAAACCTTCAGAGCCAGACTGAAAACACTCTTGCTGCAAACCCATCTTCCACAGAAGTATGTTTTGTTTCATCTTTTGTCTGAGTGCTCATGAACATGAGCCGTGATGGCTGGGGTCACCCTGGGCTTGTGGCAGGCCCCTGATGTTAAGGAGAGGTGAAAAGTTTCTGTGCGAGAGTTGAGACCCAGATACTCAGTGTTAAGAAGAGGGTAGATTTTTTTTCTTCTTTGTCTTTGTTCTTTTTTTTTTAGATTTCCTATTGAGCACGTTTACTTGGTGGAGAGAGACAGAGATAGAGGGAAAGTAAGAAATCACCCCTGGGAGGGCTGGCCACACCATCACAATCCTTTCTCTTTCATTCTCCTCTTGGGATTTTGGGCAAGCTTGCACATGTGCTGGGTGGAACTTGAACTGAGCACTTGGCTATGTGGGATCCAACCACCATAACGTCCACGCCATCCACTGGTGCCTTTTTTTTTTTTTTTTTTTTTTTTTTTAATGGTCAGAGAGTATCTGCCTTGGCCAGAGAGAAAAGGAGAAGGTACTCTATAATGGGATGTGGTCACACCACAATGTCTCCCCTTCAATTCTTCATCTTGTTGGGATGGCACATATACCCAGTGTGTTTTTCTTTTTCTTTTTTCCTTTGTGTCATAGGATGTATGTGCTCGCCAGAGAGAGAGAGAGAGAGAGAGAAAGAGAGAGGGAAAGGGAAAGTAAAACAAATCGCTCCCCAGGGGGCTTGGCCATGTTGCAATCTTTTCTCATCCACTCTCTTGCAATTCTGGTCACACGTGCACACCTGCCCAGTGTGATTTTCAAGTTACCAGTCCAGGAGTCAAAACGCACAGTTGGCCAAGTGAGATCCAGCACCTTAACCTCTATACCACCTGCTGGTCCACCCAGTATGTGGGTTTAGGAAACCACAGTCAGGCATATGAGATCCAGCTCTCTTAACCACTAGGCCATGCGGCTGGCCTGAAGAGGTTATATTTCTTTTGATGAATAGTTTCTTCTCTACATTTTTTTAAAAAAAGAATTACTTAATTTTATTTATTCATTAACTTATTTTAATTTGACCAGAGAGAGACACACAGACAGAGAAAGAGAGAGAGGGAAAGCGAGAAAGCAAGCCACCGGGTCCAGGACTCGAACTGTGGTCAGCCATGTGGGAGTGTCCAGCACCTTAACCACCACACCACCTGCTAGTCTCCCCTCTCTACATTAAGTTAGAACAGTTATTTATTCATTCACCCTTCAAATATCTGGGTCCCTACATGACCAACCAGGTATTTGGGCTGGCAACTCTTCTGAGAGAAGAGAAGAGAAGAGAAGAGAAGAGAAGAGAAGAGAAGAGAAGAGAAGGAGGTTCGGTTTTTACTCTCTTAATCCACTGTTACTGATCCATAGTGTGATGTGGTAGAAGGAGCAATAGACCAGGAATCAGAAATCCCGGGTTTCGTTCCAGTTCTACCACAAAGGAACTCTGTAACTGTGGATAAGTTACTTAACCTCTCTGGGCCTCACATTCCTTTTTTGAAAAATGAGTGGGCTGGACTTAAGATTCCTTTCATCTCTAAAATTCTTGTATTCTATGGGGTAATACATTCCACAAGGTTTCTTTGTGACCAGAATTAGCCTGTGATTTCCTAGCTCAAGTTTCCCTCTTGCCCTCTTTGAATGTTAAACCAAATATGAACAAGAAGCCATAACATTTTATCATAGCCAACAAATTGCCCTTCCACAGAATGACCTTTGGAGGTCAGGCCACCCGTTGCAATATCTAAATCCAAAGGCAATGGTATGACCAACTTGTGAACTGGCAGGCTGCCATCCGAAAGGATGGAAAGGGTTGCAGGCAGCCCGAATTCTTGGCTGGTACATTTTTAATAAACATAGAAAATAGGAACAGCATTTTCCACTTGGATTGCTTAATTTGGTGCCTATACCATTGGAACATTGGCTGTTAGGATAAAGATGATGTGATATATCACTTATTTAGCGCAGGATGGATTAACTTTCACGAATGAGAAGTAGGTTATGGAGTCATGTGTAAGGAATTTTTATCCTTGTTTCTTGTCTCTGGCAGGAGATAGCTTGAGTCATTACAACAGTATCTCCACCCCTTTTGGCCTTTTGTAAGAGTTTTCCCTGAAACATAAGCTCTGCTGGATTTACTGTATTACTATGAATGGACTAAAGCAAATTGTGGCAACTTCTTCGTGGGTGAATACGTCACATTAACACTTTTCTGAGATGGTTCATTATGTCTTCATATTTTTTTCCAAGAAAAAAGCCTCCACAGCAACTGTCCTTTGGTTAACTTGGAGAACAATACTAGAGGTGCAAGTATTTTAAACTACAGTGAGTAATTTATGTTAAGACAGTGCACCTTCCAGTTAGTAGCTATTTTTTTTTTTGGAGAGGCTTTTGCTATCGGGCGCGTGCGCTCACCAGAAAGACAGAAAAAGAGAGACAGAAAGAGAGAAATCATCTCCCAGGGGGATGGCCACATCGCAGTCCCTTCTCCTCCATCCTCCTCTTGGGATCTTGGACACGCACGCACACGCATCCAGTGTGAGTTTAAGCCACCAGGTCCGGGACTAGAACCGCTGTCGATTACATGGGAGTTCAGCGACATAGCCATTACGCTAACTGCTGGTCCCAGTAGCTGTGATTTTTAATACATCTTTTTCATAGACTCCTCCAGTTACTTCAGCTCTAATCTCCTTGGCTCTACTTGTAATATAGCAACAAGGACAGTTGATTGGCAAGGGTGTTTTTGCTCCTGTGCTTGGAGATCCTTGAATAAAATGCTCTCTGTGATGGTAAACTGTAATTAGATATGTGGGTGGAAATGAGTGTTCTTCAAGTACACCGTGTTTAAGGCAGAGGCACCGTGTTTTTTACTACCTGAGGCCACCCTGGTCCTGTGCCATAGCTTCAGGTCATTGCTTCCACAGGGCTCTTGGTCTGAGGCTGCAGGTTTTGGAAAGAAAATAACTATTTTGAGCTCTGAAACTGGGCAGCTTTTTTGTAGTTAAAACTGGGCGACACCGTTAAAGACAAGTCAGGCATTGACCAGGGACGACTGTAACTTGTGGCCCTTTCAAGGTGGCAGCGCACATTATTCCAACCTTCATAACTGTTACTTGAATTGTACCCGCCTCTTATAACAAAACACCAAAACTTTTGAATGGATTCCTAGAGTCATGGTAGGTCCTCCATTTTGGATTATATCCTTCAGTCAAGGGATCCCTGTAGCAACCAACCTTTTCCATTGTATTCATCTTTATGTAGAAAAATACATTCCCAGTCCTCTGGACTACAAGAGGGCTGTACTTTGTCCAGTTACTGTATTTTTTAATAACGGGCTTTGTTTTCAGATACCGAAAAATTCCCACCACTATAAATTCTAGCTTCCTAGAGACTCTTGCTCCTCCCTGCCCCAAATGAATTTGCCTCGCCAATATTTTGTATCTACCTTTCAAAGAAGGCGGTTTCACAACCATGCCAGTGATGGAAAAGGTAAAACTATCGTCCGTCCCCACCCCCAGCCCGGGATTCCCTTTTTGCTAATGACGATGAAAAGCGGCTCCCCGGCTGCGTTCCTCCTTGCACTCCCGCGGCGGCATGCGGTCCCGCGTCTCCGGCGACTGCGTTCCCCCGGAGCCGGCGTGTTCGTTGGGGATGAAGTCATCCCTATACATAGTGTGCACATCGGCTGCTACGCTGGTACAGCACGCCGGGAGTCCTCGGGAAGAAAAGGAGCGACGCGAACAATGATGACCATGTTTCACATTCACGCCCCCTCCCCGTTCCGCAGCACGCTGGGTGCAGCCGCGCGGCGGGGGAGGGCAGTGGGGCTGGCCGGGATGCCCACGGTCTCCAAGTCCCGGTTCGGAGCTAGCAACAGGGCGAGCTGAGGACAAGCCCCGCGCGAGGGCACCCGGAGTCCCCGGCCCGGCCGGGTGCCCAGTCACGCATCCCGGCTCCCCAGGCCGGTGCCCGCGGGTCCGAAGCCCAATCTCGGGGCCCCGGTCTCCGAGGCACCCCG
>NW_006160045.1:8706968-8716722 GCF_000334495.1 Tupaia belangeri chinensis
GGACCCCGCCTTCGCCCTCCCGGCCCGGCGCGACTCCCCGCTCCCGGGCCCTCTTCTCCTCCCCCTTTTGTCCCTTCTGATTTCTCTTTCTTGGAGCCCTCTGATTTGGGGGTCTCGCTCCGTCGTGCGCCCGTTCTCCCCTCGAATGCTCTTCTTTGACTCAGGATTTCCCTTCCTAAATTTAATTTGCGCCTGGCTCCCTCCCCCCAGGCTTTGCAAGCACAACCCGGGAGATGGGGAGGGGTTCGAGAATCGAAGCGTGCATGTTGCTGGGAAACAGGTATTTTTCCGTGTATATGTGAGAATTTCATGCACTCTTAGGACAAAAACCCTCGTGTTTAATTGAAAAAGGAACAAAAGTTTGAAAGGGAGGAAATCTGCAGGTAATCAAGTGCGTCTGGTAGGGGTAGGTGAAGGGGCTGTGAAAGGTGAAATTTCACGATGGTGGGGGAAGGGAAACAATTTATTAGGTTTATGGGGGGCAGTAAAAAGCTGGAATAAGTAAGTTGTTTGGGGTGTGTAAGTGGGGGCGGGGAGGGATTCGTTTGGAAAACCCTTTTCTCCCCTTCCTCTGTAGCAGTCTGTTGCATTGCAGCAGCTGCTTTTCCCTTTTCCTCTGTAATCAATAAAACAGAAGCTAAATTATTTTCTCAGCCCCGAAGGATTGAATTGAATGTCCCGTCGTAAAATACATGTTTTAATTGATACGATGAAGCATATGGTGTGATATTTTTCTTTTTTGTTTTTACAATGGTGTAGGAGAATAAAAGATGATGTGGTGTGTCATTCATTGGAGGTTTTTTCCTTCAGCCTTTCCTAAGCCTGTTTTGTGTCCATAATCACCTCTTTTTCGGATTGGTGCAAGACTTCGTGAGAAATGGGGCTTGATAGACTGAAGGCTGATCTATTCTGCGTTATCATCCTTAAAGGCCTTTCCTTTTAGGTTAAACAATTGTGGACAAAGTAAATTACTCCATTTCTCCCTCCTGAAAGATAGTCTTACAGTTCATTTGGATTTGAGTCTCCTTTGTGTTAAAGATTAATGGCTAGCCGTTGCCAAGACCTTTATAATGTAATACAATGAGATTTGAATGATATAATCTACAAATTCCTTAGCTTTGGCTAGGAAATGTCATGTCATTGGAATTCTTTCTCAATTTAAGTAGTGTCCTTTTTAAACTTTAGTTTTCAGTTTTTTATTCTTTCAAGGTTGAACACGATTTCACTTTGCCTTTTCGTATTTTTTTATGATGTCTGTGTTTTTACTTAAACTTACTGTACATCCAAATTATTTTTTCCTCTCCTTCCAAGTTACAGACCTTTATTTATGAAAGCCTTAGAAAATGTGTTTAATGCTGTGTCTCTAAGTGACTGACCCCTTTTCCTTGGTCATTCCACACCAGTCTTTTTCAGGTGTAATAGGTCAATTTAAAAAGTAATTTTGGCAACAAATCAAAAAAGCACATTTAATCTTTGTAAAATACTGTTTCAAAGACTTAAGTCCTATGTTTGAACATGGTTTTTAAAATCAAGTTACTGGTGTCCTTGAAAACTCAGGGACTATAATGTGTCTTTTAAAACTACATTTGCTGATTTCTGCCTTTAGAGATACTGCTATAGAGGTCTTGCAGGACAGAAGTTGCACATTTCTTCAAACTTTGGGGACATTTATCTTAACCTTGAGAAATATAAATGGGGATAGTGGGTTACTTTTAAGTTAAGACGATCATGAAGTTATTTAAATTAAATCAAAGGAAAAAAGTTTTGGGTGCTCCGTAAAGTTTAATCACTGTTGTTGATAGCTGCCAGTTTGTCACAGGTCTTCACTTAAAAGCTTCTTTTCCGATTAAAAATAACTTCTACATTTTAACTTCTTGTCATGTTCTAGTCCTTATTAAGTGTAGAGAGGGAAGAATGACACTGATGTTTTCCAGTAGCAGGAGTAGAGAACATCGTACACAGATCAGAAAAGTTTGTTGAAGCAGTCTGCAGTAATTCTTTAGAGGCTCATTTTTGAATAATTTAAGAGCAGAAAAGAGGATCAACTTTTCACTTTGGAGAGCATTGGATTATTTGGTGAGTGGTTTGTGCAACTCAGGTTTGCACATTTGCTCAGATATCTGTAAAAAAAATGAATGGGGTTAAATGTTCGTGTGCTGGTTGCAAAAATCTGAGATACTTTGATGTTTAAAAAAGGCTTTTTAGAGGGGCTGGCAGGTGGCGTGGTGGTTAAGGGTGCTGGACTCTCAGATGGCAGACTGTGGTTTGAGTCCTGGACCTGGTGGGTTCCTTTCTCACTTTCTCTCTCACTCTGTCCCTCTCTGGTCAAATTAAAATAAATGAGTAAATAACTAAATAAAGCTAGGTAAACTGATGATTTTTGAAGAAGACTTTTTAGGTTATATTAACATTTGCTTAGTCTTCATGATGCTTTCAAATACTGTAGAACATGATTGTTAGTCTTGTAAATGGAGCTGTTTTTTAGTTATGCTAAAGGATAGATAGATCTGATGTTTCAAAGGCCATGCAGAAATATGAGTGCCGGAGCAAGAGTTTCTAATTAAGTTCGTCAGAATTCTGAAAAGAGGATATGATGAATATGTTGCAGTATAAATATTTGTGATAAGATCTTTCTGTTGACTTCTATTTTAAGGAATAGCATGTACACTGGGATATAATGTAATATTATACATAAGGGGACTGAATAATACTATCCATTTCTGAAGCAGACATTAGGTATCCTACACATGAAAAGGCTATCTATAGATTTACTTGTTAACACTTTCTTAAAGATGATGACTAAAACATGAGAAAGTATTTTACTTATACAGGACAGTGGAAGAGTCGAGACCAACGAAACTGGTACTTTTAGTGTCCCACCTGACTTTTTTTGGATCTACTCTTATTTTCCATTTATGTAGTGTTTTAAAAGTCTAAGCTGCTTTGTGATTGAAGTGTATATATAATAGAGTATAAGCCTTTTAAATGATTGCTTTTTAAAAATATGTCAATTAATTAAAAAAATACATTTTTTAAATAGTAAGAGGAACTTGTCTTATGTAAAATAGTTGCATGTAGCCTCGTGGCTTCTAAGAAGGGCTGAGAAAATTCTGGATTGACATTCTTGGGTCCATATTAAATAGACCAGGTTTTCACTAGCTCCTCTATCTCGTGGAAAAAGACATAATAGAATTGTGAGGGTTTGTCTGAGCTGCAGACTGTCTGGATGACCTTGAGCTAATCACATTTCACCCATGTATTTAAAAAAAAGTGAAAATGGGAATAATTTTTTATTGGTTAGTGAGGATCAAATGGTAATAGGAGGGAAAAAAAAAGATCCTTTGTATAGTAGTAAGCATTATACAATGATGTTAGTCCTATTAAGGCTTAGTTCTTGTTTGTTTATTTTTTTAAATTGCCAGTGTGTGTGTGTATAAGAGAGAAAGGAGAGAGAAAATACCCCTAGTGTGGTATGTCATTTCCTCTACAAATCTATTCCATCAGAATTTTGGACACGTGCCTAGAGGCATACATGTCTAGCATGAATTCAAACTGTGGTGATCCTGAGCCATCAGGCTCCCAATGCACAGTGCTTAACCACTGTCTTATGGGGCAGCTACAGGCCTCGTTCTTTTTAAAACTAAACGGGTTAAAACTAATGGGCAGTTTGCCTTACCTCTCAACCTTATTTAATTTAGTTCAAGACCATCAAATAGGTTACATGTTTGTTTCTGTCTTTCATTGGTAGTTGCTGCCATGTTACGCTCATTGATGCCTTCCTGGGCTTGGTGGGAACTAGTGTCAAAGTTTATCAGTTGGCTATTTTTGTGGGCTGGTAGTTAAGGCATTCAGATCCACACGGGTGACTGCACCATTTGAGTTCTGGACCCAGCGGTTTGACAAACATGCCAGGCACATGTGCATGTATGCCCAAAATTCCAGAAGGAGAGGAGGATGGAGGAAAAGGGATTCAGTGTGGTCATGTGCCATGATTGGCTCTTTCTTCTCTCTCTGTCTCTCTCTGGTGAGTGCAGTCACCCTGTAGCAAAAAAAAAAAAAGAAAAGAAAAAGGGAAGAAAGATAGATTTATACTAATGTTTGGTTGGGACTTGGGTCCCAGGGTGGCGTTAGAGAATGATTCCTGCAATGCTTTTTATTTATTGACCTGCGATGTGGTCCCGTCTTATTTTATAGGCGAGAAAACTGTTCTTTAAATTTATTGCCTGTGTCTTTAGAGTCTTTGAGATACCTTTTGTGATTGTTACTTTTTTTTTCTTTTTCTTTTTTTGGAGAGGTTTTTGCTATAGGGTGTGCACGCTCCCTAGAAAGACAGAGAGGGACAGAGAGATAGAAAGCAAGAACCGCCCCCCCCCAGTGGGGGGATGGCCACCCGGTGATCCCTTCTCTATTCTCCTCTCAGGATCTTGGGCACGCATGCATGCGCGCCCAGCGTGAGTTTAATTCGCCAGGTCCGGGATGCGAACCGCAGTCAACTACATGGGAGCCCAGCGACATAGCCATTATGCTAACTGCTGGTCCCTGTTAGTTTTGTTTTTGGTAATAAACATTTTTATATAAATACAGTGTGGTACAATCAAGGGTCAGAAGATCCAGAGTTTACATGCTGATTTGTTAATAGAGCAAACAGATAAAAATGTTGTGTCAAGTGAGAGGTCCACGAAAGGCTACAAACAGCAGTCTCTATTCCCAAGGGTCTTCATTTATACTTGGAGCTATTGGATGTGTGCCCTCCCCACAGAGGTTTACTTTAGAAGCAGGAACAATTTTTTTGTATGTGTGTGTCTGTATTATATTGTGTTGTGGGTATTTATTAAGTAAATCCATCTTGAATAAGAGTGTAGATGAATGCAGGAACTTTACCGAGGTTTATATAGTATTCAAGATTTGGATACTTTATTGGTCCAATTGGAATAAGCAAAATGGCTAGGCTGTGGTGTGGAAGAAATTACACAGTAGGACAATTGTTTTGGTGATTTATCCGGCACACACAGCTTAAAATGAGTGATTGTGTAACTTGTAAAATACCCAGTCTTTATTACGTGTGTAAGGAAGTTTTGGAAAAAGGTGATTGTGACTTTTCTGTCGTTGGGGTGGGGGGGGCAATAAGAGGATAATTTAAACCTTTCCTATGCTAACTTAAATGTTCTCCTTTCCTCTTTTTTCCTCTTCCTTTTTTGAAAATGATGGATAGAATTGAGTGAAAGTAGAAGTAAAAGAGAATCTGAGCTGCGGCTGTACCTCAGTGGATGTTCCCCCCCATAAAGACATAAGAAGTTTTGAAGGGGGTTCTTTGTCAGACCTTCCCAGGAAGGCGTCCCCAGCTTTGCAACTCTCCCGGCTGTTCTGTGTGTTCCTGAATACACTGCATATATTTGCTCTTGCATTTATGCACTGTTTTTATCATTTTTCTGGATCTGTTTGTCTCTCTTTGTTGAAAGTTTCTTGAGCCAGGGACTCATGATACTAGCAACAGTTTTTTCAAGCATTGGTAGTAGATATAAATGGTTGACTTTGTGGTATTCTTTCATAGAATCTATTCACTAATCAATAACAGTCACTATTTTTGGAGCACCTGTAACATTCTAGAAGCTTTACTGGGTATTGTAAGGTATAAATAAGTGTTTGCTGGATACTAAGTGTTAATAAAGATTATTATTTTTTAACATTTCTTTTGTGAGAGTGGAAGACAAAGGGGTGGGGCAGGCACTGTCAACAGGGTCTCACCCTGTTATCCCCCCAGCCTTCCAGCCAACCAGGATCATGAGGTTGTGCTCCAGTGTGTAAAGGTTGACCAGGGAACTGAACTGTTTACCTTCCATATAGATCCAGCATCTCTTGAGCAGAGCAATGTTAGCTGCATCATTGAGCCAGTCCTAATAATTTAATATCAAATAAAAACTAGCATAATTACCACAGGTATAGGTGTTGAATTTTTTTCCTATACAGAGGTCAGAAATGGCCAGAGTCAGACTCAGATTTGTGTGACTGCAAAGCTGTTTGGAGGATACCATGTTTCCTTGATTTTTCACTAAATTAATAGGACTATTATTCTGTTGTTTCTTTTTAGTCTCTTTGATCAAAGAACTGAAATATTTTTGAGCAAGAAGCATGCTCATCTGTTGATTTAACTTTTTACTCCATGTAATGCCCGCTCACCAGACAGAGATAGACAGACAGAAAGGGAGAAATCACCCCCCCAGGGGGGATGGCCACACCGCAATTCCTTCTCTTTTATTCTCCTCTTCGGATCCTGGGCACGCAGGCACATGCGCCCGGTGTGAGTTTTAGCTACTGGGTCCAGGACTTGAACCTAGGTAGACTACATGGTGAGTCCAGGGACATAGCCATTATGCTAACTGCTGGTCCCATGCTTTATTTATATTTTTAAAAATTTGTTATAGGGCATTTGTACACACCTGAGAGAAAAAGAGAAAGTGAGAATCACCATACACACACCCCTCACCATGGGGTTGGGGGGAGAGATGGGAATGGCCATACTGCAATCCCTCTCCATTCTCTCAGGATTTTGGGCACACACACACACACATGCTTGCTGTGTTTTTCAAGCCACCGCCTCTAGGACTCAAGCCATGTAGTTGACCATGTAGGACACTTTAATCATTGTGCCACCTGCTGGCTCTGCCTGCTTTACTTTGATTCTTACCAGTGCTTGGAATAACAATAACTGAGTATTTCATTCTATTTATGAAGGAAGATGTATTAGCTGAAGATACAATACATCTTAGACTGGGTAGAGCTTTGGTTATTTAAACAATAGAAATTTATTTTCTCATAGGTCTGGGTACCCTCTCTCTGTGTTCTCACATGCTGGAGTGTGGGTAGGAAGACTGGAGAGAGGGATTTCTCCACCTCCTCTTATAAGGTCACACATTCTATTGAATTAGAGCCCCACCTTTATGACCTCATTCTATTTGAATTACCCCATAAAAGCCCTATCTCCTATACAGTCACATGGGAGTTAGGGCATCAGCATATGCATTTTGAGTGGACACAGTTTAGTCTGTAGCAGAAGTTATATCTACATTTTTTGCTGTTAGTGCATAGGACTTTGATGGAAGAGATAATTTGTATAATGCTCAGGTAAATTATAGGTAGGGTTTTAAAAGTTTATTTCTTCCATGAGCAAGCGAGCGAGCAAGCGAGAGAGAGAGAGAGAGAGAGAGAGAGAGAGAGAGAGAGAGAGAAGGCACACCCCGGGCCCTTAAACTGTGATCCACTCTGACTTTCGGCAGTTCTAGATCCTTGGCTTGTGTGTGTGCGCTCTGTGTGTTCAGGGAGGTTTCTGTATTCAAACTGGGAACCCTTCGGTGTAGATCTTTTTTGCGAGAGGAGTTTGACTCCTATGCCACCACTGCCAACTGACCCCTTAGGTAGGTTTTATTTTAACTTTGATGAATAAGGTTATCTGTACTGTATATTACTTAGGTGACTAGTAGATAGTGTTTTTTTCCTTCCTAATTGTCAGAGGATGCCTTTGCTCACCTGAGAGGGAGAGGGAGGAGAGGGAGAAGGAGAAAGCATTCCCTGTGGGGAATGGTTATGCTGTAGTCCCTTATTGTCCATTTCTCTACCTTGTTGGGGTTTTGGGCACACACACACACCTAGCTTGTTTTCAAGGCACTGGGGCCAGTATTTGAATAGTAGTCTGGCCCATGATAGATTTTATTTATTTACTTTTAGAGATTTTGTTGCTATAGGGCGTGTGTGCTCCAGGGAGAGACAGAAAGTGAGAAATCACCCCTCAGGGGCATGGCCATGCTGCAGTCTTATTTTTTTCTTTCTTTCTTTCTTTTTTTGGAGAGGTTTTTGCTATGGTGGCATGCCCTGGCCAGAGAGATGGAGACAGAAAGCAAGAAATCACTCCCTATGGGGGATGGTCATGCTGCAATCCCTTCTCCACCATTCTCTCAGGATCTTGGGCACACATGCATACATGCCCGGCGTGAGTTTAAGCCACTGGGTCTGAGACTTGAACCGCAGTCGACTACATGGGAGTCCAGCGACATAGCCATTATGCCAACTGCTGGTCCCCCATGCTGCAATCTTTTCTCCATTCTTCTCTCAGGATTTTATGCATTTACTCACATGCATCTGGTGTTTCAAGCTGCCAGGTCTGAGACTCGAACCATAGTCGGCCATATGGGAGTTCAGCACCTCAACCAGTGTGCTACCTTCCAGCCCCAATAGATTTTAAGTAACTTTGTGTAGGAATCATTTACTAGAGGCCAGCAAGTGGCGTGGATATTGAGGTGCTGGCCTCCCACGAGGCCAACCACAGTTTGAGTCCTGGATCTGGTGGCTTGCTTTCTCACTTTTTTTCTCTCTGGTGGTGTGGTGGTTGGTGTGTCACAAATAATGGTTATGTTGTACTCACACACAGTTGACCGTGGTTTGAGTCCTGGACCCAGCAGCTTAAAGCTCACAGTGGGCGCTTGCACATGTGTTCCCAAGGTCCCAAGAAGAGGATGGAGAAGGGATTGCGAGAAGGGAGAAGGGATTATTTAAATGAAACTTAATATTAATTAAATAAAATAAATAATTTTTTTAAAGAGAGATTTTTGCTATAAGGTGCATGTGCTTGCCAGAGACAGCGAGCAATCACTCCCTGGGGGGATGGCCATGCCACAGTCTCTTCTCCTCCATCCTCCTCTCAGGGTCTGGGCACACATGCACTGTGGGCAGGCATGAATTTGAAGTTGCTAGATCCGGGACCTGAACTGCCGCCGATTATGTGGGGTCCAGCGACATAACAATTACTCCATGTGCTGGTCCCAAAATGAAATAATTCTTGCCAAGTGAAGGAAGCCAGACACAAAAGACCATATATTGAATGATCCTGTTTGTAATGTCCAGAATAGGCAGACCTATAGAGACAGCAAAGTGATTAAAAGATTAGTGATTCCAAGAGTGTGAAGGAATGAGAGGTGATTGCTGTTATGGGTATATATGGCTTTCTGGGAAGATGACAATGTTCTGGAGTTAGACAGTTGCCGGGACCCGCTTGGCAGAACGAGTTTTTCTGAGTGGAGGGGGGGCTGTGAATTAGAAATAAAAGTAAAAATAAACACAAAGACATACAAGTATAGAAAAGTGAGGATCAGATGGGTTGGACTTCTCTGATGGAGAAAACTGTTACCTCAGGTTTATTATTTTATAGGGCAGAAAATGAGAGAAGAGGAAATAGAATGCAAAGCCAGTTTTTTTCAAATGTTATTGACTGATGTGGAAAATCTCTGGGCCGTTGGGTTTCTTCTGATCTTTTTGGGTGAAATCTGAATAACACACGTGACTTCCTTAGATACTGCTTTGTAGCTAGTGTATTCCTATGTTAATACTTTCATTGGAATGCAAATAAAGCCCATTGAACCTTGTTTCTGCTTGTATCTGAAGGTCACCATGTTTGTTCAGAATGGCCACTCTCCACCGACAGTGGTTACACAACCTTGTGAATATACTGAAATTCACTGAATTTCATTCTTTGAGATGGTGAATTTTATGATATGTGAATTATCTCAATACCTCTTTTGCCATTCCCTTCCAGTTCTTGGATTATTATTTTTACTTATTCTTTAGAAGAGTTGATATTAAAAGTAAATCTCATTTACCTTTTACATTTGTTGTTTCTGACAATTTTATTACTTTTGATTAATATTTTAAATTGATACTTCCATGTTTTCTAAAGAGATTACACCACTTGGTTTTTCTCTGTAGG
>NW_006160045.1:8716753-8718433 GCF_000334495.1 Tupaia belangeri chinensis
GTGAGTGCTAAAGTGGCACCTTCGAGGGGCTTAACAAATTTTGGAGTTCTTTCTTTTCACTAAGGTAGCAGCCACCTTTCTGGTGGCCCTGTTATAAGTAAGGATGACTGAAGTCACTGGCTAAATCTGATGAAGCAAGTCCTTTGGTGTCTTCAGGAAACTGTTTAGTGTGAGTGGTGATTTTCTTGGGTCTGTTTACAGTAGTCTCGAATACCAAGGAGAGTTTTGTCTTTGGGGAGTGAGGTAGTCATGATGACATTGTTAAGTGAACTGTGTACTCAGTGGTATAAAGGCCTTCTAGAATACCTGGTCATGATAATAATACATCTGATACGAAATAAAAATGACTACCTTTAACTGTTCTTTAGAAGTCCTCAGTCTTCTGTCCTTTTTGGTAAATGTGTTAAATTTGTCAACTTGGTAGGGGAGAAACTCTAAAAAGAACTCAGGAACATAAATGAAATACAGTGAATAGCTCTTTAGGTCAAATATCAAGGGAGTCTAAATGGCTTGTTTTACAGTTCACTGCAAGACTCTTTCTGTGCAGGTTTCATAATGATTAAATATTGGTTATTTAAGTATCTACTTTGTTCTGTAATTCTGAGATGTTCCTCTCCTCCCCCAAATTCTCATCTGTTAGACTGGTTAGAGGCAAAATCGTCACTGTCCAATTTTTGTTTTAAGAATTATTTATTATCATTACTATATATATATATTTTTTAAGTTGACCAGAGAGAGACAGAGGGGGAGCATGAGAAAGCAAGCTGCCAGGTCCAGGACTTGAACCGTGGTAGTCCAGCACCTCAACCATCACACTACCTGCCAGCCCCTGTAACTGTTCAATTTTTTTTTTTTTTTACTAAGAGAGATTTTTGCTATAGGACCATGCGCTCACCCGAGAGACAGAGAGACAGAAAGCAAGAAGTCACCCTCCAGGAAGGGTGGCCATACTGCAGTCCCTTCTCCTCCATTCTCCTCTTGGGATTTTGGATACACGTAGATGCACATGTGCCTGCGCCTGGCTTGAGTTTTAAGCTACCTGGTCTGGGACTCTAGCTGCGGTCAGCTACTTGGAAGTTCAGCTACATAACCATTATGCCAACTTTTGGTCCCGACTGTTCAGTGTTTTTAACAATTTAAAATTTATGGATCTTAAGTTTCATTTAAAACTTTTATTTATTTATAGTATTCATCTTTGTCTTTGGATTATTTTTAGAAAATGAACCAATAACTGTTGTCCAAAGAAATGTCTGGTCATTTTTTTTTTTTTAATTCCTTCCATCGTAAGTAATAAGTAGTACAGATTTTGGACACATTTTAGGAAGTATGGAAAGTACAAGGATGTTAAAAACTCAAATTCAAACTAGATAGAATTTTCATATTTTGACATATAGCTCTTTCTGAACTTTTTGTAATGCACATAAAACCATAAGTTTGCATAGTATGTATATTTTACATAAAAGTGGGACTATATTTAAAAATGGAGGGCCATGGGACCGGCAGGTGGCGTGGTGGTTAAGGACGCTGAACTCCCACATGTCCGACCACGGTTCAAGTCCTGGACCTGGAGGCTTGCTCTCTCACTTTCCCTCTCTCTCTCTCTCGCTCTGTCCCTCTCTGGTCAAATTAAAAAAATAAAATAAATGAATGAATAAATAAAGTTAAATAAAATAATTCTTT